>NC_133666.1:423103868-423463868 GCF_037893015.1 Macrotis lagotis | reverse complement strand
CCAGAGCTATCAACAAAGATGATGAGGTTGATACTCAGTGTTTGGAACAAACAAAACAAAACAAAAACAAATTACATCTTCTATTTTTGGCATAAAGGCTGCAAGGAATTAACTTTAAGAGACTTCAACTAGTCAAAAACAAAAAAAAATACAGAATTAAGAAAAATGAAGTGGATGAAAGAGTTGGTTCTAAGAAATATTTTCTATTTCTGGGTGAAATTGGAAGGAGGATGAAAGATGGAATAGCATTTTCAGAGTATAGCCTTATGTGTCTACTAGTAAAAGGAGTTTGATTAGAAAGAATATTAGGTTAAATTTAATTTTTAACTTTAAAAAATCAGTTTTAAGGGGCAGCTAGGTGGCACAAAGGATAGAGCACCAATCCAGGAGTCAGGAGGACCTGAGTTCAAAAAACTCAATTTTAGGCATGGAAAAATTTTTCTTTGCATTATCAAATTTCTCACATTCTGCTGTGTACTATTGGAATTGAATATTTATTTTCTTTTGTTACTTAGTTTTCTCTATCTTTTTATTTCTTTAATTGAAAGAACACTCTTCTCTTGGTAATTTTTTGAAGACGCTCTAGTCTCCCCACCCCCTCATCTTTATCTTTAACATCCCACCCTCTCAAAATAGAAAAATTGCAAGATAGATTTTCATTGAAACAAATTCAGAAGCTGCTATGTTTCAGTTTCATAGAATCACAGAATCTAGAGTTAGAAAAGATATTATCTAGTTTATTCTATATTTAAACAATAATATTTACTATAAAATATTTGATGTTTAAAGACCTCCAGTTAGGGGAAAACATTTATTTTTCTCTGCATGATAATAATAATAATAATAATGATAATAGACTCTAAAATAGTGACTATTTATGTAGAATTTTAAGATTAACAAAATAATTTATGTAAATTTTAATTTCATGTCATATCCACCCTATATGGTAATTACATAATTATTTTTATTTCATTTTGAAGATGAAAAAACTGAAACTGAGATATCTTTAGTGACTTAACTCCAAGTCATAGAATTAGTAAATGTTGGAGACAGAATTTGAACCAAAATTTACTATGCTACCTCTTTAATGAGCCATGTGATTTTTGAATTTCTTTAATTTGAGAATAATTTTAATTATTACTCTACTATTATGCTATAAGAAATGTCAAAAAGAATGAATTCTCTGACCCCTTGAGAAGATTTGTATGACCAGATGCAGACAAAAATATGTAGATATGAGAGGATTATAAAGACAAGCAACTCTAAAAGCCTTAAGATCTTTGATTAATGAAATGACCAACCATGAATACAGAGGACAACTGATGAACTATACTACCTCTCTCTTGAAAGTTGATAAGTTCAGATGTAGAATAAGATTAATATTATTGGACATGGACAATGTAGGAATTTGGGTTGCTTGATTATGCATATTTGTTGTATAAATGTTTTTCTTTTAAAATGAGAAGTAAATGTTCATTAAAAAATCAACCAAAAGAAAAATGAAAAAGGGAACCACACAATCTTGGAGGTTTAAAATTATGGATTTTATATCCAACTTTAATACAGTTGTTTATCTTTGACTTAGAAATAGTCCTGCCTCCTTATTAATTCTATAACTTCAAGAAGGACAATTACCTTCCATGTAATTCCATTTCTAAATCTGAAAATAAGATAATTGTACTACAAAATCACAAAGGTCACTTCCAACTCTGACTTTCTATGATTTGATTTTCCCTTAGTTTCTCTCCATCTTCACCTCTGGTGAAAATAGGAAAGATAACATTTGGCTATCACTTTTATATTAAGATTTGTGAACTGAGGAAATCAGATGAATAATCTTGGTTATCTCCAGAATCTGCTTTAGCCCAATTGTCTTCCAGGATGAGGAAACTAGAATAGAAAGTAGTTTATGATTATGCCAGATCAATAGATAGGTAGGTATTCTTCAGGTACCTCCCAACATACTGTCTTCAAAGGTGAAATATTATTCAGACTCAGAATCTTAGTGTAGGCAAAAGTTAAAATGAACTCTCATTGTTGAACATTTTGGTATTTTGGTTGAAAGATAAATTTTGATCATAAAAGCTGTCTTCCTACTTGGCCTGAAACCTATGTGGAAGTTCTAAGCAGACTAGGTCCAGTTTCTACTTTGCTACAACTAATCCCCTGGTATCCTGTCTGGCTACCAGAGAGGAAATTGCCTTCACTTTCCAGGCAGTCCAGTGGCTGCCTTCTGCTGCAACCCACGTCTTTTAAAAACCAAGGGCCAAGTCCCACACAACAGGAGCCAGAAAATATTGGCCATTTAAAACTCTGAGAATCAAGGAGGCTGAGGATCTTGTAATATTGGCTTATAACTGACTGCTCATTTGGATTAGATCCTCCTGAGACAGATTCCTGTAAATGGCTTAAATATATTTTTCTTCTCCCTGTAATAACATTTTGGGACATTACCTCTGTTCACAAATCCTTGCCAAATAGCCAACAATATTATAGAGGAATGAAACCACTGACTAAGGCTATCTCCACCCTTGTAATGATGACATTTTAGCCCAACTTCATGTTCACCTCCTCAGTGGAGGTGGCTCATGTACCCTTTATAAAAGTAAAGAACTCAGAGAATTTGGAATTGTATTGAAATTTGTTAGAAATGTCAAATAGGATGAGAATTTGGCCAAGTCAGAATTAGGTCACCGCTAACTTGAGATTTTCCATGAAATTCCATAGAATGATCTGTAGAGAAAAAGTTAAACACGGGCTTAGTATTGACTTATTTTCTATATGAATTAAGTCTGAATCAAAAGGAGTTGTAAAAAATTAAGTTTTTTAATTAATTATAAACCTATTAAAAAAAGGAAATTGCACTTTTCTTCATTAATGCCAGAAAATGTGAACCACTGTCTAAAAGGGGAAAGAAAAACCCCTGCTGATTAGTTGTTGTATCCAAGGTCAAGAATCTGTCTTATGAATAGGAACATAGAGTGCAGTTAAAGAAATTGCTTTGAGAGAAGAACATTCACAGTGGGGAAACTTTCAAATGTATCATTCTATGAAAAAAATTCCTTTTCCTTGCATTTATTTTTCAAAATCACTTTTCTATACTTTGGTTAGAGATAATTTTGTTTAAGCAAAACTTAACTGCTTTGTAAACTTTCACTAATATTGAGCTTAATTATAATGAATATAATTATAGAAAGCCAATAATAAGGGGCAAAAACACAGAGGGTTCAACAATGTCTGAAATATGAATGAAAAATCCTATTGTGAGGGAGGAACTCAATAAGATGAAGTGAATTCTCAGTTTCCCACATTAATGAAAGGGAATGATTCAACTCAACCCAAACTTAACAAGTATTTATTGAACACCTAGTATGAGCTTACTACTGGCAGGGCCAACCCAAGGCCCTTGCAAATTAGGAGATAGCACAAGATATCATATATTAGCAGATGTCAAAATAATATACCTTAAAGAAATGGTGCATCTTAAATGAGTAATGCTGACTTGGCCCAGATTAATAACAGCCATAAGGTAATTCTGAGGTTGACTGTACTCCTGGGAGGAAGGTCAATGGGTAATGCAAAACTGCAGATGACTTGAATATATTTTGATTGGAGAATGAATTTACAAAACTTTTGTCTTTATATTTTGCTGTAAGTTATAAAAAATGATTTTTTACTCTCTGAGCAGTACAACATACTACTCTTGACACAATAGTTGATAGTGGTAGGAAGAGGCATTTGATTAAATACTTAAGAGGCAAAGAACAGAATGTAATGGATAGAGCCTAGATAGCTAGGCAAAACCTAGATTATTTTGACAAAACACAGCCTAGATAATCAACAAAATGTCCTGAACAGTCCCTAAAAATCTAGAGCGTTCTGACTTCCGATATAATTCTCTGAATTTGTATTTATGCAATATAAAGTAAAGCATGACGTATTTGTGTTCAGAGAACTTGAGTTTAAATCCTTCCTCTAAAATGGGTGGGTTGGTCTAGATAATTCTGAACTGAGAGAGATACTATTAAGATCATATGACATAATGTAATTAAAGCATTTTTACTATCTATATCTAAGCTATGTTCTATGTTGCTATATTCTATTAACATTCTATGATCTTTGATCCTGTAGATATGCTATTATAAATTCTAAACAAATCAATGTCTACAATTTCCAAGAGGAGAATTTTTTCAGTCTTATCATAGGAAGTCTCTAATTTTTGAAGCTTCTATAAGATTCTGATCATTAAAACTGCTAAATAAAATCTATAGTTCAGAACAGAGATAGCCTATCACAGTGGACAGTAGGGCTGAATTTGAAGTTGAGAAAGCCTGGATTTTCTGTAATACTTAAAAACTTTGTGACCATGGTTAAATTACTTACCTCTATGTAGTACTAATAGCAACTTAGAACTTAACTTTGGTGCAGCTAGATAGTATAGTGGATAGAGCACTGGCCCTGGAGTCAGGAGGACCTGAGTTCAAATTTGCCCTCAGATAATTATTAAATTATCTAGCTGTGTGACCTTGGACAAGTCATTTAACCCCATTGCCTTGCAAAAAAAATTTTTAAAGAACTTGCCTTCTGGGGCGGCTAGGTGGCACAGTGGATAGAGTGCTGGTCCTGGAGTCAGGAGTACCTGAGTTCAAATCCAGCCTCAAACACTTAATAATTACCTATTTGTGTGGCCTTGGGCAAGACACTTAACCCCGTTGCCTTGTTAAAAAAAAAAAAAAAGAACTTGCCTTCTAAGTCTGAGTCTGAGAGATTGTGCAATATGTTATAGGTAAAATAAATTCTCAAGTTAGGACTCCCCCATTCTGAAGAAAATGTAGATAGTTCTTCTATTGATGTAACTCATATATACCTTTCTATTTTTCTTACTTTTTAATCTATTTTCTTCTATTTACTTTCAAGCTTGAGGGGATATATTGATATATAAAGAGAATAAAGTATGTACAGTCAAAGAGAGCACAAACACAAGCAAGAAATGACTCAAACAACTATTATGAAGTCAGGACTTCATAATTCACCTCAAGATGAAGTCTCCAAAAATGAATTTCATCTAAAAGGGAAGACTGCTTATATCATATGATAGATGATATTTGTTTCTTCCTTTGGGGAAGCAGAGTTTTAGACTGATATTTAGGAAAAACACAATACTTTTCAATTTCAGCGAATAATTTCTCCATTATCCCTTACAATAGCTTGTTGGACATAGGTTGTAGTACAGTATGGTCAGAAACATTCATATCTAGTTGGACTATAATGGCCAAAGAAGATTAATGAATGGGAAGTCAGTATGATCTAGGGTTATCATGAACAAAGCTTTGGATTTTGAAACAACACCTTGGAATAAAACTTTGAATCTGCTTTTTTACTATTTGTGTAATCAAATGAGAAATTGCTTGTTCTTTCTCATTCTCCCTTTAGACTTTCTGAATCTTCATTTCCTTTTCTGAAAAATGAAAGAATGAACAAAGGGAGCTTTAAAGTATCTCATTGCTCTCAATTCTATCCTATAGATTTATATGAGCCTCTGTGGTTCATTGCTAATCATCAATTAGAATAAATAACATACTTATCTATGATTGATTGAATATTAATTGATAGGCAAAGCAACACTTGGAGATAAGGCTAAACATGTGGAAAATGAAAGACTCAAAATTCTATATTTCTTAATGACCTGGAAAATTGGGTCAGGAGTAACCAGTTGAAACTTAAAAGAGGACAAATGACAAGCCCTTGATTGATGGTTATAAAAAGAGTATTTATACAAGTTTAGAATGGTTTGGGACTGGTTCATGTGGGAAAAAAGCCTGAGGGTTTTGGTTTAATACAAATTTAACAAGTTAATAAACTTAAAATAACAATCCATGAATTCCAACTAATTTTGTTTTGATTGTTATTATTCAATCATTTTCTAGTCATGCCCAATTCTTTGTGATCCCACATGGTGGTGGGGTGGGGTGGAGATACTGGAGTGGTTGGTCATTTTCTTCTCCAGCTCATTTTACAAATATGGAAACTAAGGCAAACAGGGTTAAGTGATTTATCCAGGGTCACACAGATAATAAGTCTCTGAGGTCAGATTTGACCTCAGGAAATGATCCTTCCTGACCCTAGACTGGGATAGAAGATCTCTGCACCACCTAGATGCTCCACTAATTTTAGATGATACTAATTTAGATGACATTAGAATAAGAAATTCCCTTATTCTAGAAGGTAATAGTCGTTTCAGATGCAATTCTGGTCAGACAACACCTAAAGAATCTTGTTAAATTCTTTTCTCTTACAAATCTAAACTCTGATTCTAACAATTTCCTACATTTAGGCAAAATGCCTTCAATACATTATCACATTTTTGCTTCACAAAAACTGTAAAAACTATATTTTATTTTCCAGATGTTATTATCAGCATTTTATGGATAAGGAACTGAGCCTCATTAGAAGTTAGCAATTTTCTAATGGGTACCCAGGACTTCTTTGTTTCTTTGTTTCAAGCCTAAGCTTTTATCTACCAAATTACCTTTATAAACTTTAATGTCAAAAACTCTAAGAGAACATAACAATTTTTTTTCTTGATATAAAATTGATTGACCATTTTAGGGCAAACCAGAGTCCTTAAATATTGTCAAGAAATACCATGCACTTTACTCTCACAGAATTAAATGACCTCTGTTCATGGACTCCAATGTACAAAATAGAACTTTTAGGGAAATAACTACTTACAGAAAATAAAGAGAAAGATGGAAGGGTACAGCAAGCTAATTGCTCTGGGGTTGGTTTATACTTCAATCTTGTCTATTCCATGCATCACCAGCTTGATGCTCAAACACTTTTTTAGATAGTACAAGCTGAAATGCATTCGAGTGGTTATGCATGAAAAGACTGTGGGAAAATATAAAGGTAAGAGTAAAAGAAAAGCAGAATCTGAAGGAAGCTGATATGAGGAAGGACCTTCTGAATGCAAAGGTAACTGCCATTTTAATGAGAAGAGAAGAGAAAAAGGAGAAGAGAAGAGAAAGGGCAGGAGAGGAGAAATGAATAAAACAGAAATTGGAGATAATTCTCTTCATTATTTCCCTTGAAATTTGGTGCTCTTTTATTTTTTAATAAGTAGAATAAATACTACTTATTTATTGACTAAAAGGATATAATAAGATTTTAATAATGTATAAAATCTATATAACACTGTATATAATATATATATATATATAAAACAATGTATATAATCTATATAACACTGATTCAGTTCTTGCCATTCTCTTCTAAGCTTAAGTGAAAGACATTTAATCTAGACAATATATAAAAGAACAATTGCAAACAAAATGTGAAAAGGGAAAAGATAAGACTATATTTTTAAAATATCATGCATGACATATTCTCTAAACTCTTTCAAAATATTCTACACCATGTCCCCACCTGATTACAATTAAATTCAATATTTTGACCATTACTGGCGTCAGTGAATCATAATCATCAATCAGATCAGAACCATTACTTAACTCCCATAATACGATGAATACTTAAAAAATACAATGAGCTATGAATCATGCATACATTACCACTACTGGTAAGAAATCTTTATAGCTTCCTTTCAAGCAATTACAAGTGAAATGTGCAACACAAATACTTGCAGGTGTTTTGATCAAAACTTCTTTATCATTGTTAGGTTGTCATTGAGCTGATTTACCTCCACTCACACTGACACATTGCCCACAGTGGGACTTGAAGTGACAAGTCTAACAAAAGCTTATCCATAGGAGTCTTAAAGGGTTCAACCCTGCTGAAAACTCAAGGAACCCAGGAGAGCTAAAATTATTGGGAAGTTACCAGTCAGGAATTGTACCCTGCCTGGATCTGTCCCTCTGATCTACTCAAAAGGGGTAACTCAGACAAAATGAGAGTTAGCTAATGTGTCTTTGAAACTATCGTGCCACAAAATAATGTTAAAAGTGGAAACATTCCATAATCCATTAATACTGATAGATTTTCTTCTCACTTTAACTAAAGTAAATATCAAATTATAAGGAAACAAATCACTAAGACTATTTAGGTTCATTCTAAAACTCTTTAGATCTATTTTCCTTTCCTCTCAATTTTTTTTGGAGAAAATAATTCTCACAAATTCTGTGGAACTGGAAATGGAACTAAGATTTTTAACTTATCATAGACTTTACAAATATCATTGATTGAAATTTGATTCTCTTCACTTCTCTAGTCATTTGATCTTTCCACCTGTCTTTCTCCACTGATCTCTGACCAATTTCTTCCTAATCTTGTCCATCTATTTTCCTTTTCTGAAACTATGGATGGAAAAGTTTGAGAGGAGATTAAATGAGAAAGAAATGAAAAAAGCAGCCCTGTTTGTGGTGGCAAAGAATTAGAAATTAAGTGAATGTCCTTCAATTGGGGAATGGCTTAACAAACTGTGGTATATGTATGTCATGAAACACTATTGTTCTATTAGAAACCAGGAGGGATGGGATTTCAGGGAAGCCTGGAAAGATTTGCATGAACTGATGCTGAGTGAGATGAGCAGAACCAGAAGAACATTGTACACCCTAAGAGCAACATGGGAGTGACGATCAGCCTTGATGGACTTGCTCATTCCATCAGTGCAACAATCAGGGACAATTTGGGGCTGTCTGCAATGGAGAATACCACCTGCATCCAGAGAAAGAATTGTGGAGTTTGAAAAAAGACCAAAGACTATTACCTTTAATTTAGGGAACAATCCATTATCTTATTATATAATTTTGCTATCTCTTATATTTTATTTTTCTTCCTTAGGGATATCATTTCTTTCTCATTACATTCAACTTAGATCAATATATACCATGGAAACAATGTAAAAACTAACAGATTACCTTTTGTGGAGGGTCGAAATAAATAAAATCTTTCTTTAAGAAAAAGAAAGAAAGAAATGAAAAAGAGAAAGAAATAAAGGAGGGACAGGGTAAATATGTTACAATGACCAGGTTTATCTTTTCTCATTGTCTTCTTAATGTTCATCTGTTGTTCTGAGGTTTGCTTGTTTCTTTCATTATTTAAAAATGTGTATTCAAAAAAATTTTTCTTTAGAGGAATAGGTTCCTCAGCACACCAGTTAAGTGAGGAGGGCTTTTTTTAAGGAGGAAATGAGTGTTTTTTTCTTTATTGTTCTAAGACATTTTTCCAACAAAAATTATTTTTTTCACTTTCAATATTTTTATGAATTTGACAGTGGCTGATGTGTGTTTTGTGTGTGTATGTGTGTGTATGTGTGTGTGTGTGTGTGTGTGAGAGAGAGAGAGAGAGAGAGACAAATACAGACATAGACAGAGACAGAGACAGACAGACAGACAGAGACAGACAGAGACAGAGAGACAGGGAGAGAGAAAGCTGAGTCTGACTTATTCTCTTTTATTCCTTGTCCTTTCTCTTTTCTTTATGATGTGATGGATTTTTTTTAATTGTGCTGATATGGCCATATCCAGATAGCTGTGGCTATCTGCAAACAGTCTATTTCTGGATATGGGACCAAACATGCACTCATGTTTGCAAATATATGCAAATATAATTACCATAGGAATTTCAAACAGACTTTTAACCAAGAAAATGGAAACACTCCAAGGTAACACTGTACTCCCTCTAGCAAACTTGTTTCTATAACCAATCATTTAGCAACATTCAAAACTAAAACAGGACTCTAGTAAGTGCAAATAGAAAATTATTTGGAGTTTGAGATTAAAGTGAAAGAAATTAGCAGATATTTTAAATATTTGTTGATTTTAATTCAAACAAACTTTTTTTAATTTTATAAATTTCTTTTTTTTTTACAGGGCAGTAGGGTTAAGTGATTTGTTCAAGAGCAAACAACTAGGCAATTATTAAGAGTCTGAGGTCTAAGTTGAACTCAGGTCCTTCTGACTCTAGGGCCAGTGCTCTATCCACTGTGCTATCGAGTCACCCTTTTTATAAATTTTGAAAAAAAAAATCTGTTCCTACTAGAATAAGAGCCTATTAAACTCACAGATACTGGTCCTAAAGCTACAAATGGCCTTGAATGAATGATCTAGTCATTTAAAGAGAGGATAACTGCTTATAATACATATGCAAGAAATTTGACAATAGCATCAAATGTGCACAGACTTATGGTGGGGGGACTTATATGGAAAATGCTCTTTTATAGTAATCTTTCCTGCTTTTGACAGTGTTTATGAGTTATGCAGGTATTCAAATTAGAAATTACAGAACAGGAGCCCTAATGCAGCTACATTCCAGAAAAGAAATACTTAGTTGCTGTGCTTTTCATTAGGATTTGCCTGAGATTTCACATTATCATTAACACATTTGATGAATTTTCTGCTCTGAGTTGAGAGAGTGAGGCAGAGAAAGAAAGAGACAGAGAGACATAGAGACAGAAAGAAAGAAGAGAAAAGAGATTAAAAAAGAAAAAAATGGAAGGAAGGAAGGAAGGAAGGAAGGAAGGAAGGAAGGAAGGAAGGAAGGAAGGAAGGAAGGAAGGAAGGAAAAAAAAGCTTATTAAGGCAATAGGTATTGTATTAAACCTTCTAGCTACAAATACAAGGAAGTAAGAGAGTTCCTTCTTCCATAGATCTTATATTCTTATGTGGTAAAAGTAAAACATATAGAGATTCTGAAAGAAGGGAGAGGATGAGGAAGGGAAATGAGGCAATAAGTTAAGTGAGAAGAAGGCTGAGTCTAGAGAGAGTCAAGGCAAGAATGTAGGGAAATGTGACTGTAGACCTTCCTAAAATAGTGGTCCCATGGAGGGATTCATAATGAGGAGAAAAGGGGGTTTTGGAAGGTGAGATTTCTCAGAATAGTAAAGAGAAAAGAGAGAAAGCAGTGTAAGGATACAATGAATCCTTATGAAGTGGGAAATTATTTTTTATTGGGATGAAATATTTACAACATGACTAATATGGAAATACGTTAAACATGATTGTACCTGTATAACCTACATCAGATTATTCACTGGCATGGGTAGGGGGAAGGGAAGGGAGAGTGGTAGAGAAATGTGGAATTCAAAAACTTACAAAAAAGTGAATGTTGAAAATAGCTTTGCATATAGTTAAAATAATACTTTAAAAAGAATGGAGTGTTTGACTTCTTTATAGTTTGCTAGAGGTAACTTAGTATAGTAAAGAAAACCCTGAATTTGGAATCAGAAGGAAGGTAGGTCACTTAGTAAGTGAATAATCATACTGTCAATCTCACCTCAGAGGACTGCTATGAAGGCTTCATTCCCTAGGTCATAAAGGACTATTAAACCATGAACTCTTCCCAACTTTGCTCATTTTAGGAGAAAATTTTAGGTGAAAATTGTTGGCTTCCAATATGCTGGCAGAAATCCAGCACAAATGACATTCCTAACACTGCAAATAAAATGTGTCCCTTAAACCTAGGTTTAAACTTTCTCTTGATCATATGGAAGGAATTGGAAATATGTCTCTCGTGGTCTTGTTGAAGTAAAAGACCCTTGGAGAGGCATCACTTGGAGTTAGGAAATTTAGAGTTCAACTCCTGCCTCAGACCCTTGATTAATCATTTAAACTCTCTGAGCTTCAATTTACTTATCTTCAAAATAATGGGATTGGATCCAATAGCCTACAACATCCCTTCAAATTCTGATCCTCTGGTCTGAGAGATATCTAGAATGGGCATGTTAAATAGATACAATCTTATTGAATTCTGCTTGCTGAATGGGCTGCCCATGGATTCAGACTCAGAAAGGATTAAAAAGATCTTAGGGTAATGTTCAGTGCATTTGAATTAGAAGAATGGTTTTCTGTAAAATGGGATAATTTTTCTCTTACCATTTCTCAACAAAATGTGATAGATATAAACTGGAGAATAAAAAGGATATGGTCATAGTTCTAATTTTTTAAGAATTACTAAAGGCAATAAAGAAATTAAGACTGTAATTTCTAATAGAAACTTCATGCAATAAATAGAGAAGGTGGGATGTCCTACCTTCTCTCCTCTCCTTTACTGTCTCTCTTTGCTTATGGTGAAATACCAAGATTAAAGGCAAAGTTTTAATCTCTCATGAGATACAAGAGCCCTACTAGAATGTAGTAGGAAGGTAAAAAATGGTTTTTGTAGGGTCAGCTAGGTGGCACAGTGGATAAAGCACCGGCCCTGGAGTCAGGAGTACTTGAGTTCAAATCCAGTCTCAGACACTTAATTACCTAGCTGTGTGGCCTTGGGCAAGCCACTTAACCCCATTTGCCTTGCAAAAAACTAAAAAAAAATGGTTTTTGTTGCACCAAAGAAGTTACTAACATCTGCTGTATTAAGCTCCCAGAAGAGGCAAATAGGTAGTATGGTGAATATGGTACTGGACTTGAAGTAAGAAAGACCTGAATTCAAATCTTGAGTCATATATTTGTTAACTAAGTCACCCTGAGAAAGTCACTTAAATTCTCTGAAACTCAGTTTCCTAATCTGAAAGTTGAGTCAGATGAACTCAAGATACTCAGATTTCTTCTAACTTAAAAATATGATCCCATATGAGGATTGGGAGTGGGGCAGATCTCTTTTTCCTGGACCAATAATTTCAGAAATTGTATTCTTTCACATTTTCCCTATGTCCCCTCCTCTCCCCTTTCCTTCTCTTTGAATCCCTCTCTTCATCTACCTCTCCATCTCTTCCTTCTCTCTTTCCCTCTATCTGATTTTCTCTCTTCTCTTCTTTCTTGTTTTTGTTCTTTCATGTTTCTTGTTCATGTTCTTTTCTTTCTTCTTCTTCCTTTCTGTTCCCTTATTCTCCTATTCAGTTCTGGGTTCTGCTCATCAGTTCATTGTTTTTCTTTTCTTTTCCTTTTTTAAGTTTCTGTCCAAAATCAATTACTTAAAGATTAATTCATAAATTGTCCATCCAATTGCAGATCATAGTCTGTATGATTAGCATTCTTCATCTGTTTGCTTTTTCCTATGTGAAAAGTTCAGTCCCAGTAAGTCTAGAGTTTGTGGAAAGCTCCATTAATTGTCCTTGTAAAATTTGAAGGCTCTAAAACAGAAGCAGTCTTTGTAGCAATTGACTTCCCTCCCCTTCCCTCATAGGCACACCCTGCCAAGGAATTCTATTTGTTGTGCAAGTCTAGGTTAGGCCTTTGAGAATTATGGATTAAACCAGATCCACTAAATTGGGTTTTAAACCTTTGAGAAGCAGATCCAAAACCTAGTATGTATGAAGTTCTTAGTCTCAAGGGCTTTGTTAATCTATATTCCTTAGAAGAACTTCAGTTAGAGATGTTTTGCCCAATCCTCTTTACTTCTTCTAGAAGCATTTAGATTAGTCAAAATCTATACCAGAAACGGGTTCTAAGTGGTATAGTAGACAGAGTGCCAGAACTGGAGTCAAGGAGATTCATCTTCTTGTGTTCAAATCTGGTCTCAGACACTTACTAGTAATATGACTCCAGGCAAGTCACTTAACCCTGTTTGCCTCAGTTTCATCATCAGTACAATGAACTGGAGAAGGAAATTTCAAACCACTTCAGTATTTTTTCCAAGAAAACCCCAAAGGGATTCATAAAAATCAAATACGAGTGAAAAGACTGAACAAAACCAGAAATATTATCCTGGGAAAATAAGAGACCTAGGACCTTTATAAGACTAAAAGATCAGTAAGAGTCAACAGTGTAATTTAGCTAAAATAAAACTAAAACTAGCACCAATTTGAGCTTTGTTGAGAGAGAAAGCTTTTTGGATAAAAGGAGTGTTGATCCCTCTCTATTTTTTCCTGGCAAAACAAATCTGAAATAGAGTTCAGTCCTGAGTCACAGCTTATGAATGACATTAATAAACTAGAAAGTGTCAGAGAAGGGTGAAAATAATGGGGAAAATCCCTGACTCCATGCTGCATGAGGATCTGTTGAAGAAACCGATGATATTTAACCCGGAGAAGAAAAGGAAAAGGGACAGACATTTAAGTGACTTTTATGTACCAGGAACTGTTTGGAACACTTTATGAAACATGTGTCATTTTATCTTTACAACCCTATGAGTTGAATACTATTAGAACTCCCATTTTTTTCCAATGAGAAAACAGACAGAGTTTAAGGAATTTGCACAAGGTTCCACAGATATTAAGTATCTGAAACTCAAGTATTCTTGACTCCATACCTAGCACTCTTTCTACTGTTTCACCAAGTTGCCTTCAAGGCAAGTCTCTGTAAGACTGGCGCTAGCTAAAGGCATGGTGACTGTGTTCAAACCATTATGTGGAGATGAATCTGATTTATTCTGTTAGACTCCAGAGGCCAGAATTGGAATAATAGCTAGAAGTTTCACAGATATGAATTTAGGCTGGGTGTCTTGAAAACTTACTGAAAATTAGAGCTATCGCAAATTAGAATCTGCTATCCTTGGAATGTAATGACCTACTTCTCATTTAGATGCATTAAGGAAAAAACTAGTTGACCACTTGTTTGCTATGTTTTAGTAAGGAGTCCTTCTGAGTATGAGTGGGAGTAATTGACCAATGAAGTTCCTTTCAAGTCCAAAAATCTCTGTGATTTGAGACAGAATTGGACCAACCTCAAGAATGTAGCAAATACTGAACAGTTGCTCAGAACTCCATATTTGGATGGCTGGCAGTCAGATTTCTAAATCCTAAACATTAAACTAATCCTGAGGTCTATGGGCAGGCACTAGTTAAGAAGAATGAATAAACACATAGTTATACCTAGGACCCTGGTGAATTAAGTAAAAGTGAATAAAATACTATTAGATGTTATTGAAAACAAATGTTTCTGAGAGTTTTTGCTGCAGAAATGATCAATGAAATAAAACATTGAAGGGCATTGTCTGAAGTAAAAGTTTCTTTATCAATAATCCAACAAAAAAAAGGTCATCATGGTATCATTTTTGGAAAGCAATTTTGTTTTGACCCAAAAATGAGTATGATTGGGAATTCCAGGACATCCCTAAATCCGCACAATGTAGATTTCGTCTGACATTTTTCCCTCCTCGTGGTTGGTTACTCGTCTATTTGGAATGAGTTGGCATTCACATCGGAGTTCCCACTGGCAAACTGTGAAACCACAGTTGACAAGATAGTTGAAACTTTTGCAAGTCCTATGTCTTAGGAAGTGAAAGGAAATTATCTCATATCTTAGACATGCTTCAAACAAGAATAATTATAATGTTAGAATAATTTTTAAAATACATAAAAAGTGCTTGTAATGAAGTATCCAAGCTATTCATTTTCTCCAGATAGAGAGTAAATCTATAAGGAACTACCTAGTGCATGGAAAGAACTACATTACGTGTATTTTGGCATGAATGAAACATTCCATTTTTATTTTGCATTTAGGTGGGGTGCCTGGGCTTTTTAGGAAAGCTCATTTTTTTTCCACTGTGAAGTTTTTCTGCCAATTTTACCAACCATTATTTTTTTTTTTATCAGAGGCCAATTTGTTTAAGGCAAATTAAATAGTCGAATTATTTGAGCTTCTGGAAGAAATGTGCATTGCAAAGTATGGGTTTACCCAAAATTTTCTTTCTTCTTTCCTTAATATGACATGCTATATTTTCTTGAATACAGTAAATTTGCTTCCTACCTGGCAGAATTATTTTGTATTTTTTTCCAAAATGACCAGTTTCAAATAAGACCCCCTTAAATATTTTTATTTGCCACTGTCTCAGTTTTTAAAAATTGGTCTTGAATCTTTTTTTGTCCAAGTCAAACACATTTCTGACAGAATCTATTAAATATTTAGAAATTTTAATAAGTAGAACTGTTATATGGAGAAAAGACAGAAGGGAAGCATTGCATGTATCATATTTCTGATTGAACAGAAATTCAATCAGGGTTGTATAGAGGTTATATATTGCTATCCTAACCCCTTCAAGTGACCTTTTCTGAGAAATATTTATGTAAACAAGTTATCAAATGTACAGCAACTGGTCATAGGAAGGATGTTTTAAACATGAGGGATATAAAGGACTTGTACTCGCATGGTTAGGAAAGTTCTTCCAAGGAGCAAGAAAAAATTCAGTGTATTAGGTTTTCAGTAAACCTGAAAAATACACTAGAACTCCCTCTAGTGAAAAGTATTGCCTTCCACCTTGGGGTAGAAGGAATGAGAATTTCTCCATGAGCAGTTCAATGTACTTTTGAGGTTGACTGTCAGTATTTTTCCTCAGAATGTTTTCACTTGCTAAAACAGGAGCACTGTTGGTTCCTGAAAACACTTTCAAGCCATTGAGACATGGGTATCCAATAAGTAAGTGCTATAATCACACAGCCCGTTATTTTGCACTGTGGTTTCAAATATGCTGTTTGGCCACATTTTCCAGTGCCAGACTCAAAGACTAGAAACTTCCCAGCCTCTATGGTGCCTTGAGAATGGAAAATTCTTTAGCAGTTCTCACTTGGGCTCTTATCCAGTGGCCAAGCATCTTTTTTTTCAAGGTCTACTATAAACTTCTTTGGGAACCTATCCAATGCTAATCTAAAAGGTCTTTCCCTCTCCCACACCAAGTTATCTCAGGCACATGATTTCATGAATCATGAAATAAAAGTTTCTATTTTCATTCTTAAATTACATTCTGCATTGATGACAAATTTGTAGCATCAGAGTTGTTGATCCTAAATGTTGTACTGTCAAATTGAGTTTTGATGATACACAAATAATTGTAATCATTTCATGAATAAATAAATTTACTGGTCTATATAGAATGATGAGGCTCATAGAATCAAAGCTCTAAAATAGTAAAGGAGCCTTATAGGTATAAGTCTAACTAACTCATTTTATAGATGAGAAAACTAAGGCAGAAGAAGGTAAAATGACTTGTCCAGGGTTTACACAGCCAGTAACTGAGACAGGATTCAAACTCAGGTCTCCCTGACTCTACTCCACAATGTTCTATCTATCATTTTATTGTATGTATTTTCCAGTGTTTAATGCAAAATCATGCACATTGGTGAGCAAACGCTATATAACTCATATAATCTTGAAAAGTCAGTGCACTGTTATTACAAAGCATTGAAATTTAGCTCAACAATACCTATGCTCTGAAGAATGTTTCCTCATCTTTATGACTTCTGTATTTTTAGTAACCTGGGATCTTGTCCTAATTGTTAATTTTTGCCTTTATCTCTACCCATCCCTACCTCCATACAAAAAAATAATGTCTTCCTGATGAACTATAACCTAAATTTTGTGGAGAATTCTAAATTTATTTGTTTTTATTTTGTGGTATTCCTTGAATTCTTCTCTCCATTCCCTACCAATTTTTAAGATTCAGAGTTAGATGTTTTATCATCCTATTTGATCCAATAAGATCAAATATCAAATATCAAGTACTTCATATATATATATATGTATATATACATATATATACACATATGTGAGTATATATATATATATATATACATATGTTTGTATGTATGTGTGTTTGTGTCTGTGTCTGTGTGTATGCATTGTCCTTGATAAGTACTGGGGTTATAATGATGAAGTTCTGAATAGTTTATTTCAAGATGCTTATAATTAATGGGGATAATGTATACAAATAAGAATAAACCAAAATCGGATAAATAAAGTTGAGATAAAATGTTATAAGGAATTTTAAAATAGACAGATTATTTATATCTGGAGAATCGGCGAAAGCTTCATGGAAGAAATGACACTTTGATTGGGATTTGGCATATTAGGTAATGGGATAGGAGTGGCAGGAAGAATGAATCCCAGATATGTGGACAACATTTGTAAGGGTATAGGGATGAAAAAAGAAAGGATCAAAACAGGAGTCATTTAAGTGTAACTATAATGACTGGAATAATAAATTTAACAGAAATGAAGTAGATTAAGGTAAAACTAGAAATGGAGCCTAAATCCAGATTATGGAAAACTGAATCCCATGATTGCAAATTTGTATTTTAAATGTTAGGAATTAGGAACCATCAAAAGTCTTTGAGTAACATGGCTTAGGCATAATTATTTTTTGATAATTTGATTTAATAGAGGACTGATATGAATAACAATGCATTGGACATGAGCTGGAGAAGAAGAAGCAAAGATGAATGTGATGATTTTTCCAGGTGACTGGAAAATAGAAGTATAATTACAAGAAATAAGGGTAGAGGGGCAGGTGTTTTAGAGAAAAACCCAATAAGTTTGACTTTATATTTATTGATTTGAGATCCTAGCAGTTTTCTAGAGAGGATTTCTAGAGCCTGAAATAAGTGATTTAGACTTGTGAAGTTTCTATCTAATATTAATAACTGAAGTCAAAGACATGAAGGAGCAGGAGAATAAGTAAAGAAATAATGGAAGAGGGCTATGGAAAGGATCTTAGGAGAAATTCATGGACAAGGAATAAGAAGATAGGAAAGAGAAAAATAAGCACTCACCAAAGGAGTAAAAGGAGAGTCAAAAGAGTACAGTTCAAACAGGCCCACAGTTTTAGAGATAAAAGGATCCTAGAGATTATCTAATCCAATCCTTTCCATTTTTATCTGATGAAACTGAAATTATCTTCATCTATATGCATGAAATCCCCTAAAATTCCACTCAGACCATTTGATAAAAATGAATTCTCCATTTAAAGAAGATCTGTCTTGTGCCTCATTCAAAGTTAGTGAAAAAGCTAAAAGGATTGCCATGTGATCTCATAGGATGGCCTCAAAGATAATGGCACAGTAAGGGTGTAGTCAATATCAATTCAGTTCCATTATCCCTTGTTCATCCAATCCATTAAGCCTGCACACAACTAATTCTCTAACTGTATTATTCAGTTAAGTTGGTACCTGGTGAATTGTACTAATCATTTACTGCTCTGCTGTGATTGGTTGTTGGTCTCATCAAGACAATGACATAGTTGAAGAAAGAAATGGAACAAACATACCCTGGGATTATGCAGTTGGAAAGAAACCTTGCCAAGCACTGCTCATTTTATGAAAAATCCACTTCTCTCTGCCATAATTTATTATCCAGTCGCCTGAGGTATTGAAATAAATGGTTTAGCCATATTAAAAAGGTGAACAGTTCAAAACCTTCTTGTTACTCACTGGAATGAGACTGCCCACCAGGGGGAAAAGTGGATTTCTAGCAGGTTTGTATTGAATCCATAGCTCTAAAACTGCAGGAATTCACTGTGTGATGCATGCAATATAAATGAAAAGACATGAGAAATGATAATGGATATTCTTCAATTTATTGCTCCATATTATGACTTAGGAGGTAAAGGTATAGTTATTCCTGACTAAATTAGAAAGTAGTGCTTCAGAGGTAAATACTATTAAGCCAGTGTTTTAGACAAGCACAAAACAATTTAATTTCCATAAACTATTAAAACATCTACTGAGCCATTATGTCCCTAAGCAACTGAAAAAAATGATAATGCACTTTACCTACAGTGCTGAAGTTTGGTACTTTGATGATGCTCAGACTTTCATTTTAATTTAAGAATAATCTTATTAAATGCCCATCCAGATATTTTACACTTGTGAAGTACTTTGCATTTATTTTCAAAAGAAATAAGAATCATTATGAGAATCTATGGTCCATAGCTTCATAGTGACACAATTGAGAAAACAAAAGAAAGAGGAATACCATCAAAAATAAAAAATACCCACACTCACAGATCAAATAGATATCTTAAAATGCTTGGATCTCAAAAAATGAAATAACATTAGGTCTAAAAGAATGACCAAAGGGAAATTTCCTGGTCCTGATGGATTCATCGAATGCTATCAAACTTCTTTAGTCTCATAAATTCCCCAAACACTACCCAAAAAGGAACTGCATAAGAGACAGAAAAGTTGCTTCTAACTCCGTACCTTAATACACAGTATTGTATTAGTAATTAGAGGAATTTAATTCCCTAAGATCCAAATAAGTTACACATCTACATTTGGTAGATGTAGATATTTAACATTTTTTCCTGAAAATTTAAGAAAGTATTCTCTCAGACTTCTTTATGATTCAAAGTACAATAGAAAGGAAATTACAAAAGATACAATTAATTATTTGTATTGCATGAAACTGAAAAACTCCTGCAGATACAAAACTATGGAAATTAGGATAAAAAGAGAAACTGAATGTGAAAAAAAATCTTTGCAACAAAATTTCTACTTAAGGTTTTGATATTTGATATTTGATAAATAGACAACTAGCATAAAGCATTCCTCAGTAGATAAATGACCAAAGAATATACACAGATATACACATACATATGTGGTGTACATAAGTACATATGTATAAACATAACATATGCAGTTAATAATTAGCAATTCTACTTTTGAGAAGAGAAATGGGAATCGAAACAACCGTGAAGTTTAACCTAACATAGCTACACCAGTGCATTATTGGTAGAGCTATGATTCATTATAAAGGTTTTGGAAAACAATTTTGAGTTATGTAAATAGAATGCATACAGATTTCTACTTTTTTCCTTTTTTCTTGTTTTCACTTTCGTTTTTACATTCATTGATCATGATTTTGAGTTAAGGAGTACAGAAGCTCAACAATCCATTGGAAAAAAACAGCAAAAACAATAATGAGATTTTAGAAAATCTCACTACAACCCAGAGAATTGATTTGGGATTATACTTTCTTCCCCAGAAAATAAAATGAACTGTCTACTTTGCCCATTCTCATCAGAATTCACATCTCCTGTACAATATAGATAAGATAACATTCTTTATCTTTATAATCCACTTTTGTCTTTCTTGTGATCTTTCCTACTCCTTTACTAAAGCAGCAAACAATATTTTTCTCCTGTTCTTCAATTTGCATATAAATTCAATGAAGTATTTTAAAAATACAGAGTATATATTTATAAAATAAGTTTTTCTTTTGTTTGTTTCTTAGTGTATACCTTCCCATAAAGGTCTCTTGCAACTTATTCCCTTTTAAACATCCAATTTTTTTGAGTAATTTTTGAGGAGCAGGAAATAATTTTGGTGTTACTTGGTAAGAATAAATTCATAGACTATCTTATTGATTCCCTGCATTGTCTATGAATGATGAGACAAGTCTTCAGCCCTCTATTCTTCCTTAATCATGATGATTTCTATTTCGCCTTCTTCCTGCAGCACTGTGTCTCACTCCTTTATTGTATGTAATACTCATTTTCTATCTTTAGAATTATGACTTCAAAAGGAAAAAATATTTTGGTACAAAACTTACAGAGATGGACTAGTGCAAGTTTTACTGTCTTTAAATGTTTTGCTGGAATTTTGAATCTAGGGTTGATTACTTGACATAGCAAGGGAGATAGAAGTGAAAAAGACCCATTTTCTGGTTCTGCCTCTGACACACACTGATTATGTGACCCGAGAGCAAAGCATTTAAACTCTATATTCCCAAGCAATACACAAAAATAAGAATTTAATTCTCTCAGATCCAAACAAGTTACATATCTATATTGATATATATCACAGATTCAGTATGCCAAATAAACTAATAATATCTTTGTTTCCACAACTTGGTCACGGAAAAGGGCAATTATAGGTCTTACCTTGCCTAAATGAGGTACCTGTATTATTTAAATGTTCTTATTAAGCTATCATTGTTAACATATTTCACATATTAAGATTACATTATGAAGAGATTCTCAAAGCTATAATTATAAATTTTTACATAGGAATATTTAAAAATGTGAGTTTCTGGTAACATATATATGCTATATAAACTATAATTAGTTATATTTCTCTTGGAATATTCTGTCTTTATCAAATCAATTTAATCAAAAATCTTTGTTAAGAACATACTAACTACAGAATTATTACACCTTGATATGATGGTTACTTAAGACTTGATTCCTAACCTCATGGAGCTTTCAGTTCAGTAGTGCCCAAAAGAATGCATGTGTGTAAGAAAAGTAGAATATGAGATCTACATGGTATAGAGAGTTAAAAAGGGGGAAGATTTAAGTAGGACATATTTCATGGGTGAGGAAGAATTTAATTTTGATTTTAGAGAATGTAATGATCATAGTACATAAAATAAAAAAAGCAAAGAATTAAAGACGACAATGTTCATGGTACATATGGGGTTAGAAACAAAACTTTGTTTTGCTGAGATAATATTGGAAAAGCAGGGTATTTTCAGACTGTGAAGAGCCTATAAAACCAAACAAAGCAATAAGAATATTATTGATTAGGCCACAGGGGAGAAACTGGAAAGTCCTGATTAGAGTTATGGCATAATCTATGCAGAAGTAAGACAAGTCAACAGTGTCTTGGAGGACAGATTGGAGGGGAGAAAAGATTGAAACTGGAAGACTTACTAGTAGTATAATATAATTATTGAGGTGATTGGTAATTGCATCTATGCTAGTGGAGTGATGATAAAAAAAAAAAGATAAGAGAGGGGCAGCTAGGTGGCGCAGTAGATAAAGCACCGGCCTTGGAGTCAGGAGTACCTGGGTTCAAATCCAGTCTCAGACACTTAATAATTATCTAGCTGTATGGCCTTGGGCAAGCCACTTAACCCCATTTGCCTTGCAAAACAAAAAAAAACTAAAAAAAGAGAAGAGAAAATAGGTCTGAGAAATATTTCTTACTTAAAATTATTCTTTGAAAATTTCTATTTTGCCTATGTTTTCCTTAGAAGATTCTAAAGAAATTGAGGACACATCACTTATATAAGAATAATATGCTAATTTTTCTTTTGTGATTGTTGTTGAATCCTCTCTGCATAGGTTACCATGAGTTTGTAGATGTCACTTAACCTTAGATTTTGAGCTTTTCTAAGAATATAGTAGGAATCAAGTAGATTAGGATGAAGAGAACAAACCTGAAATAAAGGACAATATGAGTACTGTTCCTCAGAAAGTTTCTCAGAAGAGATAAAATTTGAGTTGGACTCTTTTTTTAAAAAACCTATAAGCATTGGATTAAATGGTCTCCAAGATTTCAACCAGCTCCAAAATTCTGAGGCCAGAAATTTGGCCTAGATTGAACAAAAAAATACTCCAATAATTTTTCTACATACAAAGATAACATTTATTTACATTAATGTATGCAAAATGTTCAAACCTGCTCTCAAAATGGCAGATCTATGTTCCCAGAGAAGGAACACCATCACCTGGTTACACTCAGGTGTTTACTTGTGGAGAATACTTCTTCTTTAGTTCTCATGGCCCCATCACTATGATTTCATTTACAAAAAACAAACCATTTACCACCAATCTGCAGTTGAACTAAGAGAGATAAATCCCACTGCACACATAAACCTGGATTGCCCTCTTCTAGCAATGTACTAGATATTTGTGGAGGGAAATGGGTATACATTTACAGCAATCTGTTATGGGAATACATGAATGAGGGAAACATGTGCTCTGGGTCACTCAGCTCTAGACTGCAACTTTTGTTGTCCTCTTTCTGTCTCAAGAATTGTCCAAAACAGTTTCTAAATAAACAACTTTTATATTGAGCAAATGATTCTACTGCTAAACAGAGTTAAACTGCACTGTGCTTGACTATTTTTGTCACTTTGTTGCTGTTGAGTCATTTTTAAGTCACGTCTGATTCTTCATGACTCCATTTGGAGATTTCTTGGCAGTTAGGTGGCTCAGTGGATCAAATGACAAATTTGAAGTCAGTAGGACTCATCTTCCTGAAATCAAATCTAGCCTCAGGTACTTATTAGTTCTATGACCTTGAGCAAGTCACTTAACTTTGTTTACTTCAGTTTACTTATCTGTAAAATGAACTAGAGAAGCACTCCAGTATTCTTGCCAATAAGATCCCAAATGGGGTCATAAAGTCAGACAAAACTGAAATCACTGAACAGTAACTGGCAAAGATACTGGAATGGTTTGGCATTTTCTTCTCCAGTTCTTTTTACAGATGAGTAAACCAAGGCAAACAGGTTTAAGTGACTTGCCCAGGGTCACATAGTTAATAAAAGTTGATTTTTGAACCCAGGAAGATGAATCTTCCTCAATCCAGTCCTGGTGCTCTAGCCATTGTGCAACCTAGCTGCCCATTTTATTCCTAGCCATAATGTAGCAGTCAAATAAGAAAGTCTGCTGGGTGAGTGCTTTTTCCTGAATCCCAGCTTTCAAACCACATTATAGGTACTTAACAAAGCTTATTGAATTTTCCTATCCTGTTGAAAAGCAAATTCACAATTTTTACAACAAAGAATTAAAGCCTTGTCTTGTTCAGCTGCAGTTACTCCTCAACAGCAACTATCCCTTCCAGCTTCACATTTAGTTGATACACTTCTGAAATCTTCCCTTTCACCTTTTTTTTCTTTCTGGATTCAGACTTTAAATTATCTGTGCAAATGAATCCACTTTAACTCAAGGTTAGTAACCAAATATTCATATCTATCTATGGTAAAGTAAATTACATTTCCTCTATATCACAGAATAGTTCTGGTAACAATAGTTACTTAGTCATTAGCCAATCTTTTTTCCAATTCTTCTTCACACATTATACATATATGTACATTATCTATCTATCTATCTATCATATATATATATATATATATATATATATATATATATATATATAAAATCACTGAAGCATACTCCATTCACACTAGTATTCTACAGCATGTCACATTCAAATTGGGAATTTTTGTCTCCTAATTGAATCTGAAAGCTTCAAAATCTGATTCTTTTAGTACACTGAATAGTGCAGTTAAGTAAACTACCAAAGCATACTTAACTAGGGTATTGCCCTTCTTAGAAGTAAACATGCCAGACACATATAGTGCCCTACCTTAAGTTAAATGTTATTTTTTACCATAAGCATGGAACTATTCCTAATTCCATAAGTATAAACAAGCTCATTTTTTCAGTTCATATGAAAATTAAAGTGGCTCTAATATAAATTTGAATATATACATATATTTAAATTTTCTTTTTTAGGTTTTTGCAAGGCAAATGGGGTTAAGTGGCTTGCCCAAGGCCACACAGCTAGGTAATTATTAAGTGTCTGAGACCGGATTTGAACCCAGGTACTCCTGACTCCAAGGCCGGTGCTTTATCCACTATGCCACCTAGCCGCCCCCATATATTTAAATTTTAAAAGAGAAATGAATGTAAAATCTATGTCAGAAGTAAAAATGATTTTCAAGGATTAGATTATGTAAGATACAATATAGATTAAATAACAAAAATCACACATAAACTCATAAACAGAAAATTAGGTTGAAATGTATTATTTAATTCCCCCAAATCTAATACTAATTTGCGGAGTCTTGGGGAAAAACTGAACTTCTTTGTATTAGGCTTTTCTGTTTTTCCAGAGTAGAAACATTTTCTCATCCCTCTTGTCAAGCATCCAGATTTTACTTTCTCTACACTTCATCCTAAATCTCCAGGTTGCCATAAAAGACATCCTTCTAAAATAATGGGAATTTGCAAGAGAAATAGAGCTCTCTAAAGGTGCCCATCTCTCCCAGAATGGCATCATTTCCCTAGCTTCATTTTAACACTGGATCTAGTGTCAAGTCTAAGATATCTCAGCCAAAACAAGGGAGAATTTACAGGAATTATTTGCTACAGGTGCTCAGTCCAAAGGAGAATATTCATTTCCAGAGAAATCTGAACAAGAGAATTGTAGAGAAGATACAAATCAACCATGCAGTTACTGCAGTGGGAAAAATTCAAGGAAAGACAGAGAAGGAAGATGTAAGAAGCTTTAACCCTTTTGCATAGCAACCAACAGAGGAATGAAAATTTGTTCTTAACCCTGGTGACATTATTTTCATATTATAAGTAATTTCTGTTAAATGATTTATATGCTAGCATGGCCAGAGTTTTGCCAAACTGTATTCATTATTTTGTTTACAGAAATCTAAACAGGTGGATTTGGCTCAAAATTGTCATATGTGGGTTTGGCTAGACATATAGATGGGATAATGTGTGCTATGGTGATTGTCCAAAAGAAAGAAAGAAACTCCTATTTCCCTTTCTCTATTTCTGCTGAAAATAATCTCCTCATTGGTTTGCTATGTCCCTAAAAATCTCACATTTGATGACTCCTTTGAGTTAAATCAGTAAAATCTCTTCTGAAATAAGAATGTTATTTGAAAGGAGTAACTGGTAAAGTCATTATCAATTCATTTCCATATGTATTTCTTTGCCTACATAGGTAAGAGAATAAGTTCCTAAGAGATGAAGACACTAGACAGATTCAGAATATCAAGAAACATTTAGGACATGGACATTGTCTAGAAGAACAGGTATAAGTGGTCTGTCACATTGCGGGTCTCTGAACACCATCAGGCTCCATGAGGTCACAAGGTACCTTTGGAAAGAAGTAAGCCAAAAATTAAAAGCAATTTTAAAGAGAATTGTGTGTTGTATTAATTAGTATTTAATCACCAAACAAAGAACAAAAAGCAGGTCTTCCACATGAACAACATTATTACTGTCAAATGACTTTGGACTAACTTGACTTTGAAAAAGGCAGCATGGAATCATAGTAGGAATGCAAAAAGATCTGAGACATAGAACCCCCAGAATAATATAATTCCTTAACTAATTTTTTACTAATCATTATAATTATGCAGAAAATATTGCTCTTGAATAGTAAGCCATTGGTGCCTTGGGACCATCTGTTTCTTTTGATTAAGCATAATGTGGTAAGGATGAGTAGCAAGAAACAATGGCTTATATTTATCAGTATGAAATAGCAGAGATTACAAGGTCAATAACAATTTGACATTGCAGAAACTGTCTCAATGTTGCTCATTCCAACTCCACAAAAATACTTTCTGTGCATGATGATAATGTGGTTCTTCAGTAACAATTTTTATAAGAAAGAAAAATATTTTAGAAATTGAGGAGCTATATAGGTAGGCTTGAAGATCGTGCTTTATTTTTGGAGTAGGCATAAATTTTTGCATGGAGAAGGTGGATATTCACAGTACTGATGAAGGTGACACTAGAAATTCTGACTTCACATGTCATTTTTCCCTCTCCTTGAATATTTGATATAATGAAATTACACAGGACTTACCTTCATCCTCAGAGACAGAGATAGAAGGAAAAAAGCTCTCAAATGGTAGCAGTGCTAATCAAGATATTTCAGAGAATCACAAAGGATAAAAGAATAAAAAATAATAGTACTGTCAGCAGTTCTTCCCTTGCCTCTCTCCTACAACAGCAAACCACAGGAAAGTTGAGAGCCTCATCACATGATTGCTTTTATTCTCCAACTATGGATGTTGCCTGGGGATTGCTCAGATAATTTTTTTTTCCAATTGGTGAGGGGAAAGGTGAAAGAGAAAGAAAACAAATGCTTTTTATTGAAAAATTTATTTTTAAAATAATAACAAGGTTCTACATGACTTGAGCAAGTTTGTCAATAGATAGCCCTCTATTTTATTACTATTTTCTGGACTCCTCCCTACATTTTGCATTGCTTTCTTGCTCTTACCTATTGAAAAATTTTACTAGATAATCTTTGAGTATTTGAGATATTTCCTCATTCTATGAGGAATGAGATCTAGTGGGGGGGCAGCAGAATTTGGACATGGCTGATTACAACATCTACATCATTGATCATTGATAAACTTGGGTAAGCATAGATTGCAGAGATCTTTCCCTCTCCAGCATGCATAGCATGAAATATTATTCACTATATTAACTACCTTTCCCAGGTATCTATCATATGCAAATTTAATAAGCAGGCAAGCTATGTTTTTGTTCAAGTTATTGATAAAAATATTAAACTGCACAGGGCCAAATATAAACCATGGGCACTGCCACCATAGAAATCTTATTTTGCCATCTACCTCAACAACTGACATAACTCAGTGAGTATAGAAAGTTGTTTCAAGTTCACCTGTTGGACCTGATGCTTAAACTCTTCTAATTATTATGTCAAAAAAGAGCTTTTAAATGAAATGATATAATGAATAAGTCTTGATTCAAGAGATAAGAAAACCTCACTACTATTTATTAGCTATGTGATGTAGGAAAGGCCCTTCACTTTTCTTTGCAGATAGTTTCTTCATCTCTAAGATGAGGAGATGGCACTAGGTGATCTCTCAAGTCCATTTGAGTTCCAATGCTGAGACCTAAGAGCTATAATTTCAATTTAGAAAATTTAAGTTCCTTGGAGAATGACCAAGAAAAGTCTATAGTTTTAGTCTTCTAATAATAAGAATAACTTGAATGCTATTTCCTATTAGTAGTTTGTGACAAACCAAAATTATTATGGAAAACTTCCTATTTAATTTTTTTTGCTAAAATATATACAACATTTATCTATTTAAATTTCATCTTATGTAACAGAGTTGTCAAGAAATATTTTTTAAAATTCTGACCTATCATTCAGTATATTAATTGTCCCTTACAGGTATCTATCATATACCAATTTAATAATAGGCAACTTATGTTTTTTCAAATTATTGATAAAAATGTTAAATTGTAAAGGATCAAATACAGCACTGAGGACTTCCTTCCCACTTGATATTGCACCACGTTTAGATACAATCACTCTATCACTTTCAAAATTACCTAATTGCATAAAAATTTAATCCTTATCTCTTCATCCTGCTCATCAAAACAGCATGCAAGACCATATCAAATGCTTTGACACATAGAGGTAAATTATATGTACAACATTCTTATCTAGTTGTCAGTTATCTGTGTCAAAGTAGAATGGTTAGTGTAGCCTAGCATATTCCTGAAAAAAATATTGATTATAAATGAGATAGAGAACTTCCAAGAAGTTTTTTTCTTCTTAAATGTTGTTTTAAATTTATGGAATAAAACAAGAATTTCCACAAGATAGTATAATAAAAATGATGTTTGCATGTGAAACTATATTTCTACTATATTAAATTTACTATTCCTTTTGAATATACAACAAAATTATCATGTAAATGTCTTATTTTCCCCCCTCCCTGTGTTTAAGAGATAGCTATCACTAGACACAAACACACATAAATATATACACAAAAATACATGTTTACACATAGATAAGTATAATTTTCCTATATATACATTGATATGTATAATTTTCTGTATATATGTATAATTTTCTATTTATCAATTCTTTCTCTTGATGAAGATAGCATCTATTTTTATATATCCTAATATATGACTGTTTTGGAATAGCCAAATACTTATTCACACAAAGTTGTTCTTATAACAATATTACTGTTACTCTTAACAGTATTCTCTTGGTCCTGCTTATTTTATTTTATTCTTATTAATTAATGCAAGTCTGTTCATGTTTTTCTCAAATCATTGAGCTCATGATATTTTTCTTCTAGAAATAATTTTATTCAATCCATGCTTAACTTCATATATATATATATATATATTTATACACACACACACACACACACACACACACACACATATATGCATTTCTAGTTTAGAAAGTAATAACAACCCGGGAATTGTCACTCATGCCTTCCAAAATGACTGTTATAACAATGTTTCAAATAAATTTTTTTAATTTTTAAACAAGAAAAAGATTGTATGTAAATTATAGTTTGGGGTTAAAATTGAGAAATAGTAATCTCATTTCCTCCTGCAACACTCCTAAAATAAACAAAGAAACTTTCTCTTTTTTCCTTTTGGATTTTTTCCAATTACATGCAAAGATAATTTTCAACATTCATTTTTGCAAGATTTTGAGTTTCATATTTTCTCCATTACTCTCTACCCTCCCCTCTCTCCAAGGTAGCAAGTGATTTGATATAGGTTACATATATAACCATGTCAAGTCATATTGTATTTCTATATTAGTTATGTTGTAAAAGAAGAATTAGAACAAAAGGGAAAATATAAGAAAGTAAATATAAATATAAAAATATAAATATAAATATAAAAAAGTAAAAAATAGTATGCTTCGGTCAGCATTCAGACTCCACAGTTCTTTCTCTAGATTTGAATGACATTTTCCATCATAAGTCTTTTGGAATTATCTTTGGTCACTACATTGTTGAGAAGAGCTAAGTCTGTTATAGTTGATCATCCCATAATGTTGCTGTTACTGTGTACAATGTTCTCCTGGTTCTTCTCAATTCACTCATCATCAGTTCATGTAAGTCTTTCCAGGATTTTTGGAAATCCACCTGCTCATGATTTCTTTCAGAATAATAGTATTTCATCTCATTCATAAACTTATCTCATACCTAAAACAACTGGTTCAGCCTTTATCCAATTAATGGGCATCTCCTCAGGTTCTGTTTCTTTTCCACCACAAAAAGCTCATCAATTTTTTATATCACAATAGTATTCCCTCAAAATCATATACCACAACTTGTTGAACTATTTCTCAACTGCATTCTCTAACTCTTTGGCACCACAAAGAGAATTGATATAAACATTTTAGAACATATAGATTCTTTTCCTTATTCCCTAATTGTTTTTGGACAGAGTCAGAGACAGAGAGAGGAAAGAAGCTGAGTATAGAAATACATTTCACTCATCTGGGAAATAGGAGGAAAAGGAGAGGGGAGGTTTAGACAGTAGACTAAGAGAGATTATTTCTATGCATAACAAACTAACAATTACAAAAGTATTTACAATGCTTTTTGAGGGGGAACCTATTAATTGGGAACGAGATGAACAAGTAAAGTGGGGAATGAATGAACAAATTATTGCATATAAAATTAATAGACTACTAGCATACTCTAAGAAATTATAAAAAGGATGGTTTTATAGAAATCTTGGGAAAACTTGTATAAACTGTATAAACTGATGCCATGTGAAGTAAAAACACATGTGAGAATAATTTATATGAAGATAACAATAATAGGAAAACTAATGGTGAAATTTGATGCCTATCTCCTGATAGAAAGCTGAAGACCTTAGAGTAAATTACAAAATATAATTTTATGTAGTCAATGAATAAATTTATTTTAATTAATTATACATGTTAACAACAAGGTTTTTTTCTCTTTTGTTCTCAATTGATACTGGGTAGGAGGTAAAAAATGAATATTGTTACTGATTAAAAATAAAACATAATTTGATAAAGATACTCTTTTTATCATATTATATTTTTATTCATCTTCGGTATGAAAACCTTGTAGTAGTTGTTGACACTATCCTTTTCAATCAAAAGTAAATATAGCTATAAGAGGAAACAGAAACAAAGTAAGAGTTGAACAAATCTATTCTACCTTTGTTTTCAGTTATCATCAACTCATCCAGCTCAAAAGTTAACATTTCTCTCTGAATTTTTCATACTTTATGTGCTAGTAAATAATCAATTTTAAAGGTTCTGTGTGATTAAAAAAAGTAAGAATGCTTATTAAATAGTTAATAATCATAACCAAGGGTCTATCAAATCTATTTCAATATTTCCTTCAGCTCCATAATTTTATTCTCATTTATCTTTCATTTTTACAGTGGATTAATAAAAGTTTAAGTGAAGCAATTCCAACTTCATCTATCCTCAGATGGACATAATCTACCTTTTCTCCACTGTTTATAATTCCCTTCCTCCAATTTATGGGAGTGTATACTCCATAATTCTCTCTCTCATGTTTACAGGTCTCTACCTCTTTTGTTGTATGATCTTTCTCAGTAATATGACTCCTCCATTTATCTTTTCATCTCCTTGCTTTTGTTAAAAAAATCTGATTGATCAAAATTCAATTTTCCCATCAAAAATTTTTTCTGTTCTTTCATTAATCTTTAAATAAGGATTTTTAAGATATAGTAATCTTCTTTTTGGAGAAGCTGAATATTATTTTATATTCCAGACATTTAATAAACTTTTCACTTGCTTTTGTTTAATAATTTTTCATTTTAAGAACTCTCTTTGATTTTTCAGGAGGAACAAGTAATTATTTTGAAGCTTCATTAACATATATATATATATATATATATATATACAATATGTCATTATATTATAGAGAGAGACAAATCAGTTATAGAGAATCTTTATCCTTTGTCACAAGCCATTTACCAGGCTTTTCTTAAAATTCTTGAATTTCTCAGTATCTAATTGGAAATCCTTTCTGATATATCCTGTAAAGTCCTATCAGTCTATAATTTCTGTTCCATTTCAATATCTTCAGGAAATTTTAAAGTATGATTGCTGAAGTTATTTGTTTTATTATTTTCTCCTGAGAGGTCAGTAAGATAATTCTGTTGTGAATTTGGCTTTAAAGCATATTGCTCATATGTTCACAACTCATTTATTAATTTTCATATTTTTTCTTAAATATTTTTCTTAAAACTCTTCATGTTTGCATTTTGTCCTTGTCCTAATGTTTTTCAGCCTTCCAGTGCTTTATGAAGATCTCAATTATTAAATATTATATATTATTATATATTATATCTTAAATCTTATATATTTTATCATTTGTAGTTTTGAAATTTTTTAAAGTTTTAATTTTCCTCGGCATTTTCTTTAATCTTTCATTTAACTTCTAACTCTTTAAAGTTATTTTTTTGTATTGAATTAATGAAGCCAAGTTGTTATTTCAGTATATTTATAACTTATGAATCTCTCATTACTTTTTTTAAATCCAGGAATATTGGTTTATTAAATCATTACCTTTTTGTTTACTTATTGCACCAATATCTTTATTGATTTTTATAAAAGTTTTTTTTTTTCTTGTGAAGATTTGTTTCAGGGTGGCTAGGTGTCACAGTGGGTAGAGTGCCGGCCCTCTAGTCAAGATACCTGAGTTCAAATCCAGCCTCAGACACTTAATAATTACCTAGCTGTGTGGCCTTGGGCAAGCCAGTTAACCCCACTGCCTTGCAAAAAACAAAAACCTAAAAAAATTTTTTAAAAATATTTGTTTCCTTTATTTTCCTCTATTTATTTATTGTTCTCTTCCTTTGATACTTTTTTTTCTCTTTTGGTATGATGAATGATCCATAGGCTTAGGCTTGACTTCTCACTCAACCATTTTGCCATATGCTTCCTGTGACATTTTTTAAGAATGTAAACATCTATAAAAAAGGCAGTAATATTTAAAAACAGATTCATCCAAAATAGGTCATATTGGACTAGCTTCATTTCATCTCTGTTTTTGACAGTGAAATTAGAATGAGATATTAGGGAGGTACTGTAGACATAGTTTAATGCACTATCCACAAAGAATTTGATAACATCTCATGCTATAATATGGAGAAGACAACATTATGAGGGCTATGTAATGATACAATTATAGAAATCTGGAGCTGGTCAAATGAGCACAGCTAATAGCTTTTATTAGGTCATTATTATCATAGAGGGGAATCTCTAATCAAAAATTCTAAGAATGTCATTGAAATTACAGTTATATATATAGATACAATATTATAAGTAATTGAAATAAAAAGATAGAAAACATACTGGGAAAGAGAGCTAAGATGCTGGATGAAAGTCAGAATACAAAATACCTATTAAGACTTAAACCTTGGACTGAATCTAAAAAACTAAAATTCAAGTAAGAAAATATTGCTTTACTCACCTAAAATCATATACTTCATAAATACATAATGGCAGAGACATGCTTAGATAAAACTACATTGAAAATAATACATGAGTTTTAGTGAGTCAAAAGTTTGATATAATTAAACATTCTGGAACAATAGCTCCCAAAGAAATGTTCTCCTATGTTGCAAAAACAACCAAAAATGGAGATCAGCGTTTTGTTTAGGTCATTCTGAGCTCCCTATTTTATAAAGATAATGAATAAGATGAAACTCAGACAAAATGATAAAGGAGCTGGAAATCATGATATCTGAATATATTATTAAATTAACTGGGGGGGGTATTTAGCCTGGAGAACTGAATGGGGACATAAACCTATGATTTCACTGATAGCAGAAAATCCTGTTAATCTAAGTCATGAGCTTCACTTTAAAATTGTAGAGTTGATTAGAGAATAGGAAAATTATGTAACTTGCCTACACTCACAAAGTCAAAATGTATTAGAAGCAAGATTTAAAGATGGGCCTTTTATGGCTTCAAGGACAGGTCTTTATCCCTATGCCATTGCTGTCTCTCACAATATGATTATACTTAGAGGAAAGCATTGAAGAATTAACATGATGAAGGAAGATTATACTTATTTTGTTCAGCACACAAGAAAGAACCTGGAATAATGAGTGGAGATTAATTAAGGAAATAATTTCGAACAAATAGAATTTTAAAAGTATAGAAAGGATTGCCTTGAAGAACAATGAGTTCTCCATTCCTGGGAGTCTTTTAGAGAAATTTAGATGCCCATTTTTACATAATATTTTATAAGTCATTCTTATTTCTGTAAAGTTTTGATTAGTTGACTAGATTGATTGCCACAGTGTTAGCCACTTAGTAGCAAATATTTTTCACTCACAGTAGAGAACCCATATAATTTAAGACTGATTAGGACTCTTTCACTTCTCATTGCTTTGGAAGTCTTTAATATCCCCTTCCCAACTAGATTCTATCATCATACCCTTGGAAAACTATTCATAATACTTACATACTTGATGGAAAGAATCTAAAGTTCCTCTGTTGTTCTGAACTATATGAACCACAGTCATCTGCAACAAAGTTAAATAATTAAATGTATTGGCTTAACCAATAAACTCACATCTTATTGTCACTTGAAAATACTTCAATAAAAGATATTTCAATACAATCACTTTTAAAATAATTTGATGTTGAGTTCACAGGAGTATCTATCACACATATTTCTTCATCAAGAAAGTCCACTTTTATCACATTAGATATTATTTTCCAAGTCAAGCTTCGATTTTAGCCCATAGATTTTTCATAGAGTTAACATCAGACAAGTCCTATAACACCGAAGCATGTTTATCTATTTCTGAGATATAATTACCATTGTGTTATAATGTGTGGCATAGTGCAAGGTCGTTCCATCTCAGATAGTAATTTGTGTAATTCCAGAACAATTTTGCTTCTCATTATTTCTGCATATTTATCATAGGTCAGTATTCCTTTGGTGAGAACAAGCATTCTAGGTCCACTGGAAATCAAAAATCTCCCACTCTGGGTAGATCTATTACAGTTCAATGAAGTTGCCCAGATTTTATATTCACTTGGACTTCTTTTAACAAGAGTTTGGGTAAAAGGCCTTGATCAAAAAAAAAAACTTTCATTTTTAAAACTTACTTTTTCTGATCTCAAATACTTCAGTTTTTGTGTTATCTTGCCAATAAAAATTGTCTTTTTTTCCTTAATAAGTAACACTTGCTTAAAAAAAGAAACAAACAAAAAAAAAACTAGTCTTATCAGTTTTCTCCCAGTTCTAAGAAGCCTAAAGCAGCACAGGAAAGGAATTATCAATAACTTTTCCAGGGGTTTTTGTTTTTATCCTATTAATTAGACAATGTTTCAAGAACATATTGTCCGGTGCAGCTAGGTGGTGTAGAGGATAGAGCACTGGCCCTGGAGTCAGCAAGACCTGAGTTCAAATTTGAGCTCAGACACTTAATAATTACCTAGCTGTGTGGCCTTGGGCAAGCCACTTAACACCATTTGCCTTGCAAAAACCTTAAAAAAAATTTTTAAAAAGAATATATTGTCAGCTCTTGGCTTTTGTTTTTGTTTGTTTGGTTCCTTTATAATTTAATGTAATTGATCTTGTTTCTTCTTGGATTGAAATTATTCTTGAAATATTTGTATTCTTGAGACCAGTGGACACCGAAATATTTCAGTTGGCAAAAGGTTTTCCTGCAGAGTTGCAACTTCCATACATTTCCATAGCCATTCTAAATGTAATCTTAGAATTAAAAACAGAATAAGAAAACAATCAAATACACATGTATGCCATAAAATTCAGCATGAGAAATAACTAATCTTCATCCAATTTTATCTGATCAAGGCCTGCTATTTGAGTTAACCTATTTTTAATGGAAACACTCTTGAAGGACCATGGCTGTCATAAAATGAAACTTTATCACAATTATTGCTTGTCCTAAGTAGTTCACACATCAGTCTAAGTCAGATTTCCCAGAGAGATTCCCTCTCTCCAAAACTGGAAGATGACCAAAATCATTTCACTAGATTGAGATTTGGAGGCTGCTCTCCATAATGGTATAAAAAAATTGAGTCTTCAATTAAGGTATTGCTACAAAGACACATGTTCTAGTTATTCTATTCCTGATTTCTATTATTTTAAGTCATTGGGTTATTCCAGGAAATAAAGCTTAATTTTACACGATGCATTTTGCATAATGAAGGAATCCATTAGAAATATGAGATAAATGAGATAAAATGAGATAAATGAGATAAAACCAGAGATGTGAGAACACTCATTGTTAAATTTTATATATAATCATTTATATCTCAGAAATCAGCAAATGCTATAAGTCAAGATTTGATTTATTATTTTATTGATTGCCTTGACTTAGGAAAGTGATGGCGAAAATGTTAATAAAGAAGACTAAAATTAAAAGTGTGCCATGTGTTTGGCCAAGCCATTCTAACATTAGGTATTCATAAATTCAGGATTCTTCTGACCTTGGCATGGTATTAATGAGCTTTGTTCTTTAGGTATGCAAAGGGATAAAACAGGTGACATGCTTATGGGTCCTTGAAAACTTAAAGCATAATTCGATTCTTCTTTTTAGTAGACAATTTGTAGCATTTCAAAATTAACCAATAAAATTCAAAGAAAAATGAAGTTTTATTGTGATTAACCTATAAGAGTTATAGATAAAATAAGTCATGCCAGCTACCTCTTATTCATCAATACTCTCATTAATATAGGTTTCATTTCTTTGTTTTAAAAAGTATGCATTATATAATAACAATAATAAAAATAAAAAATAGATATAGACATAAATTTATCATTTTCATGGATAAAGAACATTTTCCACATTATATTTGTAGAAAATTATAAATAATTTATTCAAAATATATGACATTACTGAGAATAGAAGACTTGTAATCCATAGTATATATTCTGAAACTACTGTTGGTATCACATTATTCTGGCATCTGTGATTGAGTACTTAAAGAATGTATAATCTACAGCTTTCATATGAGAATATTTCCAGCTTTCAAGTCATTTTGGAGGGACTTTTTTTTGCCCTCAGGAACTTAAATTTCAAAGACTGTACAAACTTTGAAATTCTCTTACTGGTGGTGGCTTAAGTAGAGTTCCCAGTTGTACCATGAAGGATTCATCATCTGAACTGAATTCAAAAGGGACTTGAAAATGTGAAGATATACTTTGCTCTAATATATATGACAACACAATTAAAATGAAGTGAGATTCCTTTAGTAATATTTCAAAAATAAATTGAAGGGCACGGACCCTGGAGTCAGGAGTACCTGAGTTCAAATCTTGCTTCAGACACTTAATAATTACCTAGCTGTGTGGCCTTGGGCAAGCCACTTAACCCCATTGCCTTGCAAAAACTAAAAAAATATTTAGCAAAAAATCAATAGAATTCACTATTTTATGAAAATAAATTATTGGTTAACAAATTTGGATGAGTAATAGATGTTTCTATATGGAACAATGGATTCTTAAATTTTAAGCAGAAATATTGATTCAGAGGCCACACTAAGCTTCAATGTGGGCACCATACTGAGAAGAGAGGCTGAATACATTCACTGAGAATTTTGCTCCTGATTTGATTACTTCATTCCATGTAGAAACAGTATCTGTTTATAGTAGTTATTTCCATGGGATTAATTTTTTTCTCTAAATGAAAGAAATGTCGTTTGTCTGTTATACTTATTTCTTTAATATATGACTAAAATTATATCTTTATGTTCTTGTAGAGGTCATACAGGTCTTTGGGGATCCCTCTTCATCTTCAGTGATTTTTTTCAAATAGTCATCTGTGTCCATCCTTAAAATGGTTTAGAAGAGATTCCTTCCCTTTCAAATGTAAGTAAAACTATATCTTGAAATTGTGTTGAGAAGTATGAGGCAATGAGGATTTTTAATAAAACTGAACTTTATTATTCCATAAAATATCCCTTGCAATAATCCATCATTTTTAATTAAATTTTATTCTGAATTTAATAAAAATCCAAAGAGAACTCTCACATAGACTAAGCAGGCTAGAAAAAAGAATATTTTTATATGTAAAACCATGGATTTCTGTTACATATAGATTGTTTCAAATGTGTGTATATGAATCAATATTACCTTCAAATGTGTCTTGTTTCCTTATGAACTTTCTTCTGTTCTTTTTTGTGCATTAAAATGCTTCAGTGATTCCCATTCTTTCTTTTTCTTTTGCAACACTATTACTAGCTTTCTCTCCACAAATAAAGAAATAATAATTCTTGTAGCAGATTCAAGGAAATCAAACCCACACATCACCATGAGTAAAAATATAGCAACAACCAAATAGGGTCGTGAAGAGTCAACCATAACTGAAAATGACTGAATCAGAACATCAGCAACATTGTCTCTCCTCTTCCAATGTTGCTATGTATCCCTCCAAACTTTCAGAAGATTTAGGGTGATTTACTATCAATGCATATCATCCATCTGTGTGTTGAAATAGTCACATAAGTATTGGTGATGTGATCCATGGTGTTGAGACCTCACCAGTCAACAATATACTGAATACTTTAATGGAGGATCTATACTCTTATTGATCTGACTACTACCACAAGACTACAACTTGTCCATTCCTGCATCTACATCATCAACTTCATCATCATTGATAATGATGAAGAGGAGGAGAAAGTAGGAGATTTTCCCATGTCATAAAGTATGGGGCAAAGGAAAGTAAGACAATATCAGCCATGATAATGGGCAACAAGTATTCTGTACACTGAGACCACTATAGTAGCTTTGATGGTTGGGGAAGAAGCCTAAACTGAGTTAATCATCCCGGGTAATACCGCTACTGAGATGAGCAGCCCTAACAGTGTGATTTCACTACTGCTATGATTCTAAGAAATTGACAGGGACACATATATTTTCAGACCAATCCTACTGAGAACTATTGACAAGATCAGCTTTACACAAATAAAAGCAAAGAAAATGGAGCTCCTTCATAGTAAGTTATACTGAAACAAACCAGAGATATCAATATCCCACCTACTGGAAATAGCTTAGTGAAGATGGAACTTAAAATAAGTAAAAGTTGACTTCTTATGAAATGAACTGTAACATATTTTACTTGCAACTAATACAAAATAAAATTGAATACAGAACTCAAACCATGCATAAAAGCTTTGTTGTTTGTCAATGATTTCTTTACTTCCAAGTTACAAAACAATATACTACAGATCAATACAAATTAAAATAAGAAAAATATATTTTCTGAGCCCAGATTAGATGAAATAAAAATTGATCTTGCGTATTAATTAAAACTAAAGCAGGAAAAGATAAAAAGATGGTATTTGAAACCTATCCTATACAGAACTCCCAGAAATGCCATCCAGTAACAAAAGAATTGGTAAAAATCATGACAATATCCTAAAATATTTTGGGAAAAAAGGGTTTATTTCAAATTAAAATTTGAAAAGTCAATAGATGATATGAAATCATCTAATAGATCAAAAAAAAGATGGGTTATACTATGGATATTTGAAAAATCTGATATATCTATCACTAACAAACACATTGTTCTACATTAATTGATAAGGAATGTAAAACTATTTTCAGGACTTACATTCAATCTGCTGCAGTTCTTGTAATGGTAAGGGGCATATAAGGAAAGCTAGATATAGGATTACTCAGTAAAAATCAAAACTTTGGCAAAAGCTACTTGAGAAAATTACTGTAGATCCATAAAAAGAAAATAGATTAAATCCCTATGTAGATTGTAAATAAAAAAATTTGAATTCCACATCATCTGATTAAAGACAATGAAAAGGAAATACAGAATAGAGTCTGAAAAAATTGTATTAGAAATTCAGCAAGAGCTTTTAGATCCACTTTAAATAAAAGGAAGTTTAGGGGTGGCTAGGTGGCATAGTGGATAAAACACCAGTCTTGGAGTCAGGAGTACCTGAGTTCAAATCCGGTCTCAGACACTTAATAATTACCTAGCTGTGTGGCCTTGGGCAAGCTACTTAACCCCATTTGCCTTACAAAAAAAACAACCTAAAAAAAGACATATAAAAAAAAAGAAAAGGAAGTTTGCTATCACCATTAAACAATAACAACAGACACCTGTGGGATGCAACAAATGTGAGTCACAGGAGGCTCAGATAAGGATTATGAGACCCTACTTTATATAACCTGTTCACCGTCCCAGGAACACAAGGCTCTCACATTCTCACCCATAAAAGAGGCTGTTAAGGATTATAAGGGAAAAAACCTCAGGAGAATCTGAAACTGATACATAAAAGATGTTCAGAAGTCAATGCCAGGGGAAAAGAAGCTACCTTGGACAAGGGCTGTCCTATGGACAGAATTAAGTTATAATATCAAAATAAATTTTTGAATAAATAAATGATTTCTTGAGCGCTGAAGAAGAGAATATCTATAATCTTATGGAGCTGGATGAGGAGAATGAAATGTTTGAGCACTTGAAGAAGAACCAGGCCCAGTAAGTAATCCAAAACACAGGGAAAAAGTGGATAAGCAGCCTCTAACCATCCTTACACAGGTGTTGCTTAAGGGAAATAATCATTGCAATAGAAGAAAAGTCTCAGATGCCAAATATACACTTGCTTCAGGATGCAGAAGACACACTGGGCTAGAATGAGTCACTGTTTCTTCAAAGGTCAAAACCTTTCACACCAAACCTGATCAATTCTTATTGCATAGATTTAAGCAAATCCTGAGGAAATTTCAAGAATTTAGACTGTTATAGTATCAATATACATATGAATTGTCTGATAACAGAAAGAGAAATTTCACATTTGCAAACATTTCTTCAGAACAGATGTATGCTATTTATATATTTAGAAGACTCCACATGACTAAAATTTCTGAATGGGAACAAGAGTATCCCACCTTTGTCAATGGAAAGGGAGAATTCACTAGTAACTCCTTGCCACTTAGTAGAAAGACATTATGTAGAAATGCCTGGGCAAACTGAGCAGAGATGTTTCAGGATGATTCTAGAATTAAATTCCACTTTTTAAATCTTAATATATGTACAAAAGATCGCCTCATTGGGAAGAATTAGAAACTGGGTGCTACTCTACCAGGGTAATTGATAGTTCTGGGGGGGTTTTTTGGTAAATAAGTCAGAAATACAATGGGATCTTTCACTGTCTACCCTTATCAGTTATGTCTGTGAAAAATGTTACCTACAATAGAAAACTTATCTGTAAATGCTTGTTATTTCTCCCATTATGTTTCCATTAAGAATATAATCAACAGGTTGATTCCTACAGAGCATCACACAATACAAATTTAATAAATATTTTGGGATCTTTCCTCCAAAAATATAAATAATCACTTTAATGGTTGCAAAATACTTTACATGATTAGAGAAAGGAGCATGTGAAAAATTTGTGGTTGTATGCTCATCTATGTGGTGAAAAAAACCCAATTGAATCAAATACAAAGCAGAAAGCTTTTGTGCCATTATCTAATACCAAAAGATTAGGGCACCAGTGACCCATCCAAAAAGAAGGTGAATACATATGTGTTATATATAAAATTTTCATATCTAGCTTTGCTTAGAAAGAAAAAATGTTGATTGAGGTACAAAGAGGCTGTCAAAAATTTCCAGGGATGAAAATAATAATAAAACAACAACAGCACTATTTAGCAGTTATGATTTGTGAAGCCCTTTACAAATGTTATTTTATTTTATCCTTGCAACAACCCTAGGAGGTAGGTGAGATATAGAGAGATTAAATTCTTGTCCATGGTTACATGGCTAATTAAGTATTTGTAGCTGTATTGATCTCAGATATTCCTGCCTCTGGGTGAAACATTCTATCTACTCTGCCACCCATTTACCTAAAGAATAACTCATTCTCCACCTGGTAATTATTGAGCAAAGCAATCAAAAGTACCATAAACTTTAAGCCACTTTTGTTGAACTATAACTATGGACAAGTGGTTTCTATAACTATGGACAAGCAGTTTCTCCCCATGGTCTTTTTCCCCCAGGAAAAATAAACTTCTGTGTCCTACCTATGTCATTTCTTTCCCTATAATATGTCTTTGGGTCCTTCAGGGGCATATTATGAAAACATCTCACAGACTCTTCCCATTATAGCTACACCTTATCCTTTAGGTCAGCAATACCCACCCTATCATTTGCTGCATTCCTATACGATTGACCATCTGCATCACTGCACCAGCTCTCTCTACTCCCCCAAACTGAATTAGATCTAGGCATAATTTTGTCCATTTATAGTTCTTGAGTCAATCAACAGGCACATACTCAAAAACTTTGCTTTTTTAATGGGAACTGTTGTCATAAGCATTAGTGCATCTATTAATTAACATGGTGCCTCCCCCAACTGAATGTAAAATTATTTGAGGGAAAGGGGTGTTTTTTACTTATTCCTTAAATCTAGAGAACTTAGGACAGTGCTTATCAGTTGGTAAACACAATATTTGTTGACTTAATGAAGTTCTGTGAGAACCTAGTGAGGTATCATTAGGGTTTGGTGGTAGTTATATCCAATCTTGATTTTCCAACAGTGTTGGAATTTCAATTTAAAAAATTTATAGTAAAATTCTAATAAAGTAATATTTTTACCAAATCAATTGTTCTTAATTTTGGTTGAGAAAATATGGTTACTTTGCAAAGCTACAAATCCCAGAATTGCCTATTATATATGATGCACACATATGCATATATAACATCTATATGTGTGTAGGTACACAGGGAAATACTTGATAAATACTCATGATAAACAAAATGAAATAATTATAATACTATGCAAACATTATCAGAACATCTCTCAATGCTTCATATTATTATTGGACAAGAATGAAAGGGTTCATAATCAAAAATCTGTTTAACATAAAAGAATTATCTCTTTTTCAGTATTTGTTATACAAAAGATTTGTTGTGATTATATCCAAAATGACTGCTTCAAAATCCTAGGAAGAAGATTCTTAAAAATGACCTATGAGCAAAAGGAAAACATCATTATCTGAATGTCAGAACTTAATGTTACTTCTCTGTTCATTTAAATTGGTATTGAGATTTGTGCTAATCTTTCCACATGAAATTTCCCATAGGATATCTTAGAAGCAACAACAATCAACACTGAGAGAGAGAGAGAGAGAGAGAGAGAGAGAGAGAGAGAGAGAGAGAGAGAGAGAGAGAGAGATCTTTGTTGACATTTAAATTGCCAATCTATTGTAATAAGAATTAACTACCCTAGGGCAGCATAGGGAATGTTTATGTCCAGATTCAATGTGCCCTTCCCTCTTCATTAACTGTCCCTGATGTGTTGGGAACACTTGAAGATGATTCCTAATAAATGAATCCCATTGTCTGATGGACTACACACAGTAGTAATATATATATATATATGTATATATATGAAGAGTGTTCATAGATTAAATTGTTCAATCAAATAAACCAAAAGCAATTCTTGAATGTTTCTCCTTTAGGAAGAATTTGAAGACTGGAATCTACTTCTCAGTGTGCCCCCTACCCACACTGAGATTGGAAATATTTTCTTTAACTTTTGTGTTCATAAGTATAACTAGTAATCTCTAATCATACCCTAATGTTATTTTTTTTTTACCAGAGCCCAGAGTGATAGTAGTTCAGGAAAGAGAAATAACAGAATTCTTTATACAATTACATTTTCTGAGGCAATTAGGTAGTGCAATAGGTAGAGTGCTGGGTCTAGAATCAGGAAAATGAGTTCAAATCTGGCTTCAAACAACTACTAATTGTATGACTGGGCAGGTCATTTAATATTTGTTTGCCTCAGTTTCCTCAATAATAAAATAGAGATTTTAATGTTACCTAGAGATTTAATAGTACCTAGAATTGCTATGGAGATAAAATGAGATATTTGTAAAGTACTTAGCAGAGTCTCAAATATAGCAAGTGCTTGTTCCATCCTATTTTTCATTCATTTATCATCATCAGGATTTCACTAAACACATACATAATCATGTCTCAAAAATGTCATACAAGATACCAATGTTGACCAAACCAACAGTATAGCATACTGAATTATATAGCCTCTTTTCCATCTTGAACACTGTTTTCCACATTGCAGTAAAAGAATTTGGAATGCTTAATTCCAAATTGCCAGAAAAAGTCCATGATATTGATTTCCCTATGAGCTAGCAGCAGCTGATTCTAAGGATGAGAGGTCAGATTTCCAGTGAAAGATATTGCCTTTCCTTTTGGACCCAAGAAGGAGCATGTGAGATGGAGTATGACCAAAGAGCCTTCATGGACGGAGGCCACAGTTGTCATGTTCCATAGTGCTGATGGACAGCATCTACTCTGAGGCTAACATTCATTACAGGTAGCCGATCCTGAAGCCAGAGACACAAAGGGACAACAAAATCAGAGCACAAAGTGATTAACTTTTATTGTGACTCTTGCCAAACAAATGTGAAGGGAAGGGAAGCTATTCACCTCCTTGCTCTTCCTTCTTTCTTTTTTGATGGCAGAACTGACCCCAGGCAGGTTATATGCAGTCAAACACTTCCATTGATCTGATCCATGACCTGTATAGATGAATAAAAGTAGAATAGGGAATGGAGTGTTTCAGAATTATATTTGTGATGAAACTAAGAGGGATAAATGAGAGGAAGTTATAAGAGAAAACTTTAGGACACGATTAAATGAAATACTCCACAAGGAGAGGACAAGCACAATTTTTTTTTTGTTTTCTACTTAATTTTAATGCATGTGTATGTGTTTAAAAGCCTAAGCAGTTATATAAAGTTGATTTGTTTTGTAAAATAAATGTAAAAGTTCTACACTAAACTAAACAACATCCCAGAACTAGAATCAGTGTATTTGAGCTATATTTGACCTATTTTTGTAATCAAAGATAATATCTTTAGGTTTTTAGGGGGGGTTTTTTAGGGTTTTTTTTTTTTATAAGGCAAACAGGGTTAAGTGGCTTTCCCAGGGCCACACAGCTAGGTAATTTATTGTCTAAGACCGGATTTGAACCCAGGTACTCCTGACTCCAGGGCCGGTGCTCTATCCACTACGCCACCTAGCTGCCCCTCAAAGATAATATCTTATAGGAACCCATAGAATGGAATTCTGAACTTGGTCTGTGAGGTTCTCTTCCTGTTTTTTTAACTACTTTTGTAGTGTCAACTGATCTTATATGAACATGAAAAGACTCTTAATCACAAAGAATTGATAGGACCAATAGCTTGGTGACAAGTATAGTGGACTTGTGGACAATGTCTACATTATGCTCCCTTACTAGTTCAACCATTGTAAAGTGACATTCTTATTTTGATCTTTTTAAAATTTTATTTTTATTTTCAATTACCAATTACCAATCACAGGTGAGAGTTGAGTGCCAGGCACCAAAAATAAATGAGAGGTTTTGAAAAAGGACTCTTCAGGGGCAGCTAGGTGGCGCAATGGATAGAGCACCGGCCCTGGAGTCAGGAGTACCTGGGTTCAAATCTGTTCTCAGACACTTAATAATTACTTAGGTGTGTGGCCTTGGGCAAGCCACTTAACCCCATTGCCTTGTAAAAAACTAAAAAAAAAAAAAAAGGACTCTTCAGAATCTCTCATCAAAGATATTAATTCACCTTGAACATTCAATTCTCATTTTAAATCATACATATACAGTCATACTAAATGTAATTCTATATTGGCAAGAAAAAAATGGAGAAGGAAAAAAGTCTCTATCTGCACTCTGAATTCATCAGTTTTTTCTATGTGGAGATGGATAACATTTTTCATTATGAGTCCTTGATGGATCATTGTATTGATCAAAGTTACTAAGAGTTTTACAGTGGATCATGATCATCTTATTCAGCTCACTTTTCAGCAATTCATGTGTCTTCCCATTTTTCTGAAATCTTCCCTTTTATCATTTCTTATAGTATTCCATCTCATCCACATATAATAATTTTAATGGGTATCCTCAGTCCTTAATTTGTTGCCTCAGCCAAAAAATTGCGAATTTTATTTGATTTCTTTGGGTTACTGACCTATCAATGGTGTTTCTAGATCAAAGGTCTTGTGCAATTTCATAGTCCTTTGTGTATGTTTCCAAATTGTTCTTCTGAATAGATGGTCTATTTCATAGCTTCACCAGTATACATTAGTATACTTATTTTTTCACATTCCCTCCTGCATTTATTTTTGTATTTTTCTGTTATCTTGCAAATTTGTTGGGTTTAAGGGTATACTTAAAGATATCACCATGTTTGAGACAAATTATGTATGTCCTACCTGTGACTAATCAGACCAATATGAGCTCAGACTGCTCTTCCACAGGTTGGGTTTAAATAGTCTGTGTGAACCTCTGGGGTAGGTACTCTAAGCTTGCATATGTCATGTTTCCTTTGAGCTGTTTCAGTTTTGCCTTCATCATGGAGTGCAGCACCCTCACCAATGAGGACACACCATACTGGGTGGCACTGTGCCAGTTAACTCCCACGCTATACAATAGGTTCTAATGTTCTGCAATGAGACCTTCACAGTGTCTCAGTATTGCTTCTTCTGACCCCCTTGAGATCACTTGCCCTGTGTGAGTTCTCCAAAAAAGCATATGTCTAGCATTATAACAATGTATCCAGCTTATCATAGTTGTACTTTCTATGGTAATATTGAAATGCTAGGCAGTTTATTAGGCAATGGAATTAAGTGACTTGCCCAAGGTCACACAGCTAGGTAATTATTAAGTTTCTGAGGTCATATTGTCCTCCTGACAGCAGGGTCTGTGCTTTATTCACTATACCACCTGGCTGCCCCACTATCTTGGAAGGATCTATCAGAGTTCATGCTCTACAGCAAGGCCTTTCAGAATTCAATGTTATTTTCACACCTCAATGAGCTATCAGAGAAGAGAATGACATGCTCACTTATATTTTGTTTTTCAGCAATTAGAATAGTCTCTGGGAGTTTTTGCTTTATTTTATTTATTTGGATATTTATTAGGAATAAATCAAATTGCCCAGTGATTTAGGCTCAAAGATAGTAACTGGTATATAATTATATATGTTTAAGCAATATGTATGATGCAGGGGAAAGAGGAGAGTGGTGAGGAGAATGGTGAATGTAGAAATTTGGTGGAGATGTAAGTTGACTGCCATGGAAAAGATATAGGGAATTATAATTGCAACAGAAACAAAATTTGTAATCCTAAAGGCTGCTAATCTCAAATTGGATAAAGAGCCCCATTCTTGATATAAATTGACTACCACTGATTCCTTGTTTAATTTGCTACATGAATATGACTAAACACTTAGAGATATAAAATTGTATACTGAGAAAGTAGATTTAAATACAGGGTATCAAATTTTAGATAAAATATATAAAACAAAAAACCATAGGAATTCAAATTGCATACACCATCAATTGTACATCCATACTTTTTTTCTTTGATCTAAAGATAAAAAGCTAGGAGGTTCAGTAAATGCTCATTTTCATGTACCAATAGTATTGAATTAATATGAAATTTAAACTGAATTTTAAAAGTAAGAAATATTTTCTGATATTTTATTGATGTTTCTATGAGGAAGATTTTGTCAGGAAGAGAATATGAACTGGTTATGGGACAAGAATGAGGCATGATAGGAAGACAACTATATTTCTCAATTGGTACCTTTATCATATCAGGAAAATCTAATAAAGGCTTCTAACACATTGGGAAGACCTCTACTGTGAAATCTTAGGAGGATATGTATGGGAAAGTATTCATAGATGACCATTTGAATTACTGCAGGGAGCTCTCAGACTGATGAACTCATAGATCAATTTGAGTTATCTTAAATAAGACATCAAGCAAGATATTATATTAGCAATCCTTACTTTATAAATGTATTATGGTCCAAAATTCATTTGTAAGTTACTTCTTTGAAGCCAATAATGATTTACTTGGAGATTGAATTCACAGACCAATTCATAAAAGACTATTTAGTCCAGAAAATAGATGATATATTTAAGTTTCCAGGAACTAATTCCAACCATGTACCTTGGACAGGCAGTAAATATGAACAGTGAGTTAAATCTAGAATGGAATAAAATGAAAAATAAAAAGGAACTGTTGTGGAAAATTGTACCCTTTTAAAAAAAATTGTCAATGTAAGGCAATGGGATTAAGGATTTGCCCAAGGCCACACGACTAGGTAATTATTAAGTGTCTGAGGCTGGATTTGAACTCAGGCCCTCCTGACTCCAGAACCAGTTCTCTTATCCACTTCACCACCTAGCTGCCCCTATTATACCACTTTTAAAATTATTTTGAGCTGTTTCCTGTCCTCCTCATTTCATTTTTTAGCACTCACAAATTTCTGGTAATGTTAAATAGCTGTGAATCACAGAATGCCATGATCTCAGAAGAATCACAGATTTTTAAAGCAGGAAGAAGTGATCTACTCTCATTAATAACTGAATACGAATAACCTTGACAATATCCCTGAAATGATCATTCAGTCTTAAGTTCTATTTGTCCTTAGCTTTATTTAATTAACTTTTCAGAACAATATTTTTGAATGATTCCACAATCTTAATCCTATATCACCCCTTTAAATGGCTAGTCTTTTTAAAAAAATATATTTAATAGTTACCATAGGATTACTAAGCATGGTTTATTAGAAAAAACTGAAGTCATTTTTAAAAGTTTTTTCTTTTATCCACTTGTATCCTAATTTGAATGAAGAATTTGAAAATAATTTTTGAGAGGGTAGAAAATAAAAAAAAAATCAGAGGACTGGGCACTTGAGAAGAAGTGGGGGCTATTTCACTAAAAAGAGAGAAAACAGAAGATATAGTAAAGAATAGGATTGCATTATGCATGCTGAAGACAAGTTCCATCTACTTCGCAAATTTTTTTCCTTTGGCCTTCCCTGAATATTTTAAGTCTATGGTATATGTACATCTAAGACTAGTAGAATGAGAAGGCAAATAATAGATACTCAATAATGACTCATTAACTGATTAGGAATCAGTACTTGAATTTTCAAAGATCGATGTTTTCATCCTGATGAGTATCCCACCTCAAATGGAGCTTGAAATCATGATTCTGCCTGCCATTCTTTGTTGATGGTATAAGAGTTTTATTGAGAGATCAAAATACAGTAAAATAAATTTTTTTTAGCTCTAAGTAAATATTTGTGTATAAAAACACGAGATAATTTCTACAGGGCTAAATTAATTTCACTGTTTCAATTCAATTCAACACACATTTCTTAAGAATTGTCCATGGTAAACATTATCATATTTTTTTGCTGGAAGAAGGAAAATAAATAAGATATTTAATCTGTGTTTGCTTTTGCAGAAATGGCAGGCAAGTTAGTTTTATTATTATGACCAGTAGGAGGAGCTGAATTGCAAGGTATAATTTAAATAACTGATGTAAAGTTTTACCTGGTGTCAATGGGGATCTGATTATGCCATTTAGAAAGGAACAAATGGCATATGCAGTACATACTCTAATTACTCCACAAAAGCTCATAAGTCTGGAAAGTGAAAGTAATGTGTTTATAGACAAGTAGGGAAGCTGAAATAGGCTTACCGATGTAAAACAAATTAGACTATAATAAACATAAAGGAAATGTGCAAGCCAAGTGATATAAAAACTCCAAAAAGGTAAAATTATGACTTTTGATTGGGGCAATAAAGGATAGTTTAATAAAAAAAGGAAGAAGTCAAGACATGTTTTCAAGAATGAATTATTTCAGAAACTTGATAGGAGTGCATCTTTATATAGGAAATAGTTAAAGTAAATGCAGGAAATGAGAAAGGATGGAATTATATATAGGAAAAATGAATTATCCAAAGTCTGTAAAAGATGTGACTTTTCCATTTTCTATGACCAAATTTTCAACTTGTGTCCTTGATCTCATTACTTCCTTGCTTCTATTAACCCCTCTAATTTTCAATTTTTCTCTCAATTGGTTATTCCCCTGCTGCCTATAAACATAATCTGATGTCCTCTAGTCTTTTTTTTGCAAGGCAATGGGGTTTTAAGTGACTTGACCAAGGTCACACAGGTAATTCTTAAGTGTCTGAGGCCAGATTTGAAACTTAGGTCTTCCTGACTTCAGGACCGGTGCTCTATTCACTGCACCACCTAGCTGTCCCATGTGCTCTATTCTTTAAAAAATGTTGTTTTGACCCCTATCCTCTCTAGTTAGCTTTCCATTTCTCTTTTCCTTTTCTGACTAAGAAATGTGGGGAGAAAGACATTTGTATTCATTGTCTTCACACTCATTTCTCACTCTTCTTGATCTCTTGCAATATCTGCCAAATTTCCTTCAGTTTTAATACTTCACTTTGCTATATTTAATCAATTCAATCAATCAACATTATTAAGCATTTACTAAGTACAAGGAACTGTGTTGATTCCATCAATTCTACTTCCACAACATTTTATATACATCTGCTCTACTCACACAGATGCTATCCTAGCTCAGACTTTCATAACTTCTCACATGCAGTATTTCAGCAGTTCCTAATTACATTCCTGGCTTCACTCTCCATTCTATCCTTTATATACATGGCAAAATATTTTCTCTAATGCATGTGTTGCTCCCCTACTAAATAAACTTAAGAAGTTCCCTATCATGTCAATGATAAAAGGCATATAGTTTTTACAATCCTTCAAAATATGACTTTAGTTCACCTTTTATTTCATCTTCTAGAGAACTAGAATAGTGTTATAAAGGAAGAAATACATGTGTTTACAAAATCAGCTAAAAATCTAGTTTAAGTAAGTGTGACAATTGGGAAGAGAGAATTGAGTTATTTTTTAAATTAAAAAAACTTAGACAAATACAACATAAGAAGAAAAAAATTGTCACATGCACAGAAAAACATAAGAGAGGATTCATAATATAGAACAATAAATTAGAATTTCAAGAAACTTTATATAGGATATACAACACATTGTTTTCAAAATTGTCCGCCTTTTCTTTCTTTCCTTTTAGGTTTTCTTTTTCTTTTTCTTTCTCTGATGTGCACTGCTTATTTTTTCCCTCTTCCCCCAAAGGCTACAACTAAGCTTGGGTATATTCATACAGATGCATATATCCTTACACATATATATGCTCACATATGCATGCACACATGTATACCCATACACATAAATATTATGTATACATATGCACACATATATACACCAATCCATTTATATATACATACATATTAACATGTTCATAGATATCTAGATATTTGGTTTGTGTATATATCTCATTTTTATAACATTTTCTAAAAGTAACAACCCCTCCTTACTCCTCTATTTTATTTCTACTCATTACCTGCCCTCCTATTCCTTGACTTACTGCTCTTCCAAGAATTCTTTCCTTACACACCTTTCTCTGTACCCCATGCCACTGATCTACACTCCCTTTTAAATATACCTGTATCCTATACTCTCACCCTCTAACTCAGTACCCTCCCTTTCCTCTCCTCCTTTTTTTATTTAAAAAAGCATAAATATGTATAAATGCAGATATGCACATGAATATGTATGTATGTATGCATGCATTGTCATTCCCTCTTTAACCCATTTCTGATGGGAGTAGGTTTTCATAGCCACCAGTTCCCCTTCCTTATCTCTATATCAATTCTTCTTCTCATATCTCATTTTTATAAGATGATAACTTCCTTTTAAAAAGTCTTTTCCAAATATTTTACTTTTTATATTCCCATCCTGCTCGGCTCTACACCAATTCATTTCCTTCATATTACTCATTCATTAGTAATAATCTTAGATATATGGTTTATGTTTCCACATGTAAATTATAAACAATTTGCCCTTATTGGGTCCCTTGTAATTAGTCCTTGATGTTTACTTTATATTTCTTTTGGATCTTGTATGCCAAAATTTCTATTAAGTTCAGGACTTTTTGCAATAAAATCCTGAAAGTCTGGTATTCCATGCAGATAATGATTTTTTTTCCAATCAAGGTTATGCTTAACTTTGTGGAATGATATTTTTAGCTACAACCATGTTTCTTTTTTTCTTCCATATGTAGTGGTTCAAGACCTGTGGTCTTATATTGTAGCCACCATTAGGTCTTGTGTATTTCTAAGCAACTCCACCAAGTGTGAGTTGGGTTTTTTTTCCCCTTGGTACTCTTAATATTTCATCCTTAACCTGAGGGTTTGGAGCATTTGGTTAGGATATCCCTGTCAGTTTTCCTCCTACAATCTCTCTCAGGGGGTAATCAGTGATTTTTTTTCCGATTTCTACTTTCCTCTCTTATTCCAACACATTTTTCTTTAATTATTTCTTGTGTTTTTGTATCAGATTCTTTTTTTCTAATCATAGCTTACAAGTAGCCCAATTAATTTTATGTTTTCTCTTCTTGATCTGTTCTCTAGACTGGTTGTTTTTCTTATGAAGTGTTTCACATTCTCTTTTTTAAAGTTATTTTTATTTCATTTTATTACTCCTTAGTCTTATAAACTTCATGGATTTCCCCTTCCCCAATTCTAATTTTTAAGCAGTCATTTTCTTCCTTAAGATTCTGGATTACTTTTTCTAATTGTACTTTTCTTGGACTATTCTTATTTTAATTTACTTAACTTTTAGTTTTCCCCTCAATCTGTCTTAATTGGTTTTTAATGTCTTTTTTGAATTCTTCTGTGAATTCTTTTTGAACAGATTACCATTTGACATTATTCTTTGAGGTGAGAGGTTGTTTTTGGTTCAGTATCTCTTGTTCAGTATCATTCCAAAAATGAATCCCAGTCTTCTCTATTCCCAAAGTAGCTGTCTTTGGTTGGTTTCTTTCTCCTTTGCCTGATCATTTAACAGAAGTTTTAAAAATTATTTTTATTTTTAATGGCTCTGAGGAGTGAGGGTTGCCTATGGTTTCAGGAATTTTGTCCTGTTTTCAACCTCTACAGTAATTTCTGCCTCTAAGCCACAATTGGGGCCCCTCTGCACACTGTGCTGGAAATGATCTTACTCCCTGAGAATCCTCCAGTGTCTATAAACCATCATCTCTCCTCTCTGGCCTAGAACCAAGACCAAGGACTCAGTTCTCCCATAAGGGTTGACAACCAGCCCACTACTGCTTTCATACTCACCTGGAGAGTATTGGTTCCTTCTTGCCCAGTCTCACTTTGCAGTGTATCTGGGCCTGGTGTCCTTTATTAGTGGAGGGTAATAAGGAAAAGAAGGTACCTCTTTTCCACAGCTCAGACACCTGACTCCTCATACTGTCCCAGAGGTGAGAGTTCCTGTGACTGAGGCAAAGGCTACTTCCTAACCTGACTGCCCTAGGAGTCGCTTTTTGCAAGTTAAGGGAGCTAGCCCAAGATGTCAATACTTCATTTATGCCTCTGTCTGGGAATCTTCCATTCTTCTCTGGTTGTCCCAGGAGGTCTACAATTCTGTCCCAACTCTTTTTTTTTTTTATTTTTGACACTTTGGGTTCCTCCTAAGGTGCTTTTCTGACTTTTTTGTGGAGGAAGAACTGAGTTCAAATCTTGTGTAGGATATTTCCTAATGTATGTGATCATGAAGAAGGCATTTAAAATCTCTCAATCTGGGGTGGTTAGGTGTGCAGTGGATAGAGCACCGGCTCTAGAGTCACGAGGACCTGAGTTCAAATGTGACCTCAGACACTTAATAAATACTTAGCTGTGAGGCCTTGGGCAAGCCACTTTGACCCCATTTGCCTTGTAAAAACCTAAAAAAAATCTCTCAACCTTATTTTCCTCATCTATAAAATGAAGATAGTAAAAGCACCTAATTCACAGTATTGCTGGTTGGATCAAATCATTTAATAAAATAGGTAATATGAAAGATTCCCTTAAAAACACTACTCTTCAAACACAATCTGGTTTCCCAGCATTAGATCTTTAAATTCTTTCCCAGGCCATCTCTCTTGTAATAATCACTCTCTTCTCTTTCTCCCATCTTTACTTTTTGATGAACTACTTCAACTCTATAATGTCCTTCTCTTTATCTCTCTTTTTTGCAAGACAATGGGATTAAGCGATTTGCCCAAGGTCACACAGGAAATTAAGTGGCTGAGGCTGGATTTGAGCTCAGGTCCTCCTCACTCCAAGGTCCTTACTCTATGCACTGTTGCCTCACATGCTTCTCTCTTATATGTGTGTGTGTGTGTGTGTGTGTGTGTGTGTGTGTGTGTGTATACATATATGTGTGTGTGTGTGTGTGTGTGAAATTTCTCCTATCCCCTTGTCCTGTATCTCTTCTAATCTTTGTGTCTAAATTCACTAAAAAAGGCATCTACAATAGGTGTGTCCATTTTCTCTCCTCTCACACTCTTAAATCATTACAATCTGATTTCTAATCTTATCATTCCACCATCATTGCTCTATGATTTCTTAATTAATAATGTCCTTCCTTAATACTCATTATCCTCAACTCCTCTTCGACATTGTTAAGTCATCCTCTTCCTTCATCCTCTTTTCTATCTAGGTTTTGAGGACATTATTTTCCCCTGGCTATCATTCTACCTATCTAACTGTTCCTTCCTTATCTCCTTTGTTGGACCCTCATCCAACATACTATAACCATAGGCTTTCTATCAGGACTGTCCTGCACCCTCTCCTCTTTTCTTTCAATACTGTTTCACTTGATCATCTCATCCACTTCCACAGATTTAATTATCACCTCTATGCTGATGATTACCAAATTCATTTATTTTGCTCCAATATCTCTGTTGACATCCAATCTCATATATATGCAGCAAACTTTAAGACACTTTGAACATATATATATGTATATATATAATACACATATACATAGATGTATAGATACATATATTCATAAATGTGATTATTATTATCATATATAAAACAATTTTGATTACATATTGCATATTATAAAGAGTTAATTTTATTTAGACATCACTGTGCTGCTGAAATAGAATGGAAGTTTTTAGGGCCTCTCAGAGTAATGAAAGATATGTCTGAGAGAATACAAAAGTATATGCATTCTTGATCCTATTTCCAGGGGGCACATCAGACTGTGAAATGTTATTGTCACGCTGGGCTTCAATGATCAATCTGCCCAAATGGCAAAAATTTCATTAGTTTGTAACACAATCATCTCACTTCCAGGAGTGGGAAAAATAAAACTATCATCACTGGAGATAATTCCCAATTTTTATACACTTGTCTTAGTGTGTTTCCCTCTGCTTTTCAGTTACATTTATTGCCATCCTATTCAAGGAGGTTAAAGAGTACGAATAATCACTCCTTAATGGTCTGTTTTCAGTAATACAAATGTTAAGCCATCTCACTACATTGATTTTTTTTCTTGAACTGAAAAATTATATGTAGCATGTTTTTATAGCAACCATAAAATGATGGACTTATTGCTGGAAGGCACTACTAGGGGGTCTATCCCCCATTCTTCAGACAGGTAAACATCTATATCATTCCAGAGGACTACAACCTATTTTAAGAGCCCCAGGGATGGAAATATGACAGGTTCCTTTGGTAGCTGGTTCTAGTAATTAGTCACTCTCACAGTCAAGATGTTCTTCCGTATGTTTAAGTATACTTTTTCAATGCAAATGAAACTCATTTCCTCTAGTTCAGGCCTCTATCAATTAAATAGTATCCTTCCTAATAAGAACTGGCAAAGATGTTGCCTGGTATCCCATAAATCTAATAAAAACAACATAAACTGAAACTGAAAAGAAGGGGGAGGAGAAAGCTCCACCAAGTCAGATACTATAGGGAATAGCTGGAGTATAGAAAGAAAAAGCAGTGGAGGTACGTAGAAGTTCAGAGAAGACAAAATCCAAGAAAAAAAAAGCAAATAATAAGGCTATTGCCTTAGATGTTTATTCAAAAGTGCACAAAGTGTGGCTCACACTCAAGATAAATTAGAATTCCTGATGCAAGTAGTTAAATTGACCTACCGGGAATTAGTGAGACAATGGGATACTAGAATAAAGCTCTGGAAGGTAATAAATTTCCAAAAGAAAGGAGGATAGGTGAAAGGAATATAACTTTTTAAAAAAAAGATATGCCTACTCTTCTAGGTCATATGGCCAACAGGATGGAATCTATAGTTTTTCTCCTGGTCTCAAAAGTTTGAGAGAAAGATAGAGACAATCAGACTGACAAATAGTTACAGAGATAAGAGAAATAGACAGAAGTATAATTAATAGATAAATTATATAAATGTATATAAATTATAGTTGAATCTATAGAAAAAGAAAACAAGAAAATCAATAAGAAAACAACTTTATTAAATAACAGGAAAAGGGGCGGCTAGATGGTGCAGTGGATAAAGCACCGGCCCTGGAGTTAGTAATACCTGGGTTCCAATCCGATCTCAGACACTTAATAATTACCTAGCTATGTGGCCTTGGCAAGCTACTTAACCTCATTGCCTTGCAAAAAAACCCTAAAAAAAAAGCAGGAAAAAAGTTAACCCTTTACACACTCAACATTCACCCCTCATTCTCTCTCAGCAGGTACAGAGACAGATTAAGATACTTGTACTCAGAATATATACACAACCATCCTCTTCTTTCTCTGAGACCCTTTTGTTACATGTGTATCAAACTGGAGACATTAATTCTGTTCCATCACTTGAAGAGGATAATATAGGATAATCAGAATTCTTTTTGCTTTGATTCATTCTTAGTTTAGGAAACTCAAATTAATACTCTGTCCATAGTATGTAAGCTGCCCATATCTAACTCTACAAAAAATGGCAGAAGCTGATCAATCAATCCAAAGGAGGAAAAGAATCTGGAACACAACTGAAACTAGGTACTAATATGTATCTGTAATGGGCATGAAGAAAAGAGGGCTTAAAATATAGCTAGAGTTGGCTCTAGTTATATATTCTGCCTTTTCCTAAGAAGCTGATTAGAGCAGGAACCATACTGATGAAAAGTAAATTCTCTGGCATGAGAGGAGGTTGAAAGTAGCTTTGCAATTCATCCATAGAGAGGTATATGCCCCATTAAAAAGGAATCATGAAGTAAGGAACAGAAATATTAAAGAATAGATGGATAGAGACAAGGATAAAAATATATGCTAAGAAAATAACAACTAGCATTAGTATAAAGACTACTATATACCAGTCTCTGTACTAAGCATTTTACAAATTGTTTTTGCATTTATCCTCACAACAACCCTGTAAGGTAGGTGTTATTTTTATCTCCATTTTACAGTGGAGGCAAATGAATCCAACTGACTTCAGTGGATTGCCTAGGTGAAACTTCTGTAAGTATCTTGGGTTAGATTTGAACTCCAGTCTTCCTGATTTCTTGTCCAATTTTATTCCATTTTCAGTTCAGTTGTTTTGTATGTCTTACTTTAGTTCTGTATATGAACACACATAAATACATATGTACATACATATATATATATATATATATATATATCCATCTGTGAAAAGAAAAAATAATTTGTCAGACAACAAACATTAAATTGGAAGTATAAGTACTCAAACATTACACAGATTGTAAAGTTTAAAAATAATTAGTATAAGACAGCAGAAGTTAAACCACTGTCTGATGAAATATGGATTTCTATGGACTCCTAAGATAGTATGGAACATATAAAAATGTTTCAATATGTTCAAAAATTAAAAACATAAGAAAATATGCTTGAAGTAAACAGATTTAATGCTTGTGACTTCAAAGTGGAAGTAACTATCAGACTAGAAAAATTTGAAAGCATAGTAGTGAGACTCTTCCCCCAAAAATGAAAGAAAAAGCAAAAAAAATTTTGGATAAATATTATTGAAGTAAAAAAATCTGTGTGGAGTCAAGACAATAACATTAAAAGAATGTGATTGATATATGCAGATATATATATATATGTACATATGTTTGTGCATATATATAAGTGAAATATATTGATCTCAAACATAGCATGTATATAGACAACTTAGGGATCTTAGATCTATCAGAAGAGTACAACATAGTTTTGGGTTTTTTTAATAAACAATATGATTCAGAAAATAATACAGGAAATTCTAACTACAGAGATCAAAGCATCAATTGAAAGAATGCAACAACTGCCTCCAGAAAGAATAAAAAGCAAAACAAAAATTTAATTTTTAACTCTAAGGCACATATTGGTTAAATTAGCCATTTCAATAACAAACAATTATATATAAATATGCAGAAGAAAACCCTTCACATCTAAAGGGAAAGGAATTTATGGAGCATAAGATTTTTTTGAACCCACTGGAAACCTCAGAAATGAATAAAATATTATATTCTTAAAGTAAGGGAACTCAAGATATAAACCAGGGACTAAGTCCTTTTAAAAAAGTTCCCAGTAAAAGAAAAGAATTTGAAGCATTCCTTTAAAAAATACTACAAAGATTAGTTAAGTGAAAAATGCATCATAAAATAGAAACAAAAATGTAAATATATTGAAAGGCAAAAACAAAAGACAAAAAAGAACATTTTCATGTGCACAGTACAACATACAAATAGGATTCAATATAAAATCATGAATTTCCATTTCACAGTTTGGTTTTTGAAAACTATGTAATAAATACTACACAAAATTTTCAAAGCTACAACACTTTTCTGTGTTTCTAAGTTTTCTTTTGTTTTTTGCTCTGTACTTTTTAATTTTTCTTCCTCCCTCCTCACCACATTCCAGAGAAAGTTATCATTAGACATAAAAATCTGTGTATGCACACATAAATGTACATACATATATAATGTAAAACCACATTATACATACTTCTATTTAACACTTCTTCCTGAGAATGTGAATACCATCTTCCTTCATAGATATTTGAGCATTCAAATACTCAAAGTGACTTAGTGATTCTAAGTCTTTCTAGAATAGTATGATATTGCTGGATGCAACATTCTCTTCATTCTACTCACTTTGTTCTTCGTGATTTCATACAAGTATTTTCATGTTTGTCGAAAGCTCAACCATTTCATCATTTCTATTTCTATTTTTGATGTTTTCCATTTGCCCAATTGTATTTTCCAAGGATTTGTTTTCTTGTTGCAAGATGTTAATTTTCTCTTGTATTTCTTTCCTCTATTTTTCCAATTGATTTTTAAACTCCTTCCTGATGTCTTCTAAGAAGTCTTTCTGGGTTGGAGACCAATTCATATTCTCTTTAGAAGTGCTAGATCTCTCTGAGATAGGGTCTTTGTCTTCAGGTTAGCTTTCAATGGACCCCTCACTGGAATTTCTTCATTTTCCTAAGATCTTGTATTGAGGGAAGGGCTGATTCTCAGACCTTTGATTTTGAAAAACCTGGAGGCTTTTAAAACCTGGAGGCTTTACTCACTGGGTTTACTAACTCCAAGTGGGCCAGCCAGTAGGAGGTGCCGATTACTTTCTCTGGAGTGTCTGTGACCTTGATTCATGACCCAGTCCCTAGGCCTGGAGAGGTGGGGCAGCAAGGTCTGAATTATCCTTGAACAATGTGTGCTGGGTCCTCAGGCTAGATAGTTAGTCTCATTATTCACTCAGTATTGAGAGAGAAGTGCTGCCTATACCTGAGCCTGGGGGGTGGGGAGGTTGTTATTGTGCTTGTTCTGGGAAGAGTCCCTTTCTCTCACACGGACTCAACTGGAAACACTGAGACTCCATTGAAAATACGAGGCTAACTGGATCGATGTCTAGTCACTTTGCTGGAGCTCTCCTTCCTGTCACTCACACAGCCAAAGTGGCTATTCTCAGGTTAGCCTACTGCCCCTGAGCTGGCTCTCTGCTCTCTGTCCCCTGTACATCCATGCTCCTCTGTTTAAATCCTTTGACCATTTTTCAATTAGGGAAGGATTTATATTCTTGTAAAATTAGCAAGATTCTTTATATACTTAAGACATAAGACTTATCTGAAGCTATCTATAAAAAAATTTCTCCCAATTTCAAAGATTTTAATACCCTAGCATATGGTTAATTTTTGTAAAGATACCAAATCCCACTGAGAAAGTGTTATATTACTTTCTACTTCCATTTAATTTACTCTCTCTCTCTCTCTCTCTCTCTCTTATATATATATATATATATATATATATATATATATATATATATATATATATATTAAGGATAGATAGATAGACAGATAAATTGATAGAGAAGGTATATATGCATTTTCTAAGATTTTATTAAGGGTGGAGCCAAGATGGTGGCAGGAGAAGAGCTTCTCTTAGGTGCTCTCTCCAAAATATTTCAAAAACCTTATAATTGTGACTCTAACTAAATTTTCAAGAGACAGAACCCAGAGAAAGAATCAGTAAGGCAATTCTCCAGCTCAGGGTAACCTGGAAAATAGTGGGAAGTTCTATTCCACGGGATTGGAGGAGCAGCACCCCGCTGAGGGAAGGAGTTTCAGCCTCCCAGGAACAGCCCTAGGATGCCTGGGAGTGCAGGCTCCCAGCAGAAACAGTTTCCTCATCTACACCCCAAGGAGCACCAAGCAGAACTTGGAAGATCAGCAGGGAGACCTCTGCTAGAGTGAGGGAAGAGTCCAGGCCCTCTGCATATTCACAGCACACTGCAAAGTCCAGGTCTTCAGCACAGTTGTGGCACTCAGTGTGGCCACAGCAGCCCAGATCTAGGAAATGGAAGCAGGCCAGGAGAGTAGCCCAGCAGGAGCTTCCAGAAAGTGGTGCCCTGACTGTTAGGCCCACCGAAGATAAAGGAGTGGAGGGAGACTTCCAAGGTCTGTCCTCTGTCCCTGGAACAGGACTCTGGGGCTCTGACCACATTCAGACCCTGGTGGCAAGCTAGCCCCCCCCATAGAGCAAAGACCCCCCCACACCTCAGCCCCATGGCAGATGGGTACATTTGCGGTCATTCACGGGCCAGGAGAGCAGTCAGAGCCTCACACACTGAAATCCTTGTGGGGGTGACCCAATAATACTCAAAAGCTCAGGAAGCACCCCAAAACCAGGCACAAACTGGGAAAATGAGTAAACAAGGAAAAAAAAGGAAGTGGACCATTGACAATTACTTGTTCTATGATCCCATAGAGGTTCAAAATACTCAATCTGAAGATGAGATAGTCAAAACTTCAGCATTTAAAGAATCCAAGAAATATAGAAGATGGGCTTAAGCCCCCAAAAGACTTTGAAAAACAAGTAAGGGAGAGAGAAGAAAAAATGGGAAAAGAAATGAGAGAGATGCAAGAAAAACATGAAAATGAAGTCAGCAGCTTAGTCAAAGAGATACAGAAAAATGCTGAAGAAAATAACATGTTAAAAGCCAGCTTAGGTCAAATGGTTAAAACAGCTCAAGAAGTTATTGATGAGAAGAATGCTTTAAAGAGAAGAACTGACTGGATGGGAAACGAGATAAGAAAGCTCTCTGAGGAAAACAAATCCTTTAGATAAAGAATGGAACTAAAGGAAGCTGATGACTGCAAGAAATCAAGACACAGTAGTGCAACACCAAAAGAATGAAAAATTAGAAGAAAATGTGAAATATCTCATTGAAAAAACAACTGATCTGGAAAACAGATTTAGGAAAGATAATTTAAAAATTACTGGGGTAGGGGCACCTAGGTGGCTCAGTGGATAGAGCACTGGCCCTGGAGTCAGGAGTACCTGAGTTCAAATCCGGCCTCAGACACTTAATAATTACCTAGTTGTGTGGCCTTGGGCAAGCCACTTAACCCCATTTGCCTTGCAAAAACACAAAAAAACAATTATTGGGGTACCTGAAATGATCAGGAAAAGAGCCTTGACCTCATTTTTAAAGAATTTCTACAGGGAAAATTGCCCTGATATCCTAGAAGCAGAAAGTAAAATAGAAATTGAAAGAATTCACCAATATCCCCCAAAAAGAGATCTCCCCCAAAAGACAACCCTCAGGAATATTATAGCCAAGTTCCAGAATTCCCAAATCAAAGATAAAATAATACAAACAGCCAGAAGAGCACAATTCAAATATCATGGAGTTGCAGTCAGGGTCACACAGGACTTAGCAGCAACTACATTAATGTCTTATAGGACTTGGGATATAATATTCCGGAAGGCAAAAGAGCTTGGAATGCAACCAAGAATCAACTACCCAACAAAACTGAACATAATCTTCTAGGGGAAAAGATGGTCTTTCAAGGAAAGAGTGGAATTTCAAATGTTCCTTTTGAAATGACTGGCATTGAACAGAAAGTTTGACCTTCAAGTACAGGACTCAGGTGAAGCATAGAGAGTGGACGAGAGTGGTAAATTATGAGGGACATAATGATGATGAACTGCATGTATTCCTTTATAGAAAGATAATACTTATAATACTCATATGAACCTTCTCATTTAATAGAGCAGGTAGAAAGAACTTTTATAGATAAAGAACAGGAATGAGCCAAATTTGAAGATGTAATATATGGTAGAAATGGAGTCAATGGGTGAAAGGGAAATATCCTGGAGTAAGAAAAAGGAAAGGTAGAATAGGCTAAGATATTTCATATAAAAATATTTCATGTAGCTTTTGCAATGGTGTGGAAGGGGAGAAGGGGAGGGGTGAATGAGGGAACCTTCATTCTAATCAAAAATGGCTCAGAGAGGAAACCAGCATGTACACTCAATAGGGGGATAGACATCTAGAGGAAAAAGGAGAGAAAGGGGACAGGGGTGGGTGGGGGCCTGTGAATGATAGAGGAGAGGGTAGATCATAGGAGAGGATAGGTAGATAAAACACATTTTCTTTTTTTTACTTTTTGCAAGGTGCTTGGATTGGGTGTCCAGGACCATGGGGCTAGGTGGTTGCTGGGTCTCTGGGATGGGATATAGGCTTGGGGTCTCTTGATCCCAGGGCCAGTGCTCTGTCCACTGGGCCACTTGGCTGTTCTAAAGCCCAATTTTGAAGAGGGACAGAGTGAAAGGAGAGAGAAAATGTAATAGATGGTAGCGGGGAGGAATGGATGGAGAGAATTGCAATCAGCAACAACAACTGTGGATAAATATGGAAGTAACTTCTATGATGGACTTATGATAAAGAATGTGATCCAACCAAGACAGAGCTGATGGAATCAGAACACAGACTGAAACACATTTTTTTTCTTCTTTCTTTCACTTTATTTCTCATGAGGTTCTATCTTTTTGTAGGAGAGGGGATATTATGTTTACTCTTAAACAAGAATATTTTAGTCATGTGTAAATTTATCTATCTATATACATATATATATATATATGTATATATATGGTATTATCATATATTTCAACCTGTAATTTGATTAATTTTTCCTTTAAAAATTTAGATTCTATAGCATTTGGTATAAATCCCTTCAGTATTGATATTATTTCACATTTTCTATATTTTCTATTTAGTATTTGTATTGCTTCATTTATCATAGTGAATTTTCCCCTTTATTTTTAATTAAATTTATTTTACTTTATCTTTTTCTGAGATTATGTTTGCCACTATTATTCCTTTCTTAATTCAGCTGAACCATAATAAATTCTACTCCAGCTCTTCATTGTAACTCATTATATTTCTCATTTTTAAAATGTGCTTCTTGTAAAGAATATATTGTTGCACTGATTTTTAATCTAGTCTACTATCTATTTCAGTTTTATGAGTTCATCCCATTCACATTCAAAGTTATAATTACCAATTATATATTCCCTCCATTATATTTTTCCTCTCTATTATCCTTCTCATCTTCTTTTACCCTGCCCCTTGTCACACTTCTGATTTAATTCTGTCTCCTCCCTAATCTTCACCCTTTTAAAGAATCCCTCCTTAATCATCTTCCTTTCCCTCCTATGCCTTAATCTATCCACCTCTCCAAGTAGTCTTAACTTATCCTTGTCATTACCCCTTCTACAAAAAAGCAAATGAACAAAATCAGAGGATATAAAAGAAATTATCAGAATCTACTATGCATAGTTATATGCCAACATGATTGAGAAAATAAAAGAAATAGAGAACTACCTTCAATATAAAATACCCCCAAACTAATGGAAAGCCAAATAGAAACAATTAATTCAATCTAAGAAAAAAAATGATATTGATTAATAAAAGGAAATAGAATGGCCAAAGTAGGGGGGAAAAAACTTCTCCAGATATCTTTATAAAGGAATATTGTTTAACTTTTAAAGAATAAATACTTCCAAGAAACTATTCTCCCAAATTAAGAATATAATTTCTCTATTAAATTTATTTTTGGTGACTCATATGGTCCTGATACCTAAATAGAAAAGGATAAATAATTAAATATGAACTAATATATCAATGAACATAGATTTGAAAATTTAAATAAAATGCTTGTAAAATTTATACAGAATAATCAGTGATTGTGGTCAAATGTTCAATGATGATTCAAAATTGCAAAATAATTTGCATAAATGTGTTAAAAACAAAGCATCCAAGATTTCTAGATCTAAAAGCATACAAGATTTTCAGTAGAGAAGAAAAAGTCTTTGTCAAAATGCTGCAGATACTTGTGCTAAAAACTCAATGAAATATAGGCACAGATAGATATTTAAATGTTAAAAATATTTATCTAAAAACAAATATCCAGTGGTGATATACACAGAAACATAATTTCTTAAAATGGGTCTAATGGCTCCCAATATGAATCTATGAATAGATTTTAGATGATTCATGAGCTTGAATAAAAAATGCATTTTATTTTCATTATTCTATAATTGAAATTTGTCATTTTTAATTATTTAAAAATATCATTTTGAGAATTCCATAGGCCTCACCAGATTTCCCAAAAGAATCTGTCAAACACACACACACACACACACACACACACACACACACACACACACACACACACACACAAATGCTATGTTAAGAAACCTTACACCAGAAGCTTTACCTATAACTTTAGGAATAAAGAAAGGGCATCCTTTCCCTCTGTAACTATATAATTATAGAAATGCTAAATAATAGGGCAGCTAGGTGGTGCAGTGGATAGAGCGCCAGTCCTAATCAGGAGAACCTAAGTTCAAGTCCAACCTCAGACACTTATTAGTTATCTAGCTGTGTGATCTTGGTTAAATCACTTAATCCCATTACCCTGCAAAAACTCCCCCCTCCCCCCACCAAATACTAACAATGACAGTAAAATGAGAAAAAAAGTAAGCATAGGATAAAAAAAGAAGAAAGAATATTATATTTTCTCATATCAGTGTTTATTTACAAAATTATACAGAATCAATAAAAAGCTAACTGAGAAAATTAATAACTTCAGTACAGTTTCCAATTACAAAATAAAACAACAAAAATCAGTAATATTTCTTATAATAATAAAAAAAATCCACCAAAAATGAGTTATTAAACTACAAAATGCACAAAATATTTGAAATTGAACATACCAAAAGACATTAAGTATTTACAGACATTCAATTACAAAATTCTCTTTTAAAAAATGAAGAATTAAAATAGCTATTAAAAAACTGAGTGTTGGGGTGGCTAGGTGATGCAATGGATAGAGCACCAACCTTGGAGTCAGGAGGACCTGAGTTCAAATCTGACCTCAGACACTTAATAATTACCTAGCTGTGTAGTCTTGGGCAAGTCACTTAATCCAATTGCCTCACCAAAAGAAAAAAACCTAAAAAATTAAAAACAACTGAGTGTTCATGAATAGATCATGATAATTTAATAGAAATGACAGTAATACTAAAATTAATTTATAGATTTAATGTAATACTAATGCCATATCTGTGTATGCTAAACAACCTACTGAAAGAATATTTTTAAGAGTTAGGTAAAATAAAATACAAATTCACTTGGAGGACCTAAAGGTCTAAATAATCAATGGAAATTTTAAATAGCAATGGAAAGGTTATAATAGAACTCTACTTATTATACTATAGGAAATGTTCTAAAAGTTAAATTTAGACCTAGCAGTTTTAATTACTAGAGATCAACATTACACTGAGACTTTAGGGATACTTATAAAGCAGTAGTTATTAAATCTAATACTGATTAAAAACTGTAATGTAGAGCAATGAAAGATTAAATTCAAGAACTCACTTTTGATAAATCTAAAAATGTTAATTATCTAAGAACTGTCTAATTAATGAGAACTTCAGTGAAAACTAGGAATCAAACTTGAAAAAAAAGCTATTTAGATCAGCATCATCTACCAGATTCCACAATAAATATAAAATGAAGCCAAAGACATGAATATCAATGAAGAGAACTAGTAGAAGAGAACTATTTCCCTTATCTTTCACAATGAACAGTAGGGGACAAATACTTAGCCAAGCATGAGAAAGAAATTAAGAGAAAATATTTTGATTCTGTAAGTTGAAAAGCTTTTGCATAAATAAAAGTAATTAATTAAATATTTAAAAAAGAAAAATTTAAGAACAAATATCTTGGATAGAAATTAGATATACAATAAAAATGCCTAAGACCAAAGGACATCCCACAACAGAGCAGTGATCATAAGTAAAAGATTTTCAAACTCTTATGAAAGAATACTCCAAGCAACTAATAAGAAAAATGCTCATTGAAAAAAACTTGATGTTTTACCTCACATCTTGCAAATTAGAATGTTTAGCAAAATTGTCATAATTTGACAAAATTTGACAGAATTTTCATGTTAGAGGAAATATGAAGAAAATGAATATTTGTAGTTTGTTCATGGATATGTGAATTGGTACAAGCATTCTGGGAAAGCAATTTGGACTTTAAAAAATAAAATTACTAAAATCTCCATAAGCCTAGAAAGTCATTGTCAAGAACAAAAGTTCCATACATACCAATGTATTTGTCACTACACCTTTTAAAGTAATAAATGGAAACAAAATAGACTCCTATTGACTGGAAAATAAGTCATGATACATGAATGTAATGGAGTATTGCTTGAGGATAAGAAAAATGATTAATGTAGATAAGGATGGTACCATTGACATGAACTGATATAAAATTAAATAAAAAGAACTACAATAAAAAGAACTTTGAGCAAAAATTACCTCTTCTTGACTACCAATCCAGTCTGAAATAAGGTCATGCAATAAGTCAACTAGCTTCCTAGGAAACAACATTAGAAAGTATCCAATTGATGTAAGATAGGAAGGAGGGGAGAAGAGAGAGATCTACTTTGCAATTGCTTTCCAGAATATGATCAAATGAGGTCAATACAAATTTATTGACAGAAAAAAAAGACAGAAAATTTTTATTTTGTTAAAATGAAAAGTTTTTGCATGTGTAAAAGCAATTCATTTAATATTTAATAAGAAAAATTTTAGTTCAAATATCTCTGATAGAACTTAGATAACAACAGAAATATATAAGTCTAATAGACATTCCATACAAGAGAAGTGATTAAAAACTATGGGGGGAGGAGGCGGAGCCAAGATGGCAACAAGAGAGGATCTTGTCTTAGGTGCTCTCTCTCTGATATTTCCAAATTTATAAAATAAGGAGTCTAACTGAATTTTCAAGAGACAGAACCCACAGAGGAATCCAGTGAGGCAGTTCTCCATCCCAAGGTAACCTGGAGAATAGCAAAAAGGCTCCACTCCATGGGGTTAGGGGTGGCTGCCAGAGTGAAGGAAATTCAGTCTCCCAGAGTCAGCCCCATGGTGCTGGGAGCTGCAGCTCATGGCAGCAGGGACAGTTTCCTGACCTACACCTGGGTGGAGCATGGGGCACAACTTGGAAGATCAGTGGGGCCCTCTGCCAGAGTGAGTGCATGAAGCCCAGCCCTTAGGGCACTCAGCAAGCAGCATGGCCACTGCAGCCCAGATCCAGGAACCAGGAGCAGGTGGAGCCAGTAAGCAGGAGCCCCCAGGCATGAGTGCTCAGCCTAGGTAGGGGAGAGGAGAGAGACTGCCAAGGTCTGTCCTCTGTCCCTAGAACAGGACTCTAGGCCTCTGACCATATTCAGATCCTGATCACAGTCTAGGCCCCCCATAGAACAGCAGGGCCCCCCACCTCAGCCCCATGGCAGGGGGTTGCGCTTGTGATCATTCACAGACCAAGGGAGGACAAAGCTTCGCACACTGAGAGCCTTGTGAGTGGGGGGTGTCCCAATAATACTAAAAAGCTCAAGAAGCACCCTAAGACCAGGCACAGGCTGGAGAAATGAGTAAACAGAGAAAAAAGAGGAACACCATTGAGAGATACTTTGTCTATGATCCCAAGAAGGATCAAAATACTCAGTCTGAAGATGTGGAAGTAAAAGGTCCTGCATGTAAAGACTCCAAGAAAAAACAGAATCTGGGCTCAGGCTATAAGAGAGCTCAAAAAGGACTGAAAAAAATCAAGTGAGGGAGATAGAAGAAAAGTTGAGAAAAGAAATGAGATGAGATGCAGGAAAAACATGAAAAAGAGGTCAGCAGCTTAGTCAAAGAGATCAAAAAAAAATGCTGAAGAAAATAACATGTTAAAAACCAGCATAGGTCAAATGGATAAAACAGTTCAAAAAGGTATTGAGGAGAAGAATGCTTTTAAAAAGCAGAATTGGCACAATGCAATAAAAGTCATATGCAATATTGGGCCAAGGAGATATAGACCCAGAACAAATTGGAAACTGAATAACCTCATTTTAAAAAATGAGTGTACCAAAAAACAAATTATAGAAAGAATTAACCATTTTATCCTAGATAATGATAATAATGAAACAGCATACCAAAACTTATGGGATTCATTCAAAGTGACTCTCAGGGGATATATTATAGCTCTAAATGATGACATGAATAAATTGGAGAAAGAAGAAATCAATGAACTAAATAGGCAACTAAAAATTATAAAAAGAACAAATCAAAAATCCCCAATTAATTAATAAATTAGAAATTCTAAAAATTAAAGGAGAAATCAATAAAATTGAAAGCAAAAAACTATTGAATTAATAAATAAAACCAAAAGTTGGTATTATGAAAAACCAATAAAACTGATAAACCTCTGGTCAATTTCATTAAAAAAAAAAGAAAGAAAGAAGAAAACCAAATTGCTAGTATCATAAATGAAAAAGGTGAACTCACCACCAATGAGGAGGAAATTAAAGTAATAGTCCGAAATTACTTTGCCCAACTCTATGCCAATAAATTTGATAATCTAAGTGAAATGGATGAATATTTACAAAAATATAAGTTGCCCAGGTTAAATGAAGAAGAGATTAAATACCTAAACAACTCTATTTCATAAAAAGAAATTCAACAAGCCATCATTGAAATCCCTAAAAAACAAATCTCCAGGACCTGATGGATTCACAAGTGAATTCTACCAAACATTTAAGGAACAATTGGTTCCAATTCTATATAAACTCTTTGGAAAAATAGGGAAAGACAGAACTCTGCCTAACTCTTTCTATGAAACCAATATGGTGCTGTTACCTAAACCAGGAAGAGTCAAAACAGAAAAAAAATTATAGACTTATTTCCCTGATGAATATAGATGCAAAAATCTTAAATAAAATCTTAGCAAAACAGTTACAAGTTATCACTAGGATAATACATTATGATCAAGTAGGATTTATTCCAGGAATGCAGGGTTGGTTCAATATTAGGAAAATTGTTAGTATACTCAATTATATCAACAACAAACCTATCAGAAATCATATGATCATATCAATAGATGCTGAAAAAGCTTTTGACAAAATACAGCATCCATTCCTATTAAAACCACTAGAGAGTGTAGGAATAAATGGACTGTTCCTTAAAATAAATAGCAGTATCTATCTGAAACCATCAACAAGCATTATATTCAATGGGGAGTGGCTAGAGGCATCTCAATAATATCAGGGGTAAAACAAGGATGCCCATTATCACCACTACTATTCAACATTGTATTAGAAATGTTAGCATCAGCAATTAGAGAAGAAAAAGAAAATGAAGGAATTAGAATTGGAAAGGAAGAGACAAAACTCTCACTCTTTGCAGATGACATGATGGTCTACCTAGAAAATCGCAAGAAATCATCCAAAAGACTACTGGAAACAATTAGCAATTTTAGCAAAGTTGCAGGTTATAAAATAAACCCTCATAAGACCTCAGTTTTTCTATATATGTCTAGCAAGATACAGCAGGAAGAGCTAGAAAGAGAAATCCCATTTCAAGTAACCTCAGACAATATCAAATACTTGGGAGTCTATTTGCCAGGACAGACTCAGAATCTTTTTGAAAATAATTATAAAACACTTCTCACACAAATCAGATTTAAATAACTGGGTAAATATCAACTGCTCATGGATAGGAAGAGCTAATATAATAAAAACGACAATTCTACCAAGACTAAACTATCTGTTTAGTGCCTTACCAATCAAAATTCCAAAAAAATTACTTTAATGAGTTAGAAAAAAATTGTAAGTAAATTCATATGGAGAAATAAAAAGTCAAGAATTGCCAGTTTAATGAAAAAAAAGTGCAAAAGAAGGTGGCTTAGCCCCACATGGTCTAAAATTATATTATAAAGCATCAGTCATCAAAACTGTTTGGTATTGGCTAAGAAATAGAGTGGTGGAACAGTGGAATGGATTAGGTGTAAAAGCAGGAGATGATTATAGTAATCTGGTGTTTGATAAACCCAACAAGTCTGGCCATTGGGATAGAAACTCCCTCTTTGATAAAAACTGCTGGGATAATTGATAGTTAGTATGGAAGAAACTTAGATTAGACTAACATCTAACACCCTTTACCAAGATAAGATCCAAATGGTTACAGGACTTAGACATAAAAACCAATAGTATAAGCAAATTAGAAGATCAAGGACTAGTTTACCTGTCAGATCTAAGGAAAGGGGAGCAGTTTATGACTAAGGAAGAGTTGGAGAACATCACCAAAAACCAATTAGATGATTTCGATTACATTAACTTAGAAAGCTTTTGCACAGATAAAACCACTGTAACCAAGATCAAAAGAAATGTAGTAAATTGGGAAACAATCTTTACAACTAATGATTCTGACAAAGGACTCATTTCTAAAATATACAGAGAACTGAGTCATATTTTTAAAACAAAAAGCCATTCCCCAATTGACAAATGGTCAAAGAATATGCAAAAGCAACGTACAGATGAGCAGATCAAAGCAATTCATAGCCATATGAAAAAATGCTCTAAATCATTAATTATTAGAGAAATGCAAATTAAAGCATCTCTGAGGTACCACCTCATACCTCTCAGATTGGCCAATATGACCAGAAAGTATAATGATCAATGTTGGAAGGGGTGTGGGAAATCTGGGACACTATTACATTGTTGGTGGAGCTGTGAACTCATCCAACCTTTCTGGAGAGCTATTTGGACTACGCCCAAAGGGCATCAAAAATGTGCATACCCTTTGACCCAGCTACTGGGTTTATATCCTGAAGAGATGATGAAGCAGGGTAAAAACATTACTTGTACAAAAATGTTTATAGCAGCCCTTTTTGTGGTGGCAAAGAAATGGAAATCAAGTAAATGTCCTTCAATTGGGGAATGGCTTAGCAAATTGTGATATATATATAGATAGATAGATATATATATATATATATATATATATATATATATATATATGTCATGGAATACTATTGTTCTATTAGAATCCAGGAGGGATGGGATTTCAGGGAAGCCTGGAGGGATTTGCATGAACTGATCCTGAGTGAGATGAGCAGAACCAGTAAAACACTGTATACCCTAACAGCAACATGGGAGTGATGATCAACCCTGAAGGACTCGCTCATCCCATCAGTGCAACAATCGGGAATAATTTTGGGCTTTCTGCAAAGGAGAGTGCCATCTGTATCCAGATAAGGAGCTGTGGAGTTTGAACAAAGTTCAAGGACTATTCCCTTCAATTTAGAAAAACACAGATATCTTATTGTCTGATCTTGTTACCTCTTAGACTTCTTGTCTCATCTCTAAGGATATGATTTCTCTCTCATCACACCCAATTTGCATCAAGGTACAACATGGAAACAAAGTAAAGACTGACAGATTGCTTTTCATGGAGGGGTGGAGGGAGAGAAGTAAGATTGGGGTGAAAATTGTAAAACTGAAATATCTTTAATAAAAATTAATTTAAAAATGCAAAATTGGCCCAATGGAAAAGGAGATAAGAAAGTTCTCTGAGGAAAACAAATCCTTCAGACAAAAAATAGAAATCAGGGAGATTGCTGATTTTACAAGAAATTAGGATTCAATACTTCAAAACCAAAAGAATGAAAAATTAGAACAAAATGTGAAACATCTCATTGAAAAAAACATCTGATCTGGAAAACAGATTCAGAAAAGATAATTTAAAAATTATTGGAATACCTGAAAGTCATGATCAGGAAAAGAGTCTTGACCTCATTTTCAAAGAATTACTACAGGAAAATTTTCCTGATATCCTAGAAGCAGAGGGCAAAATAGAAATTGAGAGAATCCACTGATCTCCCCAAGAAAGAGTTCCAAAAATACAACTCCCAGGAATATTATAGCCAAGTTCCAGAAATCCCAAGTCAAAGAGAAAATATTACAAGCAACCACAAGGGCACAATTCAAATATCGTGGAGCTGCAGTCAGGATCATACAGGACTTAGCAGCAACTACATTAAAAGCTCATAGGGCTTGGAATATAATATTCCAGAAGGCCAAAGAGTTTGGAATGCAACCAAGAATCAACTACCCAGAAAAACTGAATGTCCTCTTCCAGGGAAAAAGATGTACTTTCAATGAACCAGGGAATTTCAAATGTTCCTGTTGGAATGGCTAGAGCTGAACAGACTGTTTGATGTTCAAATACAGGACTCAGGTGAAGCATAGAGAGTGGAGGAGAAGAGTAAAATGTGAGGGACTTATTGATGAACTACATGTACTCCTGCATAGAAAAATGATACTGATAATACTCATATGAACCTTCTCTTTTAATAGAGCAGGTAGAAGGAAATTTTGTAGATGAAGCACAGAAGAGAGCTGAATTTGTAGATATATAATATAGTGTAAAATGGAGTTAATGACTAAAGGGAAAATGTAATGGGAGAAAGAAAAAGGAGAGGTGGAATAGGCTAAGATATTTCTTATAATAAGATTTTTTTATTACAATGAGCTGTTGCAATGATATGGAAGGGGGGAAGGCAAGGGTGAATGAGGGACCCTTTGTTCTCATCAGAGGTGGCTGGGAGAGGAAACAGCATATATATTCAATGGAGTATAGAAATCTAGAGTAAGAAGGAGAGGGGGGGGACAGGACGAAAGGAGGGAATGTAAGTGATGGAGGAGAGGATGGACCATGGGGGGAGAGTGGTCAGATATAACACATTTTCTTTTTTACTTCTTGCAAGGGGCTGGGATTGGATGGCCTGTCCAGGACCATAGGGCTGTGTGGATGCTGGGCCTAAGGGGTGATATGTGGACTCGGGCCTCTTGGCCCCAGGACCAGGGATCTGTCTGCTGTGCCACTCAGTTACCCTATAGCCCATTTTTGAAGAGGGACAGAGTGAAAGGAGAGAGAAAATATATTATATGGTAGTGGGGAAGTAGGAATGGAGGGAGTTGAGATCATCAGTGGCAACAGTGGAAAAATATGGAAGTAGCTTTTGTTATTAGCTTATCATAAAGAATGTGATCTGATTCATTCCCTCAGTCTGGGTTAGCGCCATAGTGGTAGTGGTTTTGCAGCCTATAGGACCGAGAGGTTGACAGTGCCGTGAAGGATAAAGCTCGTGAGATTTTTGATAAAGTTGAGTCATGAAACTGTAACCATTGAATTGAAGAATGGAACACAAGTACATGGAACAATCACAGGTGTGTATTTCAGTATGAATACACATCTTAAAGCTGTGAAAATAATCCTCAAGAACAGAGAGCCTATACAGTTGGAAGCACTGAGTATACGAGGAAATAATATTTGGTACTTCATCCTCCCAGACAGTTTTTCTCTGGATACTTTATTTGTGGATGTTGATCCAAAGGTGAAATCTAAGAAAAGGGAAGCTGTTGCAGGAAGAGGCTGAGGTTGGGGTAGAGGACGAGGCAGTGGTCATAGCAGAGGAAGAGGTGGGGTCCAGATAATAATTTCTTCCATGAGTACTGTTATGCAATTCCTCTAAAGTCAGGATGTTTTTGTACAGGTTTTGTTTATGATGTCAGTTTTTAATAAACACAAATGTGGGAAAGAAAAAAATGGAATGTGATCCACCTGCAACAGAGCTGGAGGTGTTGGAACACAGACTGAAGCATGTTTCATTATTATTATTATTATTAATTATTATTATTATTATTATTATTATTATTATTATTATTATTATTATTTTGGGGGTGGTGGGTTGCAAGGCAAATGGGACTGTGTGGCTTTCCTGGGGCTGCACAGCTAGGTGATTGTTGGGTATCTGAAGCCAGATTTGGACCTGGGTGCCCCTGGCTCCAGGGACAGTGCGCTGTCCACTGCACCACCTGGCCTCCCTTATTATTATTATTATTATTATTATTATTATTATTATTATTAATTATTTTATTTTGGTTCTTTGTTTTTGTTGTTTTTATGAGGCAATGGGGTTGGTGTGGCTGGCCCAGGGTTACCCAGCAGGGTGATTGTTGGGTGTCTGGGGCTGGATTTGGGCCCCAGGGCCAGTGTTCTGTCTACTGCTCCACCTGGCTACACCTATTATTATTTTTTTTAACTTTATTTTTAATTTTTTTCTCTTTCCTCTTCTTTATCTCTCATGCAGGTCTATATTTTTGGGGGGAGGAAGTGGTATTATGTTTACTCTTAAACAAGAATATTTTAGTATTGTATAAAAAACATCATTTGTACAAAAAAATCAGAATAAATAAATAAATAGATAGATAAAATGATATATAACCACTCAAAATAAAAGAAAAAAGCTATGGGGGGAAAACAATTATCAAAAGAATTGCAACCTATCTGAAGAGCATCTTTCACAAAGTACAGAGCTTAATTTTAGGAGTAAAGCAATATAATGATTTACATTTTTATTCAGAAGTATTTGCAAACATGGCATTCATTATCTTATGAAATTAAAAAACATGCAAGTATAACTTCCAGAAATTTTGTATAGCTATTAATTAAAGGGAATTTTGTATTTGTACTATGCCCTTAAATTCTAGTTTTGTTTTACTGTACCCATTCCTGAACATTTCATTCTCCAAATAAAATACTGAGCTAGGTCAAAGAATCATAGAATTTCATAATTGGAGAGGATTTCAGAGGGCAAAATAATACATTCAGTATCTAAACAGTATTATCTTGTGCAATATCCTTGACAAATACTCATTAAGTTTCTGATTGCATCATGTAATAGAAAAGTTTTGGATTTAGAAAGAAAGGCCTTGTGTTCAAATCCAGATTCTGATACTTGCTATGCAATCTTTGGAAAGTCACTTAACCCTTTGGGGGGGGTTACTGGACTTATGACTTGATGACCTCCAAGATCTCCTTCCATCCCCAAAATCTAGTGTGGAAGCCTCACAATTTTCAAGGCAGTCCCATATGCTTTTGGACAGTTTTAATTATCAGGAAGCTTTTTCTTACATCAATCAAAAATATTCCTTTCTGAACACATTGTTCCTAGTTCTGTCTTTTGGGACCAAGAAAACAGAAAAAATCTAACCCATCATTAGGTGAAGTCTTCAAATATTTGCAGACATTTGTTATTTTTAACTGCATATTCCCAATTGATAATGTAATATTCAGTCTTCACTATCTTTTGATCATCTTCTAGAATGACCCAGTTTGTCAATACTCTTTCCCTTTAATGGGTGCCACATTAATGAGTGCCAGATGTGGTCTCACCAATAAAATCACAGCTCTTGTAAAAAAAATTGATCAAAATTTAATTTCACTACAAATCTATTGCTCTTCTCACCATACTACACTGTTTTTTGTTTTACTTATCAAAATACCTGACTGAACTACCCTACAGAAATCTTTTAACATTTTTTTTGCAGAGTTCAGGAACCATTCCTCTGAGACCAAACAGAACAATAGTGACAAATTTGACAATTTGAAGAAATTTATCATAGGCTTTTCTTAGCTAGTGAATATGATCTTAGCTCAGGAAAAGCTCCCTAGAAAATCATTTAAACATTAAGGAATTGGAAATTTCCTCTTTTGCTGCCATTTTTTCCTAACAGACATTCCTCTCTAGAATTTTTCTGTTTTTTTTAAATTTTGTTTTATGTTTAAGAAAATAATTAAGAAAGGGATTTTAAATTATTATTTTCAATCAGGAAAATAGTTTAAATAACTTACCCAGTAACAAATAACTAGTAAATGTCTGAGACCGAATTTGAACTCAGGTCTTCCTGACTTAGATTTATCTACAAGTTATCTCCAGTCTGTAAAATGAGCAGATTAAACCTAGATGCCTATGAGGTCTCTCCTTTCCTAAATCTATGATTCTGTCTTTCCTTGTCTATAAAATAAATGATAATGATAATGCCAATGTCACAGGATTGCATTGGGAATCAAATGACACAATATAACTAGAATCTAGTTCCACTCCCTCATCATTATATAGATTTGAGGCAACTGGAGCAGTGAATAGAGTAATAGATAGATTAGATAGATAGAAAGATAGGTACATAGATAGATCAATAGATAGATAGTCCAGTTACCATAAGCTCATAGTTACCATGGCTGCTGGAGGGATAGGAGAAAAAACAATCCCTTCCCTTTGCCAGAAATTTTTTAAATAATTTATTTTCCACATCATCCACATTTCCACACTTATTATTACCACAATTTTTTACCACATTACCACAATAGTCTTGTTGGAAAATAAACACAACCCCCCCCTCTCCCAAAAATATAGAGAAACCTCAAGAGAAATGAAGTGAAAAGGAAAAGAAAGTGTACTTCAATCTGTGTTCAGATACCATCAGCTCTGTCTCTGGGATGGGTTGTATTCTTTATCAAAAGTTCATCAGAGAAATTGCTTCAGTATTTTTCCCACATTGTTATTGTTATTTCCCTTCATTCTATTCCTCTCATTCTATTCTCTCTCTCTCCTTTTACCCTATCCCTCCTCAGAAATGTGTTATATCTAACTACCCTTCCTCTCTTCTATCATCTGCACTCTTCCCTGTCACCCTTCTCCCATCCTTCTCCTCTCCTTTTTCCTCTAGATAGATTTCTATATCCTATTAAATGTGTACATTATTTCCTCTCTGAGCCAGATGAGAATGAAGGCTCATTCATTCCCTCCTCACTTTCCCCCCCTTCCATTCCATTGCAAAAGCTTTTTCTTGACTCTTTTATGTAAGGTATCTTAAGCCCATTCTACCTCTCCTTTCCCTTTCTTCCAGTGCATTCCTTTTTCACCCATTAACTCCATCTTTATGCTATATTATACCTTTTATAAATGAGAAGATTCATATGAGCCTCTTCCCATGCAGAAATACACATAGTTCAGCATCACTAAAGCCCTCATAATTAACCCTTCACATAGACCCTCTCTATGCTTCACCTGAGTCCTGTACTTGAAGACTAAACTTTCTGTTCAGCTCTGATCATTTGAACAGAAAAGTATGAAAGTGTGTTTCACTGAAAATCCATCTTTTTCTCTGAAGCTGGATAATTGATTCTCAGTTGTAATTCAAGGTCTTTTGCCTTCTGGAATACCATATTCCAAGGCCTACAAGCCCTTAATGTAGATATTGTCAAATCCTATGTAATCCTGACTGTAATGCCATGGTAATTGAATTGTTTCTTTCTGGCTGCTTGTAGTTTTTTCTCTTTGACTTGGGAGTTCTGGAATTTGGCTATAATATTCCTTGGAATTTTGGGGGGATGTTGGGGGAGCTCTTTCACAGGAGATGATCACTGGATTCCCTCAATTTCTATTTTACCCTCTGCTTCTCAGCTCTCAAGACAACTTTGCTGAATTATTTCTTGAAAAATGAAATCTAGGCACTTTTGCTAGTCATGACTTTCAGGTAGCCCAATAATTTTTAAATTTTCTTTTCTGAATCTGTTTTCCAGGTCAGTTGTTTTTCCAACAAGATATTTCACATTTTTTTCTAGTTTTTCATTTTCTTGGTTTTGTTTTATTGTTTAATTTTTCATAAAGTCATCAGTCTCCTTTAGCTCCATTCTACATTTGAAGGAGTTATTTTCTTCAGAGAACTTTTTTTAATCTCCTTTTCCAACTGGCCACTTCTGCTTTTTAAGACATTCTTCTCATTAGTCTTTTAGATTGCTTTTTTCCATTTGATCCAATCTGATTTTTAACATGTTATTTTCTTTGGTGTATTTTTTTGTATCTCCTTCACCAATGACTTGGTTTTCCTGATTTTCCTGCATCTCTCTCATTTATCTTCCAAATTTTTCATCTACCTCCCTTACTTGCTTTTCAAAGTCTTTTTTGAACTCTTCTGTAGACTGAGACCAAATCTTATTTTTCTTAGAGGCTTTGGATACAGAAACTTTGACTTTGTCATCTTCTGAGTGTATATTTTGATCCTCCATGGGTCCGAAGTAATTTTCCATGGTCAGATTCTTTTTATTCTATTGTTTGTTCATTTCCCCAGCCTATGATCTGATTTACTATGCTTCCAAAACTTTTGGGAGTTTTAGTGCATTCTACCCCACCCCCCACTCCCCAGGGACCTTAATTCCCCCAATGTCCTCTGAGAGGCTCTTCTTGGCTTATGCTCTGGTCTGTGGATGACCACAGGACCTCCCCTCTGCCCTGGAGCTGTGAGGGGGGTCCTTGCCTCTCTATGGTTGTAAGAGGGCCCAGACTGGTCCCTGGATCTGAGAATGGGCAGATTAACAGAGTCCTGCCCTAGGGATAGCAGAAAGACCTCTGCAAACTCTCTTGATACCCTTACTGTCTGTGGACTGAACATCCTGGAAGCAGCTGCTGGAGGGCTCCATAGGTTTCCGGATTAGGGCTGCCCTGAGGCCAGTGCTAACCTTGGTTCATTGCTAACTCTGGTGTGGCAGAGTTCTCCCATCAACCCTTCAAGCAGTCCCTAGAGATTCCTGGGTCAAGAGGTCTGGGAACCGCTCCTGCTGCTATGGATGCAGGCACTGCCAGGACTCAGGTGCCCTGAATGCTGTTCCTGGAAGACTGGTCTGCTGCAGTACTGCATGCAGTGGCCCAGGCTGGACTGCAACTCCTTCCAACCCCGTCCCAGTGGAACAGCTCTTTCCTGCAGAGTCACCAAACCATCTTCGACTGGAAAACTGCTTTACTCAGTCCTCTGTGGGTTCTTCCCCTCTAGAATTTGGTTAGAGTTACTATTTTACAGCATCAAGAGTTTTTGAGGAAGAGCATCTGGTAATTCCTGCCTTCATGCTGCCATCTTGGCTCCACCCTCCCTTTTTTCAGAAATCTAAGGGAAAGTTAGAACAATTCCAAGTGTTACAGGGAGCAGTGAAAGTTTTCTTTTAGATTCCTCTTAGCATCTATAATATAGACCAATCTATGTACTAGGGAAACGATGTCAAATGTGACATAGTTGGATATCTCCAACTATGTCAACTAATTCATATATTTGAAAGGTTAGAAGTTTTACTTTTCAGCTGGAAACATTTCTGGCAACTAGATAAGGAGAAGAAGGCATATCACTGATAAGAGAAATGACTAGGAAGATGCTTAAAGTAATTAAGAAACTCAAAGTCAAAGACTTATATAACCTAATGAAAAAGTAAAATAAGCAGAACCAGAACATTGCACACAGTAACAGCAATACATCATGATGACAAATGTAAATTACTTAGGTATTCTCAGCAATACAATGATTTAAAACAATTCTGAAGGACTTATAAAGAAAAAATGCTATCATCTCCAAAGAAAAACTAAAGAAACTGAATAAAGATTGCAACATTCTTTTAAACTTATTTTTTGGGGGTTTTTTTTTTTAATCTGCATTTTCTTTTGAAACATAGATAACATGGAAGTAAATGTGCATGACTGAACATATATAATCTATATCAAATTGCTTGCCTTCACAGGGAAGAGGAAAGGAGAGAGATAATTTGAAATTCAAGATTTTGAAAAGACAATGTCAAAGATTTTTGTTTAGAGAGAGAAGTTTTTGAAAATTAAATGTAAAAAAGAGAAGAAGAAAAGAAAGTCTGTCACATCCTGAAATGCTAGGAAGTTTGTGGTTGCACAGACAACATAGAACAGAAAGAAAGTAATATATATCTCTCCCCCTCCTCCTCCTCCTCCCCAAAATAGTGCTTTATCCTTTGGAAGTATATAAGAGGTGAGATAAGTTCTTTTTATGTTTCAAGTGTTACTTAGTGCTGACTTATAAATCTTTTTATTTTTTTAAGTAATTCTTTTGTGGTTGAGGAAATATTGATCTTTAACCTGATAAATCTAATTTATGCACTGAATACCTTTAATAGAAAGAGCCTATTTACTAATTGTAGAGCTTTTCCCAGGAATTTTACATGGTAATATGCAGCAGAGTGTGAGAAAAGTCTGATCCTTTCTATTTGGGTCAGATTCTCCCTCAGGACTGAATCCATTTTCTGGGAGACCAGGCCAAGAAATACTTTTCTGGGAGGGGGGCCATTAGTGACATTTTATTTTTAAAGAATTCTATTTAATGTAATAATTAATTTTTAAAAAAAAACAAACATCTCAAACTAGATATCCAAAACAGGATTTACCTTTCCCCTAAACATATAGTACTTTGAACATGTTGGTGCTTAAATGATTGTTGAATTGAAATTAAGATAATTAAACCCACTCTTCTAAACTTCCCCATCTCTAATGAAGGACACCATCATCCTCCCAGTCATCAACCATGTCCTTAACCTCAGAGTCATCATGACTCTTCCTTTTCCTTTATCTCTCATATGTAATTTAATTGCCAAGCTTTGTCCATTCTGCTTTTGCAATATCCTTTATATCCATCTCCTCCATAATTACATTTTTACCACACTTTCATATCCTTCTCACCTACCACCTGAACAACTTTCATAGGCTCCCAATTGGTCTCTCTTCTCCTATTCTCTATTTTTCTAATGTATTATTATCTAAGCCATTGACAGAATAACCTCTTGAAGGCACATGTGAGAAGCAGAATGAAATTATAGTGGATACAGGGCCAACATCACAGTCAGGACAATTGCCAATAAGAAGAGGAAAATCAGAATAGTTTAGTGACACAGAAGAGAGAAGGATGGGAGAGACAGTAATGTCAAGTGCTTCAAATGGGGCAAAGGTCAAGGAACATGAAGACTGTGAAAAAGCCTTTAGATATAGTTAACAAGGAGTTTGGGGTTATTTTCAGGACTAAAATTTTTAGTTGGGTGATACACAAAGAAGAAATTTTAAAAGCTTCTATCAATTTGTCAAGAGGGTCCTAGAATGTAAATAGCACAAAAATGTATTTTAAACATTTTGGAGACATGAAGGGACTTAGGGAGATGAAAAAAAAGCACTATGTGAGTTCAAGATATAAAATTTCAAAATATTTTATGTTAATGGTATTGACCAGGCAACCAAGTACGTAAATTCTTCAAGTATGTAGATATATCCCTCATACCTGGTTTCAGTTGAATAAAATGTAGAAACATGGGTGGTATTAATTTTTGATCAACAAGATTCAGCTAATGTGTGTTCATTTTAAAAAAAAAAGTCTTATAATTATGTGTGGAGTCAGAAATACCATTGACTTAGGAGTTGCTGAGAAGTAATGAGTATATGTGTACAAAATGTGCAAATATCAATCCCTTAGTCTCATTTGCTTTTACTTTGAGGAGCCAAAACTAACTTGTATATTATACTTTTAGTGATTGGGGGGGAATCAGTCTTCTACCTGGACAGGGCAGCTGGTAGTATGTGTCTACCTCTCTCTCTCTCTCTCTCTCTCTCTCTCTCTCTCTCTCTCTCTCTCTCTGTATTTGTTCTTTCCTGATTATAGTAGGAGGGGTATACCAAAGTGGATATGTCCTACTGTCACTCTCTTAATAAGTGTTAAAGGTATTATTTGAATTCAAGTTTTCCTTACTCTAAATCCAAGGCATTATTGCTTATTGCATATTGTGTTCCATTTATCTAATATTTAACCATTAATGAAATGTTTCTCTCACAGTCACTATGGGATGGGTAGTATAAGTATCTTTAGTTCTCGTGTCAAAGATTGGTAAATTTCACAAAGTAACAATAAGTCAATCTGTGGACAGTCTTGAATTATACCATAATAGGGTCCCTGATTATTGTTCTTGTAATCTTTCCACAAGTAGAAGGAAAGTTAAATATGAAAAAAAAATGAATTAAATATCTTCTGGGCTGTTCTCATTTAGCAGATTTGTTAGAGAAAAAGGGTCAGAACCGTGGAATGCGTTGTAGACAACTCTAAACTGGCTACAGTAACATAGTTATCTCATTTGCTTCAAACAGCAGTTTTATAGATTTCTTGTTAGACTCCTGCTGCTTTTTACATTAACTAGAAATCTGGCCTTTATTCATTAGGCAAACCAATGTTAAATTAATTTCTCCTGCAGCAGTAATAATTTGTGCTTTTGTAGATTAAGGTAACCAAAAGATGGCATTCTATACAATTTGGAACATATAAAATGATATGTATCCATAACCTTGAAATATAAAGTCATCAGAGAAAATGTTTCCTTAACTAATGCACAGATGTTGGTATTTGTAAAGGGTAGAAGTAACAAGAATTTCTTGAAAATATAGGAATGATAGAGAAATAGATAAGGAGGCAATAGATATCTAGATGATTTTTCCAAGTGTTTTAGTTGCTGCTTGTATTTTATTCCTTATTATTTAGTTCCATGCCCTGATTGTGTGGTTTTTCAAACTATCTTGATGTCTTGTTGGATCCATGATATTGTCAATGTGAATTCTGTTCTTTTTTTTTCATCTTGCATCACTCTTGTCCATGACTGTCCATAAATTCTCCATAGAGGATAATACAGTGTCTTAGAGGTCTTATTCTTGAGGGTACTAAAGAACCCTTTGGCCTTTTTCATTGTTTTAAAGACAAATATTTGGTTGTATTTATTTTATTTTACTTACATATGTGTTCAGTTAATATATACACCACTTTAAGAAGTGAAAAATATGTTTCATACCAAGAAGCATGGGAATATTTATATGAATATATATCAAATGAAGAAAGCAAAACTAAGGAAATACTGCACATGGTGACTGAAAACTTAAGTGGAAATTTTAAAAAATGACTCCAAAGAAGAGATATGAGAAGGAATCTCTTCCTATTTCTTTTGACAATCCTAGGAATATGTGTATGGAATATTAAATATATAGTGAGATGTAGATTAAGATGCCAGTCTGTTTGGCTGAACTGTTTTTTGTCTTCCAAGTTATAAGGGGTTGGTCTCTGGAAAGGGAAAGGACACATTGCAGGAAGCTTTTCCAATTATGTTCATTGATAGTACCCTACTTCTGATATTCAATTTACACTTCTATTTACATTTATATTATATAGTGAATGGAATATATGTATATCTATGTGTACATATATGATATATAGGTATAAGTGTGTACCCATGCTTACAAAAATACATATATACACACATAAATATAATCTTGTATGTTGTCTCTCCATTTGAATGTAAACTCTTTGAAAGCAAAGACTGTGTTTTGACCTTTCTTTGTTTTCCCAAGTCTTAGGGTAGTGTTTAGCATATAATAAATGCTCAAGAAATGCTTGATGATTAATTTATGTTAAAAATAGACATATCAAAAGCACTTCCAGGGGTGGCTAGATGGCGCAGTGGATAAAGCACCAGCCCTGGAGTCAGGAGTAGCTGAGTTCAAATCTGGCCTCAGACACTTAATGATTACCTGACTGTGTGACCTTGGGCAAGCCAATTAATCCCATTTGCCTTGCAAAAACCTAAAAGAAAAAGTACTTCCTTTAAAAAAAAAAGTACAGTTCAATAACAAATCATATTCATGAAATATTTGGAAAGAATACATATTGGTAACAAGTAAAGAGAGCAAATCTTAAACATTTATTCTTTGGAGAAATCACATATTATAACCCAGAGATAAATCATGAATTCAACCAAATGCAACCAAAATTTTTAAAAAAGGAAATTAAAGAAAGAAAATGTTTGAATTTTAAAGTATTTTCTCATTAGAATGTTGTAAGGTAGAGATTGTAGACAATATTGATAAAAGAAGAGTAAGATATATAGAGTGATTTAGAGACACAGAATTAATTTATTTAAGCAGCACACCTGAGATAATACTTCAGATCTACAGGAAGCAATTTGTTTCCATCTATTAAAACTAGCATTAGTGATGACTTTGATTCTGATGATACAATTCTGTGGTTCAGTTTAGTTCTCAAGATAAGTTATTATATTTCAAAACTTTTGTTGTTGTTGTTATTTTTTTGTGTTTTGGGGAATTTTTTTGGAGGTGAAAGCCACATTCATATTTCTCTCACTGTTATGGGATAGTTTCCTTTACTAACCCACAGCATGGCTTCATATCCTTCTCTTAAGTCTGGCCATTTTAGATTGGCCCCAGGAGCTTTGTGCTATGTATTCCAGGAGAACAAAGATACTCGGATAGGTGCACTCCTATCCTGTGTTTTGTCTGTGGGACAAATAAGTATTTTAAGCAACCAAGATAATGCATCACAGTGGAGACTACTAGATTTGAAGCCCAGAGACTCTTGAGTTATGCAACTATGAGAAAGTCAACTGGACTCTGTCTTTCACTCTCTTCATCTTTGAAATATGGATAATAATACCTATAGTAAACAAATAATTGGCTTAAATTTGATTATGCATATAAAGTGAAAAAATTATCAAATATAGATAATGAAGATTGGGACTAAGTATGTGGCAATGGAATTGAAAAAAATGGGAAAGATTTGAGAGACCTTTCAGAGAAAGATTTTATAAGACATGTTGTTTGCTTAGATGTGAAAAATGATGGAAGAGTCAAATGTATGAGCTATTGAACCCAGTCAGCTCAGTAGATGGTGGTGCCTTGGGACCAACAACTCAAATCTTACAAAATATAGGAAAATTCAGATTGTGAGAGCTATTGGAAACCTAAAGTATTGGAAATATGTGGGATTTTTGAGAGTCTATGGAAAATATCCTATGGTGAGCTAAATATACTGGGTCAAATATGTGCTCTATGATTGCATTTTTGTTTTATCTTTAATTTTGCTTTAAAATTTATTATAGCATATCCTACTCCAATGTCACTATAAGAACCACTGAAGTTACTAATTATACTTTTTGGCCCTATGATCAGAATGCATTAATTCTTAGCCAGCTGTACAATTTCTAGTATAATCTGTCTTTCAAAAAATGACAACTTATTTTTAATAGTATCTTTTGGATTTCATCACATTTGTTTTTAAATGTATCCCCCCTTCCCTCTCTAGAGAGCCATATTTAAAAAGGAGGAAAACTAACCAATACATTTATTGATTCTGACTCAAGGTATAAAGAATTCCATACTCACAATCCCAAATTATTTGTATTGAAGGAAGAGATATGCATTTCCTAAACTTTGTTTTGGGGGTAAACTTGGATATAAGTATACGGTGTTCTGTTTATTTTGTTTCTGTTTTTCTATTTATATTATTGCCATGTTTATTGTATTCATGATTCTGCTTGCCTCCCTCAAAATGGTTCATAGTCCCCCCATGTTTCTATGTATTCTTATTCATATGTTTTTAATGATGCAGTAATTGTCCATTACATTCACATGCTACAGTTTCTTGAGGTATTCCACAAAAGATAAGAACCTATATTAGACTCTGTTTTGGGATTTGCTAGATATGCATGAATTAGGCAGAGGGGGTATTCCCACACAAACTCTTGGCTTAGCACTGAAGCTCAACTAAGCTGTAGCACTAACCAGTCAAGGGTGACAAAACTACTTCACATGCTCCTCAGAAATTTTAAGGGGCAAGGATAGTACAGGAGCATCCTCCAACCATCACCAGACTCAGACATTGTGGACATATATCAGTATTCATTTTATCACACATGCTACCATGTACCCTCCGTGACTTAACTGTTTCTTCCTGAGAAGATGGATGGCATATTTTAGAGACGTGGATCTCAAAAATGTCCTCTGAGAGATTTTTCCCTGCGTCAGTCCTACACAGAGGAGAGTACTAGAATCTCTTGAAGACCAAGTCCTGTTGAACAAAGAATTGATAGAAGGCTTTTATGTTCTTTTTATCTGAAATCCTTTTATGTAGCTGAAAACATTATATGATCTATTCCCCAACAATTTTCATGTTTCAATAATTATGATTGCCAGTTTTAAGTTTGTCATTTCTTAATTTGTTCTCTTATTTTCACCTACTGGGAAAAACTAAACTATATTCCTTATGCCCAGAACTAGGTTTTTGTCAAATTAGAAAAATAGAAATTTGATTTTAGTTCCCCAGCTCTTCAATTTCTTTGTCTTTTTTTGTTCTACCCACTAGGACATAGACTTCTCCTTATTCCACTTCTAAGTATACACTATTCTTTATATAACAACTACCCTAGTCACTTCCTTTTTCTCCTCTTAACTCTATTCTTTCAGTGAGTCTCCTGGCTTCTTGTTTCTCTCTTTTCTTCATTTAATCCTCCACACACCTTCTAAAACAGTTTTCCCCAAGCAGAAATATAATCTTGAATTTGGCATCCATTCACCCACCCCTGTACCTTAGTAAGGCTATCTCTCATTAAGCTGGTATTAGTCTTGAAACTGAGATACCATCTCTTACATGAAGTGGTCTCTGATCTCTCTATTTATTAATGTTCTTTTGTTCCTCAAATACATACAAATGTACATATATAAATGCACACATACATAGATTCACAAATATTATTGGAAATTAAGAAACATAAAATAATTTAATAAATATGTGTTGAATTGTTTAAAAAGGAGTCTTTTCAAGGACTAAAAAAATCAGAACTTTTAGATTCTAACTGCTTCATCTACTTAGAATGAATTTTAAGTAACAAGTCAAAAGAACATGCTCATCAGCTATGTAACATCTGGGAAAATCATTAGATCTTTCTGTGCCTTCATCTATAGCATCTACTTTCACAGGGTTGTTGTAAAGAAAAAAAAATCTGTAAGTTGTCATATAAATGCAAATTATATAATAACAGAAACATAGAGAAAAAAAGAATCATAAAGCAAGGAAAGGATAACTAAATATAGAAGGTTTTCTTGAAACCTTCCTATTTTAGTTAAAATAGGTTTTAAAAACCATGGATCACAGGAAATAAATACATTTTGGATGTCATGAATGAGTTCTTTCACAGATTTTTCTTGGTACTTTGATGAAAAAAAAACAGATCAAGACTCTGGGTTAAGATGGGATTATGAGACATCATGATTATATTCTTTTTATTGTTTTGGAAGCATACAAAGAGCCCCTAAATGTACAGAGAAGAAATGTGACAAAAATAAAAGAAAAAAGAAAAATTATAATAGGTTCTTGGGGGACAGTTTCTTAAAGAACACCTGGATTAGATCAGGCAAAGAAGTGGCAGCATAGAGAAAACTCTCTGATAAGAAAAGAATACCTGCTTTCAGCTTATTGACTTCTTACTGATCTCTGCTACCTGAAAATCGTTAGCTACAACCCATGAAGAATCAATTACCATATTTGCCTGAGTTAAGTGTTGGCAAGCATAAATAGACTATATTTTACTCATAATTTTGAACTATATCTGTGATTTCATTGGGATTCAAAACTCCCAGAATGTAAACTCCCTCTACCAATATAAATCAACAATTGCTCATATCCTAGAGAGTGGCCTGAGAATTCTTGAGATGTTAAGTAACATCCTCAAGGTCACATAACCAGTATTCTTTAGAGGTAGATTATGAAAGTAGTACTTCCTGGAGGAATTCATCTCTATTGACTACACCAACTAGTTTTTCATTTTATTTTTTAACCTACTAAAATGCTCCTGAAAAAAGAACATCTATCATCAAAGAATTCAGTAACAGGTAGAACCAAGTCTAGTTAAGTCTGAATGGCTTATGGTCTCTGAACTGTAACCTACTAGCTAGCAATGGCAACTCACTGAAATTAAGAACTGTGCTGCAAATGTCCCCAAGATCCTTCTTGCTTACCTATATTATTCATTTCACATACTACTGTTCTTTCAAAGATAAGAAATCTGGTTCATTTGCACTAATAGAAGAGCAGAAATGCTCTTTTACTAAACACTACAAAGGTTACAAGAAAAGCAATTTGCTAGCCATCAAAATTGCCCAATTTCCTTTCACTTACCTTTCAGCCCTGATTCAAGGGACTGAAAAAGCCAAATGTCCTCAGGCTCAAGATGTCCCATATAAACACCTTATTAATTTCTATATGTGGTTGTATTCCCTTATCTAAATTCTACTCTTCTTTTTGTACTTGGATAGAACACAACAGGCTCTATTTCCTTATCATTCTCTATCTGACACAAATAGCATTATCTACCTTAGTTAAGAACAGCAAAGTGATTATCTCTTTTCCAGCTGGGCTCCTATCTCCCTAGAACATGAAAAAGAGGTGTGGCCATGCTGGTGGTTCTGTATCTTTTTAAATACCTGCAAAGTTCTGAGAATGTTCTGTACTCTAAACAGCTGAATACCACCTTGGACACTGTCCAGAAAAATAAACTCATGTACTTCAATCATTCAGTGGACAAGGCTGCCATTTTGCAGAAGAAACATTAAAGTAATTTTCTGGTTTGCTTTTCCTACAAATTAAGAACCTCAAACATGAAATGACTCTTTAAATTATCTGACTTGGGGTGGCTAGGTGGCGCAGTGGATAGAGCACCAGCCCTGGAGTCAGGAGTACCTGAGTTCAAATCTGGCCTCGGACACTTAATAATTACTTATCTGTGTGGCCTTGGGCAAGCCACTTAACCCCATTGCCTTGCAAAAAAAAAAATGAATTATCTGATTTAATAACATTAATGTGCACTACTAGAGTGCTCCTTCAGGGTGTGGGTGGGGAACTGATTGCTCTCCTATATTCTTTGAACTACCCATTATGATGCTTTCCCGGTTTCTCAGAAATAAAATATATTGAGATTATTGAGAAACATTTAAAGAAAGAAAGAAGAACCTGAGAGGAGAGGGAGAAATCTCATATTGAAGAGAGAGAGAAGGGAGGGAGAGAGGAAATCTCATATTTAAGAAAACAGTGGGAGATATAAAATGAAAAGGGGGAAAATAGAGCTTCTGCAATTGAGAAATGTTCTATAAATGTCATGGAAAAAAAAAGAAAAAAAGAAATAGAAATGTATTTCCCATCACAAGAAACAGATAAGAATAAAAATGGATATGATAAACTTCCATCTCTATATATTATTTTTCCCAGTTAAAACTTCCTAAATTGGGGACAAGATGGTTATTTTCATGAAAATGAGATCATCTTACTTCAATAAATCAAACATGTATTCAACTGGCTTCCTGAAAAGACACCTTATCACACTGCTACATTCAAACTCCTGTCCACCCCCACCACTTCTACTCTGAAATATTAAAATTTCAGAAATCAAAAGACCTAGGTTCCATTTCTGTTACATACTCTAAGTGTTACTATGAACAAATCACTTAAACTTCACTGAGCCTCAATTCCTCATCTGTAAAATTGAAGGGGTGAAAACAGATGTCTCCAAGGTTCATTCTACTACACAATCTTTGAGGTTGCCATGAATGGAAATTGTGGGATTGAAGCAAAAGAAAAGTTATCTCTTCATTTCATCTTGATATTTTTACTTTGTTTTAGAGGTAAATTTGGACCAGGGTATTCTGGGATGGAAATTATATTCATATATATATAATGGGCTTTTTTGGTGGGTGTTTCATTAAATCTGATCAAGGTCTCTCTGAATCAATGACTAGAAATGCCTTCTAGATTTCTATAAGAACATTGATTTTATGGTAAAAAGATATTTAGATTTTTTTTCTCCTGCCATTCCCTATATGATTACAATGAACTAAATTCAAAAATCTTCACTTAACCTTACTTGTCAAAAATACCAAAAGACCAAATTTTGAAATCAATCCCATGCTTTAATATACTCTGCCATATACACAAGAGATGATAGAATAGGATCACATTGAAGTGTTATCTTCCTTAGGCAGTACAATTCAAATATTCACTGGTCTACTAAGTGTTATTATGGGAAAAAATTCACAAAATAGAAGAAAATCAGTCCTTTCCAATTTGCTTTGGTTTTAATTGGTCTTTCATTTGTCTGTTGATTTACAAAAACATATGAATGTTATTCACAATTTTGACACAACCAAAAAAGTTGTTAATGGACAATATGTCATTTATTGCCATTACAATTAGCAATCCTAGTTTTATTTTTTCATATTTTTTAAATTTTTATTTAATTTATTTACACATTACTAAAATATTCTTTAGAGTAAACATAATACCCCTCCCTCACAAAAAAAATAAAACCTCATGAGAAATAAAATGAAAGAAAGAGAAAAAAATGTGTTTCAGTCTGTGTTCTAATACCATCCCTTCTGTCTTGGGTAGATCACTTTCTTTGCCACAAATCCATTATATTAGTTACTTCCATATTTTTCCACAGTCGTTGTTGCTGATTGTAATTCCCTCCATTCATTCCTCCCCACTACCATCTATTATATTTTCTCTCTCCTTTCACTCTGCCCCTTTTCAAAATTGTGTTGTGGGGCAACCAAGTGGCGCAGCAGACAGAGCACTGGCCCTGGGGTCAAGAGGCCCCAAGCCCACATCCCACTCCAGAGACCCAGCAACCACACAACCCCGTGGCCCAGACATACCACCTAATCCCAGCACCTTGCAAAAAGTAAAAAAAGAAAATGTGTTTTGTCTGATTATCCTCTCCTATAATCTACCCTCTCCTCTATCACCCACATTCCTCCTCCCCTCCCCCATCCCTCTTCCTCTCCTTTTTCTTCTGGATGTCTATACCCTAATGAGTGTGTATGCTGTTTCATCTCTGAGACATTTCCAACGAGAATTGAAGGCTCCCTCATCCTCCCTTGTCTTACCTCCTTCCATACCATTGCAAAAGCTACATGAAATATCTAAACCTATTCTACCTCTCCTTTCTCTTACTCCCAGTACATTTCCCTTTCACCCATTGATTCCATTTTTACCATATATTATATCTTCAAATTCGACTGTCTCCTGTACCTTCGACCTACTCTATTAACTGAGAAGGCTCAAATAAGTATTATCAGTATTATCTTTCCATGCAGGAATACATGCAGTACATCATCATTAAGTCCCTCATAATTTACCCTTCTCATCCACCCTCTCTATGCTTCACCTGAGTCCTGTACTTGAAGGTCAAACTTTCTGTTCAGCTCTGGTCATTTCAACAATAACATTTGAAATTACCCTGTTTCATTGAAAGTCCATCTTTTCCCTTGGAAGAAAACGTTCAGTTTTGCTGAGTAGTTGATTCTAGGTTGCATTCCAAGTTCCTTTGCCTTTCAAAATATTATATTCCAAGTCCTACGAGCCCTTAATGTAGTTGCTGCTAAGTCCTGTGTGATCCTGACTGCAGCTCTATGATATTTGAATTGTGTCCTTCTGGCTGCTTGTAATATTTTCTTTTTGACTTGGGAGTTCTGGAACTTGTCTATAATATTCCTGGGGGGGAGGGGTTTGGATTTCTTTCCAGGGGAGATCAGTGGATTTTCTCAATTTCTATTTTTAACCACTGCTTCTAGGATATCAGGGCAATTTTCCTGTAGGAATTCATTAAAAATGAGGTCAAGGCTAAGGGCAATTTTCCACTAGGAATTATTTTAAAATGAGGTCAAGGCTCTTTTCCTAATCATGACTTTCAGGTACCGCAATAATTTTTAAATTATCTTTCCTGGATCTGTTTTACAGATCAGTTGAATTTTTCAATAAGATATTTTTCTTATAATTTTTCATTCTTTTGATGTTGAAGTATTGTGTTTTGATTTCTCACAAAGTCATCAGGTTCCTTTAGCTCCATTCTACATCTGAAGGATTTGTTTTATTCAGAGAACTTTCTTATCTCCTTTTCCATCTGGCCAATTCTGCTTTTTAAAACATTCCCTCCCCTCAATAACTTCTTGAACTGTTTTATCCATTTGACCTGAGCTGGTTTTTAACATGTTATTTTCTTCAGCCTTTTTTGGATCTCCTTGACTAAGCTGCTGACCTCATTTTCGTGTTTTTCCTGCATCTCTCTCATTTCTTTTCCCAATTTTTCTTCTATCTCCCTTACTTGATTTTCAAAATCTTTTTTGAGTTCTGTCATAGCCTAAGCCCAACTTCTATATTTCCATCTTTAGAGGCAGAAACTTGGACTTTCTCATCTTCAGATTGACTGTTTTGGTGCTCCATGGGACCAAAGTAATTGTCAATGGTCAGGTTCCTTTTTTTCCCTGTTTACTCATTTCCCCAGGCTGTGCCTGGTTTGGGGGTGCTTCCTGAGCTTTTGAGTTTTATTGGGACACCCCCCCACAAGAAACTCAGTGTGTGAGGCTTTGACTACTCTCCTGGTCTCCCAGAGGCTATAGGGGAAGGGATGTCTTTGTTCTGTGGAGGGGGCCTAGACTGCAACCAGGGTCTGAATGTGGTCACAGCCCCAGAGTCCTGTTCCAGGGACAGAGGACAGATCTTGACAGTCTCCCTCCATTCCTTTACCTTCCTTGGGCTGAGTACTCAGGGTGCAGCTTCCTGGGGACTCCTTCTGGACAGCTCCACACACCTACTTCTGGTTTCTGGGATCTGGGTTGTACAGAGTGCCTGACTCTCTGAGGGCCTGGGCTTTGCACTCACTCTGGCAGAGCTCTCCATGCTGCTCTTCCAAATTGTGCTTGGTGCTCCCTGGGATGTATGTCAGGAAACTGCTTCTGTTGCTGGAAGCCAGTGCTCTCAGGTGCCCTGGGGCTGCTCCTAGGAGGCTGAAGCTCCTTCCATTTGGCATGATGTTGCTCCTCCAGTCCCGTAGAATAGAGATTCCCACTGTTTTCCAGATTACCTTGGGCTGGAGAATTGCCTCACTGAATCTTTCTGTGGGTTCTGTGTCTTGAAAAATTTAGTTAGAATCATAATTTTAAGGTTTTTGAAATATTTTGGCAAGAGCACCTAAGAGAGACTTCTCCTGCCACCATCTTGGCTCCACCCCCCACAATCCTAATTTTCAATCAGAATAAACATTATCAAATAAAACACATATAAACAAATTATTCAAGCTTTCTTTGAAATTAGACATGATGCTATCAGGCTATAGTGTAAAAAGTTCCTCTCTAACCTAGAACTCTGTTGAATACCAACAATTCTTGTACTATGCATAAATGCCCCATAATTAGGAAGAATAGGTTATTTTCTTAACCTGTTTGGAATTATATCTTTTATTTTTTTACATTATAATCATTTTCCAATAAATCTCTCTTCTATTAAACTCTTTTACTGCAATGAAAAAAGGGAACAAGGTCTATAGACATAGACATCTCATCTAAACATTTGTGCAAAATTCTTCACCCATAATCCATATTTCTATACTCGTAGGGGAGGAAGTAGGATCCATCTTCAGTCTTTGGGATCAAGACTGATTATTAAAGTTAATATGAATTCAGCTTCCTTTTATTGCTATTCTCATTTACATTAATGAGATTATATTCTTAAATGCTGTTATTAATTCCCATCTGGGTGTGTCTGAATTCTCATACATACATGCATTTAGTCATTCCCCATTGGGCTTTGCTATCACAAAAATAAGAATATTTTGCTACAAATAGAACTATTTTTCTTTTTTTGCCTCCTTAAAATATATTCCCAATAGCAAAATCACTTAATGAAAGGGTATGAATAGTTCATCAATTTTTCTAGAAATTAAATCAAGTTATAGTTCCATTAAAATGGTTATTAACATGCCTCTCATTCCGTAGGCCCTTCAGAACTCATGTCTTCCATCTTTAGTAATCCTGTCAATTTGCAAGAATGAGTGAAAACTTAGAATCTACTTTAATTAATTCATCTTATAATTTGAATTTAATTTGTCTTATGTTAGTGGTTGGGGACATCTTTCTATGGCTATTGATAATTTGAATTAATTCTTTTGAATTTGTTTAATATAGTTTGATTAGTTAGTAGTATATTGTTCTTGTCCTAAAATAGTTGTAATAATTCCCTATCTTGTAATTTGACTTTTTATCAGATATTTAAGACAAATATTTTTCCTATAAATTTCTCTTCTTGTCCTACTATCATTAATTTAGTTCATGAATACTCTTTAACTTTATGAAACAGATATTGTTCATTTTAACTGTCATGATCACCTCTTCCCTTTGTTTAGTTAATAACTCTTCCCATAGCCATTTCCCTCTATTATGCTTAATGATGTGTGACCTTTTACATTTAGATTGTGTTAACCATATGGTGCTAATAGTGATAAATAATATAAGATGTTCATTTAAACTTGTTTTCCACAAACTACTTTTCAGTCTTTCTAGTAGTTCTTATTGACTGGGAAATTACTCTGTAGAACATTGCATTATTGGGTTTATTGAACATGAGGCTAATGATTGCTTCTTAGCTTTGCTTTTCCAATAAGGTCTGTTTATCTACTTAAATATATATATATATATATATATATATGTATATATATTATATAATATAAGCATATTTTACATATATATACATACATACATAAAAAGTCTCAAAAAGTTTCATTACTGATTTATAAAAACAGCTTGAGATAAGATACTTCCCCATTAAGTCAACTTTACTTCATTATATTCCCTGACTTGTTGGACTTTTTATGTTGCATAAAAGTTCACATGAAGTATCCACGTCTGTATATTTTGCTCCCTAATTTTTTATGTTTTTCTTTGCAATGAGAGAAAGTTCAATGCTGTATGTGTGTGTGTGTTTGTGTGTGCGTGTGTGAAACATTAGGAAATAATAATATGAAAAATAAAAGACATTAAACATTTATGACTATAATTAATATAGTCTACAAAGTTCTACAAAGTCACCCCTTAGTGATTCAATTGCTTTAGCACTAAATCTATAAAGCAATTTATCTAACTGTTGTTTTTTACCATGTTGGTATATTCAATTGTAGATAATGAATCTTTTTTAGTTGTTTAAATAGTCCTTAATTTTGATTATTTCTTTTTTGTAGCTCCATTACCTGGCATTATGCCTGGCACATAGTAGACACTTTGTCTACTTGAATTATGTATGTAAAGTGTTTTGTACTAATTGTGTCTTAGAAGATTCACACTCAAATATTTTTCTGCATTTTGAAGTTATTTCCTTTTAAAATTTCCTCCTGGTTTTGGTTAGTACATGCAGAAATGCTAATAATTATTTTGGATTCCTTTTTTCTCTTCCTATTTTCCTAATGCAAACAATTAGCTTAATTAGTCTATTTGATGACTGTGGTTTTCTAAGATTAATATAGTACTGATACATTATATTTATACATCCTTATGTGATTACATATCAATTTGACATATATTGTTTCATTCAATTTGATCAAATATCAAAGATAGTTTTAACAATAGGTACTGTGGAAATGGAATGGAAAAAAAATAGATTTCAAATGAAGCTGACAATCAAGACACCTGGTCATAGATCCTTACTGGAATTTCATTTCTTCATCTATCTTTTGACATTTTTGTGCAACTGATCTTTAAGGTCCCTTCTAATTCTTACTCTATACTCCCTTCTCTCTTAAGTGTGAACAAATGACGTAGGCATTGTATCTACTTTCAACAAGTTTCTAATTGCCCTTTTAATGCCTGTTGTCTGAGATTCCCAATTCTACCTTCTACTGAAAATCCAGATAAAGGATGGCTTAATATCACTTTGAAATTCCTCTGGAGGCTTGAGAATTATAACTGGGGTGTGTGAGAGTCAGGTTATACTAGTTCCTGAGAACCAGTTGTTATGTTTTCCTTGGGAGCATTTAAACCTCAGTCAGCTAACCATCAAATCAAGATTTGACATTACTTTGTTATTTGTCTAGACTTAAGAAAGTGATGGGGAAGATGTTAATGCCAACTAAACTTAAAAGTGACCTATCCATGGTTGCTTATTTATTTGTTTGTTTTTACAGGAGAAAAAATAAATATTTCTCAACATCCATGATTGTAACTAGTAGTTAACAGTAATTGAGGATGGGGCAATAAAATGAGCATAACTCCTGGGCACTCTTCTATGCACATAAATTTTCCCAGGCAATATAACTGACTATATTCCTTTCCCCTATGTAGCAAGTAGATCATACATTAACCTTTATCTTTCCCAGGGGCAACAAAGGTACATAGACAAACCACCCCAGTAGAAAGATGTATCAGACATATTTATTATATTTTGGCATAACTTTGACTCCAGTGATAAAGGTCAAAGTATTGCAGCTCTGAAATTGAGTATATTTCTGAAGAACTTCTGGCTAAAGCCAGATTCCTAATCTCATTGATACTGAGATATATCTGAAGGAAAGAAAAATGCGAAACATCTTAAATTCAAAAATACTTAGGAAGTGGTTATTATATTCTAGGCAATGTGTAACATGTTAGATATAATGACCAAGTAAAACCAAAAACAGTCCTGGTTCTCAAGGAACTTGCATTCTGGTGGAGTGAAGCAAAGTCTCAGTTAAATGCATAGGAAATATATATGATTTCAGGGTACTGTGGTATCAAAATTAGTTTGCTCAGCACAGAACAAGGTTTCCAGAGAGCACAAATGGAAGAGAAGGATAAAGACAACAGAGACATAGGAGTGATAGGGACTGGTAGGGTTATGCAAGGGAGTTGAGTGAGACCATTAAGCAAAATATTTCTTCTTCTTTCACAACAGTAAAGTTTTTATAATGTACGTATCTTGGAGGTAAAGGTGATTTTCTGTTCCACTTTATAACCCAATGCTCCGCTTAGCGTCTGACTGCATAGTAAGTGATTAATAAATGCCTGTTGATTAATTGACTTTATTCTTTTATAATACCCTCTCCAAATCTCTGAGGCAGCCAGGTGGCACAATGAATACTGATTTATTGATCAATTCATGAAAAGGGTAGGCAGGTATGTGTATGAACATGTCCATAATCACTTCACTGTACATTCTAATACCATAAAGTTACTTAGGAAACATATTGTAAATAAAAAAAAAAACTGCTGGACACAACCAAACCAAAAAAGACAACTGAGTTTAAGACTCCTTATTTGTGTAATAGATCAAAAAAATATTGTTCACAAAAATTTACATTTTGCACAGAACTGTATCTTGTTGCTTGGTATATTATTTACTGAATTGATTTGGGCTTCAAATCAGTCTCAGCTTCACCAGGATCTTCAAAAAAAAATCCCAGTGAATGCTTTGACTCCCATTTCTTTGCTACTGGTTCTGTGACAACTCAATGCAATCCTTGCCATTTTCCAACTTGCCTAAAATAAAATTGTGTTTCAAAGCCCTTAAATGTCCTTTTGAAAGCCCTCAGGTAATAGAGCTCATGTAATCTTTTATGATACCCTAGAAAGGAAACTCTGTATGGAAAAGGTCAGCTTTCTCTGGGTCTGAATCTTGTTATTAAATAAAAATATTTATCTACAGCCATAACCTGAAAGCCAGCCTACTGTGAGTCATTATCATAGTTTGAACTGTGAGTCACTGGAACATGGTGACAGGGAGATTTATGTTCTAAAGAAATCATGAATGCAATTTGAGGTGTGTGGGTGTGTGGGTGTGTGGGTGTGTGCCTGTGTGGATGTGTAAGGAAGAGAAAGTATGGAAGATAATCAAAGCAAAGTTATGTTTCCACAGGTAGTCCCATCCCCTGATGTCTGCCTACCCTTGTTGGCTGTTGCCTCCTCCCTTGCCATGGAAGAACCACTTTGAGTGAGAAGGAAGTATGTAAGAAGGATTTTAGCTGCTCCTTAATGTTGCCTAGAACTTTAAGACTAGAAGATAGCTTTATTAAGATAAGAACTTAGATTTGTATGCCTACATACATTTTATATAAAAGCAGCCTCTGGTTTCCTATCAGAATTACCACTTCCCATTTAATTAAGGGACTCTTTCAAGTTGTTATAATGGATCATTATTCCTTTAACTCAGAAATTAATTTTTCTCTCAACGACTGCATTTGTTCAGTCCATAAATAATAATTTAATAAGTATTTATCATGTGCCAGACACTGTGAAGACACATTTGTTTTTAAAATACAGAATAAAAAAATAATGAAAATAAAGAAAAGCAGAGAAAAATTAAAATACAAACACAGTACTTGTCTAAAGGATCTAACATTCTAAGAAGGGAGATAATATATAAATAACTAAGTATTTTCAAGGTAATATACATAGTAGATGGAAGAATATCTCGGGCGGAAAGTATTGCTGACTTGCCCCACCTTATTGAGCCATTCTGTGATGAGCATTGAGCATCCAAATCCCAGGTATCCTGATTCCAGGATTCCATCTAAGATCATAGTCTTTGAGACTAGGCAAGGCAGAGCAAGCATCACCCTGCTTATGAGCCATCTTCTGGGTCTCTGTTATCTACCCTCTTGGAATGAAATGGAGAAAATTCTCACTGGGTGTATATTCAAATTCTCTCTAGTGCTGTCTTTCCTTCTCTCATTGACAGACCCAACACTCTAAGGCAGAAGCAGAATTAGTCACATGCTCCCTTTACACCTACATTTCCAGATCACTTTGCCACAATCACTCAGAAAACTCTCTTCTTCTGATAATATAAGCACCTTGAAGGTAAAGGTGATTTTCTGTTCCACTATATAACCCAATGCTTAGCTTAGTGTCTGACCCATAGTAAATGTTTAATAAATGCCTGTAGATTGATTGACTTTAGCCATATATATATCCAAATCCCTGAGGCAGCCAGGTGGCACAATGGATAGAATACTGGTTCTGGAGACACAAGTACTGAGTTTAAATCCAGTCTCAGACATTAGCTGTGTGATTCCGGCCTCAGTTTTCTCAAATAGGAATAATAATAGCATCTACTTCACAAAGTTATTCTAAAAATAAAATTATAGAATATTTGTAAAAAAATGACTAGTACAACACATAATCAATATTTCATAAACATGTATTTCCTCCCCTCCCACTTGGTAAAATTATTCATTGGCCTCTTTCTCAAAGAGTTTAGGACCAATGTACATAGTCTTCCTCACTATTCTAACTTCTTCCTTTATCCTTGGGGACTTTGAAATTCATATTTCTGTCCCATCAAAGATCATGTTTCCAGGTTGGTCAGTCTCTTCAATTCCCATGACTCACATTTTTCAGTCCACTTCAGTCACCCACAGAAATGGATATTTTTTAGATTTTATTACTGTTCATAGTCATAGTATCTTCAAGAACTTAAGCAGTGCTTGGAAACTTCTAGCATCCAAACTTTTCCTCTATTTTATTCCTTTAAAAACTATTCTTCATCATCATCATCATTAGAAATTCTAATTCCTTAATACTTCCCTGCTCTAGATACTCATTCTTTGTTTAAATTTTTTTTTAATTTATGGCAATGGGATTAAGTGAATTGCCAAGGTCACACAGCTAGGCAATTATTAAGTGTCTGAGGTCGAATTTGAACTCAGGTCCTGCCAATTCCAGGACTGGTGCTCTATCCACCCTTTCCTCACTTATGTCTTGAATCAATAGTTGGTCAGTTTAATTACACATTGTCTTTGGCCCTTGAATCCTTTGTTCCTGTATTCTCTTGGTTCTTATGCTTTATCAAATCCCAATTTAAGGTGTAAATAAATATAGATATTATATGTATAATATCTATATAAATAGATATATATATATACATATACATATCTATGTCTAATATAATTTTATAGAATATGACATATTCTATAAAAATAATGAGATATATATATATATATGTAAAATCTATTCCTGCTGTTTTATGGTGCTAGAAGTCATGCCACAATGTGGGTGCATAACAAATTCATATCATTTATCTAAACAAGACCATCACTGTCCTATTCAAGTCCTTTGATTCTACCCTGATAGAATCTATTACAACCCCACAATGGTTACTTCAAACCTTTTCTCTCCTTTCTTATTCTTTCTTTTCTTCTAAGTCTAATTCCTTCCCTACCCCAAATAAGGACCTTGTTTCCTATTTTTACTTAAGAACTCTAGGTCATTTGGATGAATTTAATTTTACATCCTCAAGTATCACCTACATCAAAGTATTTCCCATGCTCCCCACATTTCTTCCCCATTACTAAATAGTTCATGATAACCTTTCCTTCTCTATATATTTCCTAGGAAGCATCTCCACAACATCTTTCAAAATTGTTGCCTTTTTATGTACTTAGACACTCTAGGCTAACAACATTAACTCTTGATGCCGAATATCTCCACCTAGATATCCTGTCAGAAGCACCTCAAACTCAACACATCTAAATTGAACTCTTCCCTACAAACTTATCCCTCTTTTAAATTCCTCTGTTTCTGTTGTATGTACCATTGTTTTTCTACTTAGACATATTCCCAAACTTGTTGTGGGGAAGTGTTCTGAATTTTGAGTTAAGAGAAACCCAAGCTCAAATTCTATCTCTAATAGTTGCAAACTATATGATCATATAAAAATTAATTTCTCTCAGCATCAGTCTCCTCTGTAAAGGAGAATTATAATCTCTGAAGTAGTTATCTCTCAAGATTATTTTAAAGATCAAATGATAGGGACTACTAGGTGATGTAGTCAAGTACCAATCCCAGAGTCAGGAGGACCTGAGTTCAAATTTGACCTCAGGCACTTAATAATAACCTAGCTGTATGACCTTGTGCAAGTCACTTAACCCCATTGCCTTGCAAAAAAAATCAAATGATAACTGTGCAAACTTTAGTGTTATAGAAAATCAGTTTTTATCAATGTCTTTTTCCCTTCCCTTTCCCTTATCTTGAATGTACAGAGTAGATGGATAACTAGACTCTAGTGACATTTTATTGAAACATGAGCCATGCATAGAACTTTAAATTGAAGAGATTACCTTCCTGAGTCTCATTTTTAATAGGCAAAATAGAGAAAAATCATATTTATTCTAATTATCACACTTGGCTTCTATAAGGAAAGCGGGGAAAGAATGGTAAAGCATTCTTTAAATAAGAGCTGTTATTGCCATGGTCAAGGTATTAATGTCATAATTCAAGGTTCTCGTCAGCCATGGATTTAAGCAGTTTTAATTAATTTAAATTCACAGATTTAAACTGCTAATTTGGAGTTTCCATCTCAAGTGAGGACTAAGGTTGGGGGAAAACATGTCCTATTGCCCTTAGAGAGCACATTTAAGAGGCACTAAACTATTTCCATGAAAGTCTTTTCACATTTTAGATCGACAGTCAGCGACTCTGAGGATGTCACCTTGGGGGGATTTTAGAAATACTTTTGCTAAAGCTAATTCAAAAAGCACATAGCTGTTTCAGAGAAAGCAATAAAAACCTAAATGTGAAGAGAAAGATAAATAGATATATAAGAAAATCCATCCATCTGGAAAGTTAATGCTCTTCGTGGTCTAAATGGGAAGAAATACACATTGTAGAGCTCAACAAAGAGAACTGCATGTGACTGTTTTAAAAACACTTCTCACAAAGTTCACAATGTTGTTTTCCTCAGAATTTATCAGTTTTGTAAGCTTCAAAGTACAATTGTCTCACTGACAATAAGTTTTGTTTTACTGACTGCTTTGTATATTATAACTACAATTCATGACAAGCCCTATTGGGTCCTTCCTTAATTTCATTGACTGATGAGTGACAGCAATCCTGTTTTTCACTCTGCTGACATTGGGTGGCTGTTCCTTTTGATTCAGAGTTAATTAAATAATGTTCAGAAGGAAAAAGACTACTCTGAACTTGAGAGAATCACATTCTACCATCAGAGAAAATCTATTGTCTTTGCCATGTGCTTGCTCTATGGACTGGAAAAAGACTTGGCTGAGATGATAAAATGCACACAGTCAGTCACTTGGTAAGCACTGCCAGAGAAAATACAGCCTTTCAGTCCAGTAGTCACTGTGGTGAGCTCAATAACCTCTAGACTATCTTTTTTTTTTCCTTCTCCAGGCAAAGGTATTAGAAGGATAGGGAAGAGATATCTCTTACATAAGACTGTCCTGATCCTCACAATTAGCTGGTTTGGATTTTAACTGTTTAGATAAGGTAGTTAGCCTGAAAAAGAGAAGGCACAGGGTGTGAAATGATGCCTGAGCTCCAATATTTGAAAGATAATAATAATAATAATAATAATAATAGCAACAACATTAGCAACAACTGGCATTTCTATAGCTACTACTATTCTGCTTGGCACTTTAGAAGTATCATCTCATTAGGTCATGCCATACAAAGACAAGGAAAGCTAGGAAGGAAGCAAGCAAGTATTTTTTAATCAACTATTATATCTGAGACACTGTGTCAAGCATTTTACCAATATGAACCTCACAACAAACCTGAGAAATAGTTGCCATTTTTTTATCTTTATTTTACAGTTGAGGAAAGTGAGACAGGTAACAAAGTTATTTTGTTAGGGTCTGAGACTGGATTTGAATTCAGTTCTTCTTGAATTCAGGCCTGGCATTCTAAATGAAAGAAGCATTAGATTTGCTCTACTTATCCCCAAAGGAAATAACTAGGAATAATAGGGAGAGGTTGTAAAAAAGAAAATTCAGGCTTATTCTGGGGGGGGGGGGAGGATTTCCCATAAATAGGTTATTATAGGAGGTCATATCAGGAAGACAGGGACATTATAGCTCTATCTTATTTGATTTTGATTTTCCCAATAACCCTTTGTTGAGGTAGGAGCTGATGGCTAATAAACATAAGAAAGAATTCAAACCTGAGTTTTCCTAATTCCAAGACCAGTATTCTATGTCATATTCGATAACTTCAAAGAGAGCCTGGATGCATTCTGATAAGTGGTGCTGTATTAAGGGTTCTTTTGTAGACATGAATTGGACTAAATAGGAGCACAGTTCTCTTCCAAGCTCAAAATTCTGTGATTTTTCTATTAAATGATTTTTATGTTCAGAACACTCTGAGATCTAGCAAAGAGATGACTAAGCTAAGGGTTTTGTTTAAGAGTGGTTCTCTTTTCCTTGCACATGAAACCAAAACAAAATAAGCGTTGCATGAAATCTCCTATCATGACCTATTCACTCTCCTAGAAATAGAGAACACTGAACATAGTCCTTAGCAAGGCTGGCCTTATTTATGCAAAGACAATTACTCTTGCTCATACACATGTACCACACCCACTTGCTGTAATAGAGATTTATTTCTCTTAGATCCTGAGGTCATCTCCAGGATTTTTCTTTGTAGGATGTATAAGTCTAGGGTAAGGGCTAAACTATCACTCAGATTAAATTACTTGTATTATGTATGTTTTCCTCTACAAAGGAAGGAAAAAGGTACTAGAGGAGTTTTCTAGTTCAGATGTAACTCAGAATAGCCTAATAATTCAGGATTAGGATTATAACAAAATGAGATACTCATGGACTATATATTGGTGGAAAAACTAGTGTAGATCATCTAGTTTGCTGTCAGCATTATGGAAAAGATATTTAGCCAGTCTACAATAGCCATTCAATTAGAACACAGCTACATTGAACTTTACTTTCGCCATAAGGTCTCCTTCAATAAAGTTGTTTACTGGAGTAGCAGTAGATGTTCCTCTAGTCTGAGTAAAACTAATTTTAGTGGATTAGATCGATTTGTTCTTTTTAAATTAAATATTATATTTGTTTTCAATTACATACAATGGTTGTTTTTATCGATCATTTTTGCAAGGTTATGAATTTTACAATTTTCCCCCCTCTCCCTTCCCTCCCTCCCTCCCCCAACAGAAGACAATCTGACATAATCTTTACATTTGTTTCCATGATTTACATAGACTAAAATTGAATATGTTGAGAGAAAAAATAAATCTACAAAGAAGCAAGTAAATATTAGAGATAGCAAAATTATGTAATACATTAGACAACTCTTTTAGTTTTTTTTTTTTGTTTTTTTTGTTTTTGCAAGGAGATGGGTTAAATGGCTTGCCCAAGGCTACACAGCTAGATAATTATTAAGTGCCTGAGACTGGATTTGAACTCAGGTACTCCTGACTCCAGAGCTCATGCTCTATTCACTGTGCCACCAAGCTGCCCCCATTGGACAACTTTTTTTAAAAAATTGAAGATGATAACTTTTGGTCTTTGTTTAAACTCCACAGTTTCTTCTCTGGATGGTATTCTCCCATCATACACCCCCTAACATTGTCCCTGATTATTGCACTGATGGAGTGAGAAAGTCCATCAGGTTGATCATCACCTCATGTTGTTAGTGTGTACAGTGTTCTTCTGGTTCTGCTCATCTCACTCAGCTTCAGTTCATTCAAGTCTTTCCAGGCTCTTCTGAAATCCCATCCCTCATGATTTCTTACAGAAAAATACTGTTCCATGACATACATATACCACAATTTGGACCAAAATAAGATCCAGAAAGAGATATACTGAAATCAGCTGTAGATATTAGTGTCAAGTTCAGAAGAGTTTTGGATTATAGATAGTTATTTGCATAGAGGTGATAAATGAATGAGGTTAAAAAAGATTTTAAAGAAAGATGAGATCAAAGCATAAAACCCTACAGAACTCCTATATTGAAAAGGTAGAAAGAGGCCAAAGACCCATAAAGATGGTAGCGAAGGAACAGTTAAAGAAGTAGGAGAGTAGAAACTGGGGCTCAATTTTGTCAAAAAGTTTTAAATAGATAAGTGAGAATTAAGGCTTTTGGAACTAATGGTATAAAGAAATGTTGAGATATTTTGAAAAATGGAGAAGAGACACTAAAAGTTCATATTTCATAGTTTTAGCCTTTTTTAGGGAAAAAGAAAACTAATAATCCTAGGAATAATGTATGTGAAGAGGGGGGAAAATAGTGTAGAGAAACCAGTGAGGGGGTGAGATGAAGATTCAATACAGCAAAATAGAAGGGATTTTCAAGGACCATTGAGGATACAGCTAAAGTTACCTCCCATAAAATTTGATGCAATTTTTGTCAATTTTGTCAATTTATTCACTGACAGAATCCTTGAAGAAGCTAGATAAAAGGGATTATTTGCCTATGAATAAGGATTTGTAGGTCAGGAATGCTGAAATTTAGAGGGATAAAAGATCATGTAGTGGTAGTTTATAAAACATTAAAGGGTTGGGTACACCAGTGGGTCAAGTTTATTCATGGAGTCAAATGAAATAAAAGCAGAAAAGTGAACTAAGAAAAAAATGATGAGACAAAGAACCAAATATCATAAAGTTGAAGAGAAAGTTAAGTTATAAGTAAGAAGATGAAGGGCAGATAGGTGGTGCGGTGGATAGAATGCCAGGTCTGGAGTCAGGAAGACATGTCTTCCTGAGTCCAAATTTGACCTCAGATATTTAGTAGCTATATTACCCTAGGCAAATCATTTAATTCTGTTTACCTCATTTAGTTCATGTGTAAAATGCGATTGAGAAGGAAATGGTAAGCCACTCCATTATCTTTTCTAAGAAACAGTAAGACATAGGTCAAACAAATGAACAACAACAATAAGAGGAAGGAAGAATAGGAGTCTGTGGATGAAAAGTAGAATATAAAGTTTCTGGATCTTAGAGGTGACAGAATTCTATCTTGGCTATGTCAACATATGACTAAAATAGAGTAGAGGAGATCATTTTTCCTAGGGAGATCATTTGTCAAGGAATGAGGTTATAGGTTATAAGTGAACTATTGATAGAGTTAAGATAATCATTGAGAAGTCAGTATTTGACAATGTAGCACCTTGTTACATTGAGCAGCCAGGTTATGAGCATTGCTAGTGAGACTTGGGACGTTTGAAATACCTGTTATCCAATAATCATAGGAACAATAGTGTCTTAAAGTTGGCATTAAAACTTCTTGGAGGGGTGGCTAGGTGGCACAGTGGATAGAGCACTGGCCCTGGAGTCAGGAGTACCTGAGTTCAAATCCAACGTCAGACACTTAAGGAAAAAAAACTTCTTGGAAAGGAAAGTTGGGTAAAGAATCTTGCTTTACATATCATGTAGAAGGAAGAAAACTAAGAAGCAAACGAGTTTATATAGTACCTATTTTGTACTATAGGCACTGTGATGATCATTTTATAAATATCTTATTTGATTCTCACAAAAAATCAGAAGGTAAGTGTTACTATTACGCTCATTTTAAAGTTGGGGTATCTGAATCATATAAAAGTTACCTGTCCTGCCCAGGGTCACATAGCTAGCAAACATCTATGCCAGATTTGATTTCAGTTCCTCAATGCTCTATCTATAGAGTTCAATGCTCTATCTATTGTGCCTCATACCTGTAGAAGAGAGATGGTGAGTAGATTGATGACAATGCATAAAGATAGATGCTCTACCTGCTTCTTTCAGGAAACATCAACACTGAGTTCAAGATGTTTATAATTATCTTTAGACATACCAAAGTAGAATTAATACAGGATTGCAGACTTTGAGAGTTGGCAAGGACCTTAGTGGCTATCTAGTCCAATCTATGCATGAAAGGAATTCCCTCTATAATATACTTGAAAAGCAACCACCTAACTTATTGAAGAATTCCAAGAAGATAGAACTTACCACTTCTTTTAGATACTCTTGGACACCTCAAATAGTTAGGAAGGTTTTCTTGACACCCAGACTACATTTCTGATGTCTAGACCCAAACAGTCACTCCTCAAAATGATAGTCCTTCATATGCTAGATCACTGGTGTACCCAATGAAACAAAAATCTGACAAAATTCTTATTAATTAGTGGAATAATTATAGGTCCCTCAATGTATAAACTAATCTGTTCTGGATTTCATTCTGCTAACCCCTGTGATCTTCTTATTCTATAACACTTACTTTACTTCACTTAATGTATTCAGCTGAAATATGGAAATCTCCTTTTCCTCATTATTGTATTTTGACCTTGTACTTAAAGCTATGCTACAGTCACCATTGCTGTTAATATTCATAGTGATGGGCTCAATATTCCTCCAATGCTGAGCCAGCTCCCAGTTTCCCTCAAGAAAAGATTTTTGCTCATTGTGATTTATTTATTTAATTATTTATTTATTTATTTAGGTTTTTGCAAGGCAAACAGGATTAAGTGGCTTGCCCAAGGCCACACAGCTAGGTAATTATTAAGTGTCTGAGACTGGATTTGAACCCAGGTACTCCTGACTCCAGGGCCAGTGCTTTATCCACTACGCCACCTAGCCACCTAGCCACCCCCCCATTGTGATTTATTTTTTTTAATTTTATTCTGTACATAAAAAACAAAATAAGGATTTACATAACATTATAGAATACGAAAAATATATGATGACATGAAATTGCAAGCTTATTGTGGATAATTTGCTATTCCTTTTAAATATTAAAATAAAATTATCATATAACTAACTTTTTCTTCTTTTTTTTTCCCCTTCCTCCCCTGGTCTTGGAAATGGCTACCATTAGACATAACTATGTCTGGACACACACACACACACAAATTCACACACATACATAATTCTGTTTATCATTTCTTTCTTTGAGTAGAGATAAATATTGTTCCCAGGTCCTTTGTAGACAATTTGAATATTTATGATAGTCAAAATGACTTAAGAGTTGTTCTTAAAACTATATTAAAGCCAACATTGTGTACAATGTTCTTTTGGTCCTGCTTAACCAAAATATCTTAGAGAGAAGGAAATAAATGTTAAATGAAAGAGTGAAAATTTTCTCTCAGAGTGGGGAGTAGGTATAAAGATGAGGTGTCTGCCTACCCTACAGGAGTTTATGATTGGACTTGTTGACCTTCTTCCTGGTCACTATTTTTTGCAATCTATTATTTTCTCCTTTTACATAGGAGGAAACAGAAATTCAGAGAGGCTAAAAACTTTTTTCCAATGTTATACAATTAGTAGCTAACAGAGCTAGTACTGAAATTGCAGAACTGATTACAAATCTTGTGATCTTTCGAGTGTACCACAAAATTTGACGACAAGGAATAGTTCAATGTCCTTGATCATTTGAAATCACTTCAGTAGTTTTATATTTTAATATTGCCAAAGAATCATGATGTATGATAATTTTCTCCATTGATACAAAAGCATATTCATTCTATATCATATTTCACAAAATCTCATAGTTGAAAAGAAATGCTGAGGCCAGTTTGGCCACCTCACACCTGAAAAAGAATTCTCTGTGCAGTATGTCTCAAAAATAATTATTTAGCTATTGCTTGTAGCAGGGGATAGAGTAGGGACAATTTGACCCAAAGCACTTCTTTATTCTGTTTTTTGATAACTCTATATTGGGAAATTTAGGGTTTATTTTTTTCTTCCTCACATCCTCAGTTCTTTAATGAATTTCTGACATATCTAGGGACATAAGCCAAACACATAAGCACAAGAGGTACTTGTGCTTTAGAACAGCTAACAACCTGAAGACAGGACAGAGTGCATCAAATATCTGATCTTCTTCCTATTTTTTGTCATTACAGACCATAGACACTTGAATTCAAGCCCCAAATACAACCCCATAGAGTTTCACATAGGGAACCTGAAAAATGATCCTTCTTTCCCACTTGGATTCTTTAAAAAAAAATTTAATTTCATTTTTTTCAATTAAGATGCATTTATTTTCTTTTCCTCTTACCTCACCCCAATTCTAAGGAAAAATAAGCAAAAAAAAAAAAAGAAAAACTTTTCTAATAGATATGTATAGTCAAGCAAAACAAATCCCCAGTGTCCAAGTCCAGAAATATGTCTCCTTCTGTATAAACACCTTCAACAAGAAAGAAGAGCTGGTAATGAATAGAACTTGTTGTTCTGAAAAAGGAGACAGTTTAGAGAATTACCCTTTATCTCCATTTTAATTGATATGAATGGATAGATTAAAGGAACAGATAAAACAATGAAAATAATGAAATGCAAGTCATCATAATCTTTTATCTCTTTACACAATTCCCAATATGGTGTTCAACAATATCCTCATGAACAAAAACCAATTGCTGGAAAGCAAGTAAATGTCCTTCAATTGGGGAATGGCTTAGCAAACTGTGGTATATGTATGTCATGGAACACTATTGTTCTATTAGAAACCAAGAGGGATGGGAATTCAGGGAAGCCTGGAGGGATTTGCATGAACTGATGCTGAGTGAGATCAGCAGAACCAGAAAAACACTGTATACCCTATCAGCAACATGGGGGTGATGTTTGAACTTGATGGACTTGTTCGTTCCATCAGTGCAACAATCAGGGATAATTTTGGGCTGTCTGCAATGGAGAATACCATCTGTAGCCAGATAAAGAGATGTGGAGTTTGAACAAATTTCTTTCTTTTTAATTCTTTTAAAAAAAATTTTATTAAAGATAATATTTGAGTTTTACAATTTCCCCCCAATCTTACTTCCCTCTCCCCACCCCACAAGGAAAGCAATCTGTCAGTCTTTACTTTGTTTCCGTGTTGTACATTGATCCAAATTGAGTGTGATGAGAGGGAAATCATATCCTTAAGGAAGAGACAAGAAGTCTTAGAGGTAACAAGATCAGACAATAAGATATCTGTTTTTTTTTCTAAATTAAAGGGAATAGTCCTTGAACTTCATTCAAAATCCATGGTTCTTTATCTGGATACAGATGTCACTCTCCTTTGGAGATAGCCCAAAATTATTCCCGATTGTTGCACTGATGGAATAAGTGAGTCCTTCAAGGTTGAACATCACCTTCATGTTGCTGTTTTTCTGGTTCTGCTCATCTCACTCAGCATCAGTTCATGCAAATCCCTCCAGGCTTCCCTGAATTCCCATCCCTCCTGGTTTCTAATAGAACAATAGTGTTCCATGACATACATATACCACAATTTGCTAAGCCATTTCCCAATTGAAGGACATTTACTTGATTTCCAATTCTTTGCCACCACAAACAGAGCTGCTATAAATATTTTTGTACAAGTGATGTTTTTACCCTTTTTCATCATCTCTTCAGGGTATAGACCCAGTAGTGGTATTGCTTTGTCAAAGAGTATGCACATTTTTGTTGCCCTTTGGGTGTAGTTCCAAATAGCTCTCCAGAAAGGTTGGATGAGTTCACAGCTCCACCAACAATGTAATAGCGTCCCAGATTTCCCACAACCCTTCCAACAATGATCATTATCCTTTCTGGTCATATTGGCCAATCTGAGAGGTGCAAGGTGGTACCTCAGAGAAGCTTGAATTTGCATTTATCTAATAAGTAATGATTTAGAGCAATTTTTCATATGGCTATGGATTGCTTTGATCTCCTCATCTGTAAATTGCCTTTGCATAACCTTTGACCATTTGTCAATTGGGGAATGGCTTTTTGTTTTAAAAATATGACTCAGTTCTCTGTATATTTTAGAAATGATTCCATTCTCAGAATCATTAGTTGTAAAGATTGTTTCCCAATTTACTACATTTCTTTTGATCTTGGTTACAGTGGTTTTATCTGTGCAAAAGCTTTGTAATTTAATGTAATCTAAATCATATAGTTGGTTTTTGGTGATGTTCTCCAACTCTTCCTTAGTCATAAACTGCTCCCCTTTCCATAGATCTGACAAGTAAACTAGTCCTTGATCTTCTAATTTGCTCATAGTATTGGTTTTTATGTCTAAGTCCTGTAACCATTTGGATCTTATCTTGGTAAAGGGTGTTAGATGTTGGTCTAATCTAAGTTTCTTCCATACTAACTTCCAATTATCCCAGCAGTTTTTATCAAAGAGGGAGTTTCTATCCCAATGGCTGGACTCTTTGGGTTTATCAAACACCAGATTACTATAATCATCTCCTGCTTTTACACCTAGTCTATTCCACTGGTCCACCACTCTGTTTCTTAGCCAATACCAAACAGTTTTGATGACTGATGCCTTATAATATAATTTTAGACCAGATAGGGCTAAGCCACCTTCTTTTGCACTGTTTTTCATTAAGCTCCTGGCAATTCTTGACTTTTTATTTCTCCATATGAATTTACTTACAATTTTTTCTAACTCATTAAAGTAATTTTTTGAAATTTTGATTTGTAGGGCACTAAACAGATAGTTTAGTTTTGGTAGAATTGTCATTTTTATTATATTAGCTCTACCTATCCATGAGCAGTTGATATTTACCCAGTTATTTAAATCTGATTTAATTTGTGTGAGAAGTGTTTTATAATTGTTTTCAAAAAGTTTCTGAGTCTGTCTTGGCAAATAGACTCCCAGGTATTTTGTATTGTCTGAGGTTATTTTGAATGGGATTTCTCTTTCTAGCTCTTCCTGCTGTATCTTGCTAGACATATATAGAAAAACTGAGGTCTTATGAGGGTTTATTTTATAACCTGCAACTTTGCTAAAATTGCTAATTGTTTCCAGTAGTTTCTTGGATGATTTCTTGGGATTCTCTAGGTAGACCATCATGTCATCTGCAAAGAGTGAGAGTTTTTCTCTTCCTTCCCATTTTTCATTCCTTCAATTTCTTTTTCTTCTCTAATTGCTGAAGCTAACATTTCTAATACAATATTGAATAGTAGTGGTGATAATGGGCACCCTTGTTTCACCCCTGATCTTATTGGGAATGCCTCTAGCCTCTCCCCATTAAATATAATGTTTGTTGATGGTTTCAGATAGATACTGCTAATTATTTTAAGGAACAGTCCATTTATTCCTACACTCTCTAGTGTTTTTAGTAGGAATGGATGCTGTATTTTGTCAAAAGCTTTTTCAACGTCTATTGATATGATCGTATAATTTCTGATAGGTTTGTTGTTGATATAATTGAGTATATTAACAGTTTTCCTAATATTGAACCAACCCTGCATTCCTGGGATAAATCCTACTTGATCATAATGTATTATCCTAGTAATAACTTGTAATCGTTTTGCTAAGATTTTATTTAAGATTTTTGCATCTGTATTCATCAGGGAAATAGGTCTATTATTTTCTTTCTCTGTTTTAACTCTTCCTGGTTCAGGTAACAGGACCATATTGGTTTCATAGAAAGAGTTAGGCAGAGTTCTATCTTTCCCTATTTTTCCAAAGAGTTTATATAGAATTGGAACCAATTGTTCCTTAAATGTTTGGTAGAATTCACTTGTGAATCCATCAGGCCCTGGAGATTTTTTCTTAGGGAGTTCAATGATGGCTTGTTGAATTTCATCATTGTGATCTGTGAAAGATGTATTCACTATTTCTGCCTTTTCTGCGGCTCTCAGGGGATATATTATAGCTTTAAATGCTTACATGAATAAATTGGAGAAAGAAGAAATCAATGAACTAAACATACAACTAAAAAAATTAGAGAAAAAACAAATTAAAAATCCCCAATTAAATACCAAATTAGAAATTCTAAAAATTAAAGGAGAGATTAATAAAATTGAAAGCAAAGAAACTATTGAATTCATAATTTTTTTCTTTCTGGTTGCTTGAAGGATTTTCTCTTTTATCAGTAGTTCTGGAATTTGGCCACAACATTCCTTGGTGTTTACATTTTAGGATCTTTTTCTGGAGAGGATTGATGTATTCTTTCAATATCTACTTTGCCCTCTGGTTCCATGATATCAGGGCAGTTTTCTATCACTAGATCCTGTAATATTAAGTCCAGTCTTTTTTTCTCTTCAATATTTTCAGGAAGTCCAATAATTTTCAGGTTGCCCCTCCTCAACCTATTCTCAAGGTCAGTGGTTTTGCTGATGAGGTATTTTACATTTTCTTCTATTTTTTCTATTTTATGGTTTTGTTTAACTGGCTCTTGCTGTCTCTGGAGTCATTGGTTTCTTCAGACTCCATTCTTGTTTTTTTAGAGAGGAGTTTTCTTCATTAACCTTTTGCAACTCCTTTTCCAATTGGTCCATTCTGCTTTTGAAAGAGCTTTCCATTTGCCCAATTGAGGTTTGAGGGAATTATTTTCTTTTTGTATTTGCCCAATTGAGTATCTGAGAGAATTATTCTCATTTTGTATTTGTCTAATTGATGATCTGAGAGATTTAGTCTCATTTTGTATTTGTGCAATTGTATTTTTTAAGGATTTGTTTTCTTGTTGCAAGGTATTAATTGTCTCTCCCAAATTTTCCAGTTGATTTTTAAACTCCTTCCTTATTTCTTCAAGGAAGTCTTTCTATGTTGAAGAACAGGTCGTATTCTCCTCAGAGGTTCTAGGTCTTTCTGAGTTAGGGTCTTTCTCTTCGAAGAATTTTTCTATTGATCCACCTTTCCGCTGACCCTTCTTCATTTTGCTAAGACCTTGAGTTGGAGAGGGGCTGGTTCATAGGGGCTTGGGATATCTAAAGGCTTTACTCACTGGGTGCAGTCTCTCTGGCTTGCCAGTAGGAGGTGCTAGTTGCTTTCTCTGGAGTGTCTGTAACCTTGAAGGGGAGGAGTTGGAGCTAAAGAATCCTTTTGCCTTCAATCAATGGTGGGCTTTGCCCTGGCCTGAGGTCATCTCTCTCTCTCTCTCTATTGTCAGCTGGGCTGGTTCTTCTGGGCACACACCTGTGCCTGAGGCAGAAGTAGTCTGCAATTGTTTGTTTTTGAGGCCTCAGTGGCAATGGAGGTGTGGACTCAGAGTTCCTCAGACCAGAGGAGCCCAGGGATTGTGTGTCCACAGCTATCCTGCACTGGAACTCTCCCCCCAGACCTGTCCACAAGCTCCAGAGGGACAGCACCAACACCAATGCCTCTGCTCCCTAGTTGACTCAAGCTCCCACCATCCAGCCCCACCACTGATCCAGCAGGTCTGACTCTCAGGCCCTCAGACTCCCGGCTCCAATTCAGCTGCTAATCTGGCTGTTCAGGGCTGATCTGCCCTCTGCGCCCAGACTCACCCACCAGAATTCGCCCAGTGCTGCTGAGGGAGACAAATCCTGAGGTAGATATTCTTTCTGGGTTTTGTGGGTCAGATTTCTTTTAAGAGGTTTGTTTCATATGATAGTTGGGGAAGAACTGTGCCTGTCTTCTCTCTACTGTCTTGGCCAGAAGTCCTTGAACAAATTTCAAGAACTACTCCCTTTAATTTAGGGAAAAAACTAGATATCTTATTGTCTGATCTTGTTGTCTCTTAGACTTTTTATTTCTTCCTTAAGGATGTGATTTCTCTCTTATCACACTCAATTTGGATCAATGTACAACACGGAAACAAAATAAAGACTGACAGAATGCTTTCAGTTGGGGGTGGGGGGAGGGGGAGGGAAGTAAGATTGGGAGAAAAATTGTAAAACTCAAAACTCAAAATCTTTTAAAAAATCAATTACATAGCTAATATTGGTTCAACCTTGAAATTTCAATACTCAAATATTCATAACTAGAATACATGATAAAAAATGTGTCTATCATTCCATCATGTTGTTCCATATAGGCAATACTTTCTATTATTTTTAAATTTTCTTAAGTTTCATTTTCTTTCCCAAAATAATATATTTTAGACTGGGTCACTACAGAACAATCCTGCAACTTTCAGGCACTTTATATGAACTTTATAGGATACTGTCATCAAGTGATGGGAAAACTGATACATTCAGACATTCCCTACATTGTATTATCATATAATATGCAGATAGTATATACATAGTGGGCAGATTCTACTATAGGGTTTCATGACATTTTTCTTTTTTGGCTGTCCTGACTACTTTTTCCTGTAGATCTTTACCCATGCCCTACTCCTTAATCATGAATGTCATTTTAGGTAACATCTTAGACTTCTTTCTTTTCTCTACATCTTAATGGTGTGCCCATCAAGTCCTAAAGGTTAAATTAATTAAATAATTGAATCAAATAACCCCCAAATCCTTATGTTTTAGTCTCTTTTCTGAATTCCAGTCTTACTAATTAAGAAACATTAGGCATTTCCTACTGGATATCCTATAGTCTTAATTTCAACATTCCTTTAACTCTTTCTAATTTCTCAATTTGTCATAAATACTGTTATTCTTTTTTGTTTCCTTTCTTCACAACCTTGGAATTATTTTTTTATTTCTTCACTCTCACTTCTATATTCAATCACTTGCCAAATATCCATTCTCCCTCCAAATTTATTGCTTCTGTCTCTGCCTCTCTATTCACACAGTCTTCACCCTAGTTCAGGTCCTTATCATATTTCATTTGAACTTTTACAATAACCTCCTCACTATTCTTCCCGCTTCATAATACCTTTTTCTCTAATCCATCCTTTACATAACTCCCATTGCATCTGGGACCATCTCTAGTCATCCTGACCAAGCCAAGTCTTGCCACTTGACTCAGATGACTCTAGAGGAGAGAGAGAGGTTGGTTACTTTACACAGCCTTGCCTCACTTAAATCCAATTCATTAGCAAGTCTAGACATCACCTCCAGATGTCATTGGTTTTCTGCAAGAATGAAGGACAAAGGGATAGCTAGGTGGCACAGTGGATAGAGAACTGGCCCTGGGGGTCAGAAAGACCTGAGTTCAAATCCAACCTCAGACACTTAATTATTACCAGTGTAATCTTTGACAAATCACTTAACCCTTTGCCTTGCAAAAAAAAAAAATTGAAGAACAAAAAACAATCTTGAGTAGAAGTAGTAGCTGCCCCCCCCACTAGAGACTCAACTGGTCAGTTTTGCTCAGTCAGTATTGCTTCTTCCTTTCTCCCTTATTTCCTTTCTTTCCTTCCTCCAATCATTCTTCTATTCCTCCTTTCCTCCCTCCTTTCCATCTGCGCACATGGTGAATCATACCCTTTTATATGGGTGTTCTGCCCAAAGGAATTTAAATTCTGATCACTTAAACCTAGAAAGCTTAATTGGAATTTGGAGACTAGATTTTTTTGCTTCTCAATCTAATTAAACTTATTTATTTATTATTTCAAAAATCTGGAACAATTTACATGCAGTTTCATTTAAAATTTCTTGAAATAGAACTTTGGAAAACCAGTTTTGATAAAGTCCCTTGGGATTCAAATAGAACTACTTGACTATGCCTTAAACCCAAATCACTCTGACTCCATTGTTTGGAGAATAATACTCCTCCAGCCCAAGACTCACCTGGTCATTGTTTGGGTTTTGATGGCTCACAGTGAGTCTAAATGGCAATTTTTTTGTTCTGTCCAGAAATCCTGAATTGATTTTTTTTGAGTATGCAAACTGGCCATCCTCTGCCTCATTTCTTACCTGGTCAAATCACTGAATGGTTGCTACCTCACACAAACTGAGATTTGAGAAAGTCCTTAGCTCAAAAAGACCAAGGTTTCCCACTGCATCTGGCGCTATCTCCAAGTTATCCTAATCTATATCTCATCATTGGGTTCAAATAACTGGAGATAACTTTACATAGCCTTGCCTAACTTGAAATCAGTTCACTTACAAGTTAAGAACCATCTCCTGATGTCAATGGTCCACTTTGAGAATAAAGGATAAACAACAACAACTATCTTCCACATAACTTCCAAATTGAGTCAAACCAAATCCTAATTCAAGCATGGAATTTGCTCATGTCTCTTCCCTTCTAAAGAGGTTCCAATGTTTCCCTTTTGTCTCTTCCTATAAAATGCATTCTTGTAAATGTTATGCTAAATATTATCTCCTCTACTCTAGTTTATTCCTTCACAATCTCACTCCAACTACCCTTCCAGGCTTACTGAACTTTATTTTTCTTCCCATTCTAGGTTTCAGGTAAACTGGTCTACTTATTTATTCTTTTTTGTAAATGATATTTCATCTCCATTATCTCTGTCTTTACACAGACTTTCACCCAAGAATGAACCCCTTTTCCTCTTGCAATCCAGTTTCCTTCAAGACTTATCCTAGGTTATATGAAAGATACTATTTTGCATTTATTTTTGAGAATATTGGTATATTTATATTCATATATATATATACATATATATGTATATAACTTTATTTCCCACTTTCCTCTAAATAGAATACATACTTCTAGAGGGCAGAGATAACATTTTGGTTTGATTTGCTTTTTGATTCTTCTTTCTTTGTCAAGTAATAATTAATGAATATTATTAAATGAGTAAGCAAAGAAGAATCTAAAACAGCAGTAAATATGATGCTACCCTTAGAAACTCAAGAAATCAACAAGAAATGTAGCAATTAAAGAAAGTATATATCAGTATATTTTAAAATAAATTATTATATAAGAACAATTGAGAAAAAATTCATGCAAAAAGAAGCCAAATATTTTAAATATATGAAAATTAACTCACTAGTAAAAAATAAGCAATATGTATATAAATATAATTTTCATTTTAAAAAATAATATAGGGGTTGATTTGGTAAAGAAATATATTCTGTTGATATAGTCATAGAAGGGAGGGGCAGATTACAGAGGTAACAAAGGAAATATATCACTAGAGTACAATGATGTTATCCCTTTACAAAGTATGGCAAAATTCTCTACTTGAATTCAAAGAGTAGCTTGATTTTTAGGTCACTGACCAGGCCTTTAAAAAAGCTACAAATAGGGGTGGCTAGGTGGTGTAGTAGATCTCTCTTCCATGTACCAGCCAGGGTACCTTACAGAGGAATTTCTTGCTCTGATGAGATATTACACCCAATAAGAAAGAGGTATAGAGATAAAGAATTGGAGATAGGAGAAGTGTCAAGGAGCATAGTCTTTGGTATCAATGAAAAGTCAATCATGAATTCAAGAGAAATTTAGAGATAGTAATAGCAGATTCAAAATAGCAGATTCAAAAATCCCAACTTATTGTCCTACCCATCAAAAATATCATACTAGGGAGCAAAAGTTGGAAAATTCCAAGAAAAAGAAAAAGGATGTTGAAGCCATGGTTTATAGGATTTGTGAGCTGTTTTGATCATTCATGTTCCTTATATGTGTACCTCACTGCCAAGCTATTCTAATTTATATCTCTCTGCCCACTGATGATGTGATTGTTTGTGGAGAGTATACTACAGTTTGCTGGGGGAATGTTCAGTTATTAGGTGTATATATGTATACATACATTTTCTCTATATGGAGCAGTCAGTTGGCATAGTAGCAAGAATACTGGAGTCAGGCATATCTCAGTTTGGACTTTTCTTCATAACATTTCCTAGCCATGTGTTCCTGAGGGCTAGTCTCTTAATCTCTCCTAGCCTCAGGTTCTCCAACTGTAAAATTGGAATAATGTGGAATGATAGTTGCATTTTCCTCACAGGATTAATATTAGAATAAAATAACCTTAATTCTCATAAAATTAAAATAAAATAGCCTTAAAGATCTATATAAATGTCATTGTTGTTATTGTCTCTCTGATAAAATCTGAACTTCCTAAGAGCAGCTACTCTTTCCTTTCTTTTTTTCCTAATTCTGTCCCAAAACTACAGATTGTATGCCAAATTCAATAATTTTTGTCATGGAAACAGAATACTTATAAGATCTTAGAGTTAGAATTGGCAGGGATCATAGAGGATATATAGTTGAGTCTGATCCATTTATAGAGGAAGAAACTGAGGTCCAGAGAGGTTAAGTGAATTTTCATAGTCTTATTGTTCAGTTGTTTCCTGTCCAACTCTTTGTGACCCCATTTGGAATTTTCTTGGCAGAGATACTAGGCTAGTTTGCCATTTCTTTCTTCAGCTCATTTTATGAATGAAGGATTGAGACAAACAGGCTTATATGACTTGCACAGGCATGCAGCTAGAGTCTGAGGTTGAATTGGAACTCAGGTCTTCCTGACATCAGACCAGATGTTATATCCACTGTGCCACTTAGCTGTCATCAAAAGTAGCAGAGGCAAGATTTGAACACAGGTCCTGTGACCCTAGGACAAGCAGTTCTTCCACTGTACTACATTATACCATCAGTGGAATAATCTTCAAATATGAAGAACAGCATTTTCAATTAATTTTCTTCCACATAATTGTTCATCTAAAAGGCCAGATGTATGATGCAGACTTTTCTCTACCCTACTCCTAATCTTCAGACTTTTTTCCAAAGGAAAATAACCCCAGCACAATATAGTTTATCTATTTCAATAGAGAGCATTTCAAAGAGATTACTCAGACCTATGTAATAATTACTCTGTTAAAAACTGATATAAATATTTAATGTCAAGGACAGAATTGACAAGGCAGTAAAAATAGGTTTATTTCAAATCTTTTTGTCCTGGTTTCTATTTCTTTGTGTCTTGCAAAACACAATTTAAAAATATAAATGCAGACAATACAGCATACTATCGGCTTGTTTCCATCATTTAAAAATAGTGTATTTTCTTATGAAAAATTTTCCATGTTTTATTTTTTCCAAGGATCAAACATAATGTGATACTTCTATACTCTGGATCTCTTAATAAAGTCAGAGAATTTTAGAATGATACAGAATCTTAAAAGTGGAAGGAACATAGGAGGTTTGCTCAATTTATATTTGAAAAAAAATTTCTCTATAAAATAGATGACAAGTGGTTATCACTCTGCTACTGTTAGAGCTTGGTTTCTTAACCTGAAGTCCATGAACTGTGTGTCTGTGTGTGTGTGTGTGTGTGTGTGTTTCTGTATCATTGGTTTCCTTTATAACCCTTTGCATTTTATTTTGTGATTATAGAAACATTATTTTGAGAAGGGGTCCATTTATTTCACTAGAATGCACAACAGGGCATGACATCTACAGTTAATGCATTGCTCATTGGACAATTGTAATTATTGGAAAATGTGCCAAACTGAAATCTGCCTTACTGCAAATTGTTACCTTTATTTCTGTTTCTACTTTCATTTTAAGCTCTAACAAGATTGTTCCCAATTTTTATTCTTAATTATATGGTTCAATTTTAAATCTTTCCAAATAATTTTAAAGAAAAAAAATTTTCTTCTAAAGTCCTTAATTATAGACTGCCATGGCCAAAAATTCAAATTTTTCCATGTTGGGCTTCTCATTACTTAGTTACATTGGTGTTCAGAATACATCAACAAGAATTTATTAAGTGCTTACTATGTGCAGGAGACTGTGCTGTGCCGGGGATGCAGATATAAAGGAAAAGGAAGACAACCCTGCCCTCAATTTAGAAAGACCACACATAAAAGGTAACTGAAACACAGAATGGGGAAAGAGGAAGACAAGAAGAGGAACAGAATTAGGAACCAAGTCAGAAAAAGAACAAGATAAATGTCCTTAAAATGAAGATTCCAGGAGGAATTAATTAATGGGAGGAGTGGAGGGATCTTCCAAGGTGAGAAAACTGTTGAGATATGTGAACCAAGACTGAAAGAAGAAACCTCAGAAGAAAAGATGATCAGTAAAAAGCTTTAGGCATCTTATTGTCAGAGTCATCTGCCTGGAGTACCTGATGCCATATTTTTTTCTGGTATAGTACTTGAAACTTTTCTAGTATATTATAATTTGCACAAATTCCATTGGCATAATTTTTAAGGATTCAGGGTCACCTCCATGCCACAATGAGTATCAAAAAACTGTTTGAGGAAAAAAATGATGATGTGCTGGTTCCATGACAAGAAGGAAATGTAACCACCAGTCAACCACTGTGTTTCACTGATCTCCTTGCAATATCAAGGGAAATTAAACATGAAAATTAACCAAAAACTCTCAAGCAGCCTCTTAAAGCAAACTAGGGAGAGGACAGCCACAACATAGGTAGTCATGGGATGGTTACAGACTCCATGATGCAATTAGTACCCCCTATGATCATGAGATCAGATACATTTAGATATTGGAGTAAATTCTTTGTGACTTTTCATATTATTTCTATAATATGACTTAGTATCCTTCCTTCCTTTGACAGATATCTTTAAAGTTTCATTAAAACTCCATTGCCTCTAACAATTGTTTACTATATATTTGATGTTATTGCTTATCGTAGGATTCATCCTATCATTCATTTATTTGTACGACTTTGCATACAGAATTTCAACTAGAGAAGCAGATACTTAGATGTCTTTTGGAAATGAGTTATGTGCAAAAATTATCACTATTGTACTGGTATATGTCTAGAAAATCCTGTAACATTTTTCTTTCATTGAAGAAAAAGACTGACATTCTAGGGCTGCAAAGGACTTGAAACAACAGTCAGAAATCTATCACACAAAGTTTAGAAGTATAATGAATGTGAAACATCTTGAAGCACTGGAATGTTCTATATAAACTTCAGATATCACTACTATAGACAGAAGCAAGGAGAATATATCAGAGCAATAAAAATCAGAATTTTATATCAATAGAGGTCCAATGAAAATTTGTGGAGGAACATAGAAAGGAATCAATCAGGATTAGAAGATATTCATGTTTTATGATCCTTAGTAGTATAAGGGGAGTGCCCAGAACAAAAAGAACACAGATCTCATTGAAATATGGAAATGTGAATTATAATGCAAAAATTTGGTGAAGTTAAGGAGCACATTTCTTTTTCCTCCCCAGTATTATCTCTTTAAGGACATTAGACTAGTCAGCCAATACTTTGTCCTGACAAAGCAATGTAGTTGCTTAGTCTTTAATTTAGATGTTTACTTTTATGTAGTTGCTTAAGTCTTTACTTTTATTCTAAGTGAGTAGAAATCCCTATTTCACTTGGTTTTTTAATGTGACACTTTGATAAAAATCTTTCTTACTAACCATAATAATTGCTAGCATTTATTTAGGACTTTAAATTTACATAGTACTCTGCAAATATCCCATTTGATCCTCACAAACTTATGAAATAGATGCTATTATTATCATCTATATTTTTTCCCTACATGAGGAAAATGGGACAGATAGAAGTTTAGTGACTTTCTCAGGGTCACACAGCTAGTAAGTGAAGCTAGATATGAATTCAGGTCTTTGTCACTCAAGGTCTAGCATGCAGATTATTCATTGCACCACCTAGCTGTCCTGATTTTGTCTAGTATTACTATTACCACAACTCAGTTATGTTCTTTCTTCTTTTTGAAGATCTCAGGCTCGATGTCTTGTAGTTATCTCAAACTCAACAGATTCAAAACAAAACTCAGTATCTTTCATCTGAAACCTTTCCCTCTTTCCAACTTTTCTTATATTATTGGAGAAATGATTATTCTTTCCCTCTTCCAGGCTCACAAGCTTACTGTCACTCTCAATTCATATTCACACTAACTCCATACATCTAGTCTAGTGTCAAAACTTGTCATCTTTACTATTACAATATTTCCCAATAAGTCTCTTATCTGTGGTCTAGCCTCTCTAGAATAGTGCAAAAATGTTCCTAGTTGCTTCCCCTCATTCAAATTTTTCCCCCTCCAATGTTTTCATCAAAATAATTACTTTTAAAGAATAGTTCTGACCATGTCATTACTCCCACTCAATAAACTCTACAGGCTCCTTATACTTTCAAGAATGAATATAAGATTGTCTGATTAGCATGTAAAGACCTTCATTACCTAGCTTGCTCTTTATCTAGTTGTTTAACAGTTCTACTCTCCTTCCAGTATCCTGGGAGCCAGTTGCTTTAGCCTATTTACTTTTCTTCACAAATAACACTCCATCTTCCATCTCTGCTTTTGTACTAACTGGTCCTTATTCCTAGAATGTTCTCACTCTTTACCACTTTTTCCCATGATTTCTTAGGTTCTTCTGGACTCAACTCAAATCCTTCCTTCTTCAGCAGGCTGTTTCCCAGACTCTCCTTCTCTTATTCACTTCTCTCTGAGATTTCTTCCATTTAAACCGTATGCTTTATAAATGTATAATCATTTGCATATTGTTTTTCCTAAGAAGATGTTTGCGTCCTGAAGGTAGGGAACGCATTTTCTTTATATTACTACCACTTAGCACAATGACTGTCACATAGTAACCACTTTAGAAGAACTCAATGATAGATATACTGTGTAGATGGACTGTTTAAGAGGACCAGCCCTTTGTGGACACTAGTGTTTCATTTTTCATGATGTATATTTTGGTTGCACCTCAAAAAAAAAAAGATACAAAGCTAAAAAAATATCTCATGGTTATAAATTCTTCCCTCTCTAAAACAACAAAATTTTTAAAAAGACAAGAGAAATATGAAAGATTTAATGCTGATGTGAAGTCCTTAACACAATATATTAGCTGTAACAGATATCCTTGGTGACCATCCAACAGATAATCTAAACTACAGAACAAACAATCTAGTCTGGAAATGGCTTATATAAATCTTAAAGACATAAGAAGAAATATTTCTCTGTGGGTGAGTACAAATACCTTTCTGCCATATTTGTAATGGAAAGTGAAGAGAAAATGTTAGCAGAGAGATCAGGCTGTGTGCTTTTAGCCTATTAAGTAAACTAAATTTGAAAACAAACTTTATGTTCCCATTTCTTGGGAAGATACTATAGCAATTTTTCTTTAGTACATACATATTGGAGTTTCTGGTAATAAGCTGAAAAAGTGGTAAAAATCTTTCCTTTGAAGTACACTGTGAACCTATTCTTTTTTAGAATATGCATTAACTATTCACTTACAAAACATACAGTTTAAATGGAAGCAAATAAGTTTTTGACAACTAGTATGGTGATAGTCATTCATGGCTTAATTCTATGCATTCTTTATGTTAAAGATTTTCAAAACTTCTCTTTTCCATGTGGTTTTTCCTTGTTATATTAAATTCTACCACTGCTCATTTACTTTTGGCACATTTCTCTAAGGCATCCTAGCTATTGACTCTCCCTTGTTTTTTGAACTCTTAAACTTTTGGGGTACTGTCTGTATTTTACCTATTTTTCTCCATCCTCATTTCTTACCAATATCCCTGTATCTGTGAAAGAAATAATCAGTCAGTGTCTTAATGTCTATTATAATTGTTTATCCACCTCTCACATCTGGAGAAGAAAAAATAAGTAATAAAAGTGTTCTGACTTCTTTGCTGTATTTTTTCCATCTTTTTCTTTAATGGATCCATAATCTCCTTAGTATAGACAGAGAAAACCCTTTACACTCTCTAAACCTGTGTTATTCTAACTCATATTTTACCCATGAATTCCCTATAGGGGATCCAGTGAAAATCTTTCTAAAGTTATTTTTTAAATAAATGATCAGTTATTATTAATTTAACTTTAGCTATCTGGTCTTTCACTCATATGTCACCCACACCTTTTACTATAAAATGTGAGGACCCCTATAACTCTTATATTTTCATATCCCCAACACCACTGATGGAGGTGAGGTAAGCAGAGGAAAAGGATAAAAATTACCTAAGGGAAATTTGCTCAGGTTCAGAGTCAGCAACACTAGCCTCTAACAAAGATGAGAGAAAAGAAGAAAGGAGGAGAAAAAAAATGACACAGGGAAGACAAAGATTAAAAATTAAAAGTTAACAAGAGCAATGATATAAAAGTAGGCTTTAAGTACTCTACAATAAATCCTTAGAACAAGAAAAGTAAAATGTCAATCAGACAATGAGCAAATTAAAGAAAAAGTCAGAAAAAAATGTTATAAATGCTACATGCAAACTAATAATGCATTAAAACATTGAAAAATTAAATACTAAAATCTTTTATGGAGAATGAAATGTTGTAAAAGAGGCAAAGTCCTAATAGCCTCCTCAAAAACAAAAAAATATTAACAAAAAATAGTAAAATATTAAAATCAAAATAGTAAAATATTAAATATATTAAAATAAAGATATTGAATATTGAAATATTAAATATTAAAATATGTTGATGTGGTCATATATTTATTGATATTATTAATGCATTAAATATTTTAATATTAAAATATTAACAAAAATTAAAACAATTGTTTCATAGAAAAAGAAAAGCAATGAACAAAGAAATGGGGGAGGGACCCTGAAATGAATAATTATTATTTACTTATATGATTTGGGCATCTCTGGACATACCCAGTCTAACATAAAGATGTCTTTGAGGAAACTTTTAAGCATGTCCAAATTATCTAATATAACTGCATCCTCTATAATGTGAGGGTTGCATTGGCCTCTTTTGATGAGTTGTTAGAGTATTTACTACCGAGAAGACTGAGGTGTTTGTTGTCTTTCTCCTGTGATCTTTTGGCAAATTTTTAGGTATATCCCTAACCCTAAGGACACTGCCTGGTCCTTAATAAGTGTTTATTGAATTGAATTGAAAAAATGTATTTTTTTCCTCCACCCTTTTCCTGTGCGCCATGAACTAAAACATTGAGAAGTGATAGATAACTTTTCCTATTTGCTTTTTTATGCTTGATTCTGATCATTGATTCTAGGGGTATTTATTCTGTTCTATATTGTTTGTTTGGAGTTTTAGGTGATCCCCACAATCCTTGAAACCAGGATATTAAGTAGAAAGATTGCACCAATTGCTTTGCATTATAGCCTGATATACTGGGGTACCTGGAACTCAAGCAAGAAGGATTAGTGAACTGGTACTGTGATCTATGGAAAACAAGGTAAACTGAAAACCTAATTCCTTTTTCCTCACTGAAAAATGACAGGTTGGGAAAGAAGATTATTTCTTTTTTTTAGGTGAATTAATATTCAAATTGTTTTGTGTACAATTAAAAATGATACACTATAACTCCAAAGTATTATTATACAAAGTATAAAAATACTGCATCCTTGATTAACTACTTGTATTATTTACCATGGGATTATAAATTCACCACATACAGAATATTTTCAACTGCAAATCCCAAAATCCAGAGATAGAAGCCAAACAACAAATAACTATAACAGTACACTAGCTATGAGAAAGTTTATCAGTCATGAATAGCATATAAAAATGTTTTCAGTGCTGTTAGTCCCTTCTACTTGTCACCCAGGTCTGTATCTAGTACCTGGCAAGGTTGGGGCAGCAATATAAAAATACAAAAATAAAAAAAAGGTCAAAAAAAGGTAAGTCACCAACGACATAAACTGGACAAAATGAAATCAAATTGTATCTGGCACCATCTTCAAGCAAAAAATAGATAATAAAGTCTAATTTCAAATTCCCAAAGTTCTCTTCTGTTGTAAGGCATCATCAGATAGTTCCACACTAATATTTGGAGAACATGCCTCAGAAATAATGTTTAAGCTGCAGGATAAGGAATTAAGGAGAGTAGTCACTCCAATGCAGCCAGTTGTTCAATGTCATGTCGTACTTCCTTTGCATGCTCTTCAAATTCTGTTCTTTTCCGGGAGGTTTCCTTTATAATCTTGTTTTTGGCTCTTTCTTTGTCCAGTTTCAGGAACTCATTGAGTGTTAACTCTTCAATCTTTTTCTTAATGCTGAGGAAGGCACAATTAGACGAGTGCTTTTGATGTTCCAACATAGGATCATCCTCTGGTTCCCAGCCCTCTAGTTCCTTGAAACAGAAGAAGCACTGGGCTAAATCTGGCTCGTTCTGACTTGGCAATGGATGAACCCAGCTTCAGCCATCTGCTCCAGAGTGCAGGCGCAGTCCTCTGTGAAAGGCCAGTTCTGGAAGGTGGAGATGTGGGTATCAAGCAGGTAGAGCTGCCACATTGGGGGCAGCGGCAGGGCACTCATCCTGCAGCTGGACCCACCGACTGTTTCCAAGAAGATTATTTCTTCCAAGAATTGGAGTAAATTTATGTATTTGTGATGGCACCTATAGTAAATATTTGAATATAAAAACTAATCTGATTGTTAGTGTTTAAATGAAACTGAGGTGCAAACCCTGTATAAACATGGGAGACCCAATGGCAGAGAACCTAAATCTCCTAATTTCCTTAAGAGTACTGGAGGACCATATGGAAAATGCTAAAATTTAAGACACCTGGATTTCAGACAATGGGGCTATGTCATGTGCTACACTTAAATAAAATGTAATCAGGTTGGAAGAAGAAGGAAAAATTAATGAATTTAAATTAGCAATAGTTCCAGAAGCAAAACTAAAAATAAAACAAATCACATTAACAAAGATTATTGATAGGAAAAGGAAGAATTGTATTGTTAAAGAAGAAAAAAACAATGAGAAACATCTTAGATGATGAAAATCTCTAACTTTGAAATATCTCTGGAATAAAAAAGTAAAATAATAGAACTATAGAGCATTAGAATTATTTTTCATAGAAGACAAGAGGACAAAAAAAAGCACATTTAACAAAATAACTTTGAAGAATATCACGCCAAAAGAATTCTTGGATGCTTTCCAAAAGTGACAGAACAATAGCACAAGGAATAAAAATGCAAATTGTTATGCTACTCAAAGAATTCAATGAGATAGTCATAAAGTCATATTACAGGAAATCACACAAGAATATTTCTTAGAAATATTTTAATCAAGACAAAATTAAATATCAAGAAAATATGAAGGAATAAACCCAGATTTAACTCATCCAGACAGACACAGTATAACTGCATATATAAGTAGTCAAGGAATTTAAAATATCATATGCCAAAAAATAAATGGGGCTATTACTAGATTTTCATCCAAAGTATGAAATGGCAGAAAAAAGTTATATTATCAGTATGCTAAAATAAAAAATAATTAAATTCCTTAGCACTAAATTAACTTTTTTTTTAGTAAAAAGTAACATTTTCAGGGCAGCTAGCTGGCGTAGTGGATAAAACACTGGCCTTGGAGTCAGGAGTACCTGGGTTCAAATCCGGTCTCAGACACTTAATAATTACCTAGCTGTGTGGCCTTAGGCAAGCACTTAACCCCATTTGCCTTGCAAATAAAAAAAAACCTTATTGAAAAAATAACATTTTCTTTTGAAAACAAAAAAAAATTTAGTAGGGGTAGTTAGGTGACACAGTAGATAAAGCACTGGTCCTGGGGTCAGGGGGACCTGAGTTCAATCCCACCTCAGACACTTAATAATTACCTATATGTGTGACCTTGGGTGAGTCACTTAATTCTACTGCCTTGCAAGAACAAAAAAAAATTAGTCACATAAGTTTCCACAAAAAAATAAATTATTAAAGGAATTTCCTTGTCTAAGTTATTCTTATGGAAACTCAGAGAAGTTAAATATCAACAGCATAAACCTAATAGAAATTTTGCATCTATGAAAGATTAATCACCAATTCACTATAAATGTTGTGGAATTGATAAAATAGCAATATTGTTTTAATTAATCTGAACCTCAAAGTAAACATCAAGGAGCAATGAGGGAAGAAATAAGAAAAAGAATCAGAAATAATGTTTTAATTAACAGCTACCTAAATTTAAGAATAATAGAAAATCATCAAAACAGCAGTGATTTTCATATGATTAATAACCACTTCAGTGAAAGAATCAGAGAAAGATAATAGCAAAGATTTTTAATACCAATTTTATGACTTTGTATGGGTGAAAATTATATAACAACAATAAATATTACTATTAGTACTGCTACTACTACTATTACTAATGATGATGATGGTGGTGGTGGTGGTGGTGGTGGTGATGGTAGTAGTGGTGGGGATGATGATGATGATGATGATAGAGAGATAATATGGTATCCTACATGAAAAAGGGAGCCTTGAAGCCAGAAAGACCTGAGTTCAAGTTTTGTATCTGATTTGTACTAATTGTGTGATTCTAGACAAGTCACTTAACTTCTCTAATCAACGTCATTATATGATCATGGAAGATGCAGAAGAGAGAAATAATTTCATTTGGCATCTTAGAAATGAAAACAAACAAGGGTAAGGGAATAACAAGGGCAATGGAAATAACAAAGTGATATTCTTATGATAGGAAGAGAACAGAAAAAGTAAAACACCAGAAAAAATTGCAATAACATTAGAAAACAAGGAAATTTTTTAATGTTATGTGTAGGTCTAAGTATTGAGATGAGATTATTATTTTTAGTGAAATTAAGTAGTACATCTATCCAGTTGATAAAAGCAATTACAATTAACATGTACTTACAATTATTTAATGTAAACCAATGGAATAGATTAGATAATTAATCTAACATAAAGATTAGAGCAACAAATCTTTTCTCTAATACACATATTTTTATTTGTCTTTGCCTGTGTCTATGTCTGTCTGCCAGTTTATCTCTTCCTTCTTTTCATTTCTTCTCCCTCCCTTTTCTTTCTTTCTCTTTCCCTCTCCTCCTTTCTTCACTTCCCTCCATCTTTCACTCTCTGTTGTCTCTGTCTATCTTTGGCTCTGTCTCTGTCTCACACATATGCACAATCACACATACAAACTTATATATACATACATACACACATAATGGGTTTTTTAACTTAAAAACACATCATAAATTATTCCCACAGAATTATAAAACATCACATACCCTTTGATTCAACAAAACCATGACTGGGTCTGTATCCCAAAGAAATCAAAAAAAGAGAAAAAGACCCACTTGAACAAAAATATTCATAGAAGCTCAATTGTTGTGACAAAGAATTGGAAATTGAGGGGATGCCAATCAATTGAGGAATGACTGAACAAGTTATGGTATATGAATGTAATAGAATATGATTGTTCTATAAGAAATGATGAGTGGCTGGATTTCAGGGAAAAAACCTGGAAAAAACTTACCTTCACTGATGCTGAGTCAAGTGAGCAGAACCAGGAGAACATTTTACACAGTAATAGCATTATGTGATAATCAACTATGATAGACTTAGTTCTTCTCAGCAATACAGTAACTAAAGGCAATTCTAAAAGAATTGTGATGGAAAATGCCATCCACATCCAGAAAAAGAACTGTGGAGACTGAATGCAGGTCAAAGGATACTATTTTCACTTTTTTTATTTGTTTTTTCTCATAGTTTTTCCCCTTTTGTTCTGATTTTTATTTTGCAGCATAACTAATATAAAAATATGTGCATTACCTGATTATGTATATATAATCTATATCAGGTTACTTGCTATTTTAGGGCAGGGAAAAGAAGGGTGGAAGGGAGAAAACTTTAGATCAATGTTGAAACTATCTTTACATATAATTAGAAAAATAAAGTTTAGAAATAAAATAAATATAAATTATCCCTACCAAAAAAATTGGACTGCTTATTGTTTTTTCATGTGTGATACTCCATCTCTCCACTATGGATATTTTTGCTATCAATCCCCATGTCTGAAGTACTCTCCCTCTTCATTTTCACATCCTGGTTTTTCTGGCTTCTTCCAAATTTTAAAGTTCCCCCTTCTGCAAGAAGTCTTTGCCAGTCATCCTTAATTTTATTGATTTCTCTCTGAAATTCATGTCTTTAAACGTATGCATGTATAGCAATATGCACATACATTTGCATTACAGCCACATAATATACATAAAAACTGATTCATTAGATCATTAAAATCAAATGCTTATATAGCAAAGTTCATATTGTATTCTTGGGGCAATTAAGTGGTAAAATCAATAGAATGTTAAGACAGAGAGTAGAGAAGGCTTGAGTTCAAATGTAACATAAGACTAGAAAGCCATGTGACCCTAGGCAAATCACATAACCTATTTACTTCAGTTTACTCATCTATAAAATGGGACATAATAATAGTACCTACTTCTTAGGGTTGTTAAGAATTATTAAAGGATCAAATAAAGGAATATTTGTGCTTAGCACAGTGCATAGTACAATGAAGGTACTATACAAAAGTTAATATTGTTGTTATTATTTTTGAAATCATTTATTTATTTAGTCACCAAATACATGCAAAGACAGTTTTCAATAACTTTTTTTTCTGCAAGGTTTTGAGTTTCCTCTTTTTCTTCCGCCCTCCCTTCCCTCCATCCTTCTCCCTGATAGAAAGCAATCTAATATAGATTATACATGTAATTATGTTAAACATAAATCCATATTAATCATTTGTTAAAGAAAAATCAAATCAAAATGGGGGAAAATCAAGAGAAAAAAAGTAATACCTAAGACACCTTTTAAAAACTGAAGATAGTAAGTTTTGGTCTGCATTTAAAAACCCACATTTCCTTCTCTGGATGTGGATGGTATTTTCCATCACAAATCTTTTAGAATTGTCTTTAATCACTGTACTGCTCTGAAGAACTGAGTCTATTATAGCTGATTATTATACAATGTTGCTGCTGCTGTGTTAAATGTTCTCCTGGTTCTGTTCAATTCCCTCAGCAACACCTCATGTTTCCAGGCTTTTCTGAAGACTGGCAGGTCCTGATTTCTTACAGAACAATTTGACTCCATCACAATCATATACCACAATTTCTTCAGCCATTTCCCCAATTGATGGGCATCCCCTTAATTTCCAATTATTTGCCATTACAAAAAGAGTTACTATGAATATTTTTGCAAATATTTTTGTATTTTGTATAATATTTCCCCCTTTTTATGATTTCTTCAGAATATAGGTTTAGTTGTGTTATTAATGAATCAAAGGATATGTACAAGTTTATTGCCCTCTGGCATATTTCCAAATTTCTCTCCAGAAAGGTTAGATCAGTTCACAATTCCACCATATTGTTATTATTATAACAGCTTGAATTTTTATTTGCATTCTTTTTCTCTCATAGATATTTAGGTTGATTTTTGAAAAAGATACTACAGATTTCATTGAATCAAATAAAGTCAAAGCAATATGAAATTATTACATGCCCACTATCCAGGTACAGTGTTAAATGTTGTGATTAAAAAGGAAGGTAGAATAGCTCTTCCCCTCAATTGAGTTCACAATCTGAAGGGGTAGTTAACATTTAAACAACTACATATTAACAGGAGACAATATAGATAGGTATCTTATATATGCATATAGGATTAATTGGGGTTAATCTTAGAGACTAAGGCACTGAGATTAAGAATTGGTACAGCTTCTTGCATAAGGTGGAACTTTCACTGGGACAAAAGGAAAGCAGAAAAGCCAGAAGGTGGAAATGAGAAAAAAAGAGAATTCTACACAAGGGATACATCCAGAGAAAAAATGCTCAAAGTTGAGAGAAGAGACATATGTGAGGAATAGCAGAGTTCAATGTGACTGGACCACAGAGTAAGTAGAGAAGAAAGATGTAAGACTGGGAAGGCAGGAAGGGTCCAAGTTATGAAGGACCTTAAGAGCCAAAAAGAGGATTTTCTATTTGACCCTAAAGGTTATAAGAAGCCATGGAGTTTAATGAGTGAAGGAAAGGTGATATGGACAGATGTGTTTTGTGTGGAGGTTAGATTGCATTGGGAGGGATGCGAGTCAGAGATAATAATTAGGAAACTATGGAATAGTGCAAGAAAGAGTTTGAGATCCTATGATTGTGTACATAATAGGAAAGGATAGATTCAAAATATGCTTCTTCTTTTATTAGCTTAAAAATGACAAGTTTTGGGGCAGCTAGGTGGTGTAGTGGATAAAGCACTGGCCTTGGAGTCAGGAGTACCTGGGTTCAAATCCGGTCTCAGACACTTAATAATTACCTAGCTGTGTGGCCTTGTGCAAGCCACTTAACCCCATCTGCCTTGCCAAAAACCTAAAAAAAAATGACAAGTTTTGGAAATTTATTGGTTATATGGGATATTGTAAACCAAGGAGCTAAGAAACAGGGAAACCTCCTCAAGAGCAAAAGGGAAGTTTTGTGGATGAGTTGAATTGAAATTGAATGGGAAGACATCAGCAATAGAAAAGTACTGAGTGGGATATTTTGAATATTCCAGTATGAAATGACTAATAAGTATTTGATTAGGGGAACCTGGGCTCTACAGTATCCCATGACCTCTGCTCCTGCAACACTGCCTTTCTACTTCCCCAAACTGAAGAAAGGAACTACCAAATCACCCGAATCATTGCTCCCCACTAAATCCAGAAGCAAACTACTGACTGAGGCAATTTCTAAAATAATTTAACCCTCTCAAAGACATGATAATTCCTCTAAGAAGACATGATTCTTCTAATTCCTCTAAGACAAAGTCCTCTAAGAAATGATGAAAGGGGGCACCTAGGTGGCTCCGTGGATAGAGCACTGGTCCTGGAGTCAGGAGGACCCGAGTTCAGATCCAACCTCAGACACTTAATAATTGCCTAGCTGTATGACTGGCAAGTCATGTAATCCCATTGCCTTAAATAAATAAAACTAAAAAAAAATGATGAAAGATCTAGTCTTCATTTCTGTCACCTAGTCATTTTTCAGAGTCAATAGTCAGTTTAAAATTTTCAAGTTTGCTATGTTGCATTTATTCAGAGTATATCTCTTTATAAAGCCACAGTTCTCTGTTGATTGAGATGCAGTGGGGTGTGTTGAGGGGAGGACTGGAGTCAGAAAATCCTGCTTCTGCAATTTAGTAGCTGAATGACTTCCTATAGGCCACTTAATTGATCTATTCTTTAAGCTCTGGTCTTCTGCTCCCCTGGTGTTTTATTGATTAGACTTGAGATTTTTTGACCTTTAGATTTAACCTTTTTTATTGTGGAATGGCCATAGTTCTCTATTTCAGGCAGCCTCCATTACTGTTTTATGTTACTCCCAAATCCTTAGACATCTTCTCACAAACTGGCTTGCTCCTCTACACGCTGACAACCATTCTTCCTTCCTCCTCCTTTCCTAGAGTTAAATTCATTTATTGTCATGGGGACCCACTCACATTCCTTTAGCTCTGGGTCTAAGTGCCTCAGTGATCAACATTTCCCCATTGCTGTTGTGTCCCTCTATCAGAATGTTGTTTCTAAGGGCAAAGACTGTCTAAGCTTTTGTTTTTGTCTCCCCAGAATTTAGCATAGAATCAGCATATTGTCATAATATAAAGACCTATTTTCATTCATTAACTCATTCATTCTTTCTTTCCTCTTCTGTAAAATGGAAATGATCATGATATTTGTACTGTTTACCTCATTACAAAGAAACTGCTTCATAACCCATAGCACAAGATGAACATGGGGTTTTAAAAATTATTATTATTTGAATTCTGGGAAATCGTCACAGAATGTTGTGATTAAACCATTAGAGCTCTTGAGAATTAGAACCCTTTTTTGAAACATAACTATAAATATGATTACTCAAGTACAACAAGTCAATTTGTGAACACAGTGTGATATTTAGTTTCTCAGGGAGTTGAAGCAAGTAGAACAAGTTGTTAGAGATTTCATCTTCTGATGAAAAGTTTTGTCAGTATTTGATAAGGTCATGTAACAAGTACCCAGGAATGTTCTCCTGCAGTTCTAACTCATGCATTATCATTTGCAAATCAAATCTCTTTCTAAATAAATTGAGTCTGAATTCATTTCTTTACTGACAATGAAGTATCAAAATTAGATTGGCTAAAGACCTAGTCTTCTAATATTCGTTCCAGTGACATTTTTGTCAGGACAGTGTTGCTTATTTGAGCATGTGAAGAAACAGAGAAGGCAGGTTCAGGGCTAGAGATGCAAATACAAAAAAATAAGTTTACCTGTTAGGAGTGCAAAGGGGACTATTGATTACATTGGTCTTTTGCAAGTATATATAATAATGATGTTGGAAAACATTATCTTTTATAGAAATTAATGTTGAATTGTTATCCAGGAATGCAATATATTGTCTCATTTCTCTAGAGGCAATAGTATTTGCTTGAAAGTTTTGGAAATACTATGAAGCTGGCAAATCTAGAATCATCTGGCTTAGGCATAGTTTCACAGTTTAGGTTTATGATGAGCAGACAATGAACTTGTTACACAAAGAAAATGAATAAACCTTTGCATATAAATATCAACCTCACAAAGCCAAGACACAAACTATTTGGGACATGCAATTTAAAAAAAATCATCACATTTTCTTCTTTCTAGAATCATAGAACCTTTGAGAAGGGACTCTTGAAGGTCAAATAGCAAAACTCCACCTGAAATGGGAAATCCCAGGCAAGTAATTATCACTTTCCTGTTTGTAAAGCTCCAATCATGGAAAGCTCACTACTTTCTGGCCCATTTCACTATTGGAAAACTCTAAAGAATAAAAAGACAAAATTTTCAACACTGTAATTTCCATGCATTGCTTCTTCTACTGAGCTCTGAACCAAGAAGAACAATATTAATCAGACCCTCTCATATATTCAAAGACTGGTGATATCCCTTTTATAGGTTTTCTTTTGCAAGCTAAACACAGTCTTCAGGTCATAGTCTAAGATTCGATTTATAATTTGCTTACAAAGACAGCCATATTTTATCATAAGCATTATTAACTTATGGTTTGAGGATTATTTAAAATTGTTTTGGCCACTGCATTTCAATTTATATTGAAATATTAGTTTCCTTAACAATTCTGTTAATTTTATTTTATGCATTTAAAGCATCTTAGTGAGAAAGATATTTGTAAACAATATATTGCTAAAAGGGTCCACAGGTTTAACTAGACTACCAAAGGGAATCTATAACACAAAATTTCTTTCTGACTGATTGTTAGCATTAGATATCTTTTCAAATCATCTTGCTTTTACTATGTGTATGGTACATTTACTCTATAGAATCTGAGCTCTCTGAATGTTGGAACTCTGGGCACTGTGCCATTTTGTTGTATTCCCAAGCATCTTCCATTGTACTCTGAACAGATTAGTTGATAATGTGGATTTGAAAGGAACTCTTTTGTATATAGTTCAGTGTGCCAATGTTCTCTCTAAAGCATGAGCTCACACATAGTATTCCAGGTGAGTTCTAACTATATACCAGGATTAGATAGAGCTGAGAAAGTAGGCATAAGGATTAGTAGTTATTTAAATCAGGGGAACAATAAAGTGGAAAGTACATTAGATGTGGAGTCAAAGTAACTGAGCTTAAATCTTAGCTACCTAATCACTAGATGACCTTAAGTGAATCACTTTATTTTTCTGAGCTCTAGGTCACTTGTGAGAGAAGTTCTCCATTAGAAAATCTTTAAGGTCCCTTTTAGTTCCTTATCTTGGCATCTATTTTTTTAATCAATTAACTAATCATACTCTAGGAAGTATTATCTGTCAGTTTGCACTGAGGATAAAAAGAGAAAAATCAAATAATAATTGCCCTCAGTATATTCTAGCTATCATATTTCTGGAAGTAATAATATTAAAAGAGATCTTTGTATCTTTTCCTTTTGCAACTTCCCCTCTGAAGTATTTATGCATCAAGCCTCAAGTGTCTTGATTAGACCCAGCCACCCTTACAAATTCATCTCTTAGGTAATATTTCCATTTCTTCCCAAATTGCATTAGGTTTTAAGGAAGAAGAAGGTAAACCTGTCAGTAGGTAAAGGGGAAAAGAAAAGACATTTCCATTAGGGAAAATCCCACAATAAATACCAAAGAGATTTAAAAAGCAGAGTAAACAAAGAAGATCACATAATAGAAGCAATTATATAAGAAACAATAATCTGAGTAGTGAAAAAAACAAAAAAAAATAAGAATAAGACCAGTAATAACGCAAACAAATTGAATGGAAACAATTTAAAAAGTTCCAGAATAGTTGAGAAGCTTAATAAAATAAATAAGATATAAGAAGTAACAATTCAAATATTTCTAAAAAAAAGAATTTCTTAATTTCTACACCATCATTAATGAATTTATAAAGTGAATAAAAAACCATAACTATTCAAAAGTCTTATTAGAATTTTTGGCCTTGAGACTTAGGTTGTTTGGTCCTCAAATAGCTAAAGCCACTTTCTTTTAGATACTTGTTCAAGGATAAATGATTCACTTTTCTCATTATTTTCCAAAGTTTTAACAAGTTTAATGTCCATGAATAAGAAAACAACAGCATAGCTCAGACTATTGGGACAGATTTTTTAAAAATGCAAGAAGTATTAATTATCTATAATCTATTTTTATCTAAATATAGTGTATTTAGTTTTTGCAAGGCAATGGGGTTAAGCAACTTGCCAAAGGTCATACAGCTAGGTAATTATTAAGTGTCTGAGGTTTAATTTGAACTCAGGTCCTCCTGACTCCAGATCTGTTGCTCTATCCACTGCTCCACCTAGCTGCCCCCACTACAGGGTATTTAGGAATGAGAAAATAGCATTTCAGTTCTTAACCTTGGTAATTGCCACATTACCTATTGATCTTCAGAGTTTTTGAAGTGTCTCATTCCTTTAAAATGCAAGAAGCATAATCGATCTATGATTTTATAAGGATTTGATACTAAGGGTTAAAATGGAATAGCATATAAGGCAATGACAAATGTATAAAATACAGATTTTAATCATATGACCTCATAAAGTGAATTACTTTAAAAAAGCACTTGTTACTATAATAAGCCAAATTCACATCCCTATCATCTCCAGGATCAAATATGAAATCTTGTTTGGTTTTCTCCAGGATCAAATATGAAATCTTGTTTGGTTTTCACAACCATTCACAACCTAGTCCCTTCTCACACCTACTTTTCTTATACTTCATATTTCAACCAAATACTCTTAAATGAAACTGTCCTCCTTGCTATTCCACGAACAAGAGATTCTATCTCTCAGCTCTAAGCTTTCACTGATTGTTCCTAATTTCTGGAATACTCTACCTCCTAGCTTCCCCAGCTTCCTTCAAGTCCCAGTTATCATAAGGATTATTAATAATCTTCTTCTTTTACCTTTTCTCAGTCACTCAATCCTTCCCTCTGCTAATTACTTTCCATTTATCCCATCTGTAACTTATTTGTACAAAATTTTTACATGTCAGTTCCCTCATTAGACTGCACCTAAGTGTGCCAATATTCTAACCTATAATTGATGAATATCTATAATATTCTGAATATCATAGTACCAAGAAAGAATTAGGGATTTTCTTCCTTCCTCTCAGCTCAGGAGACAAGAGAGATTGCAAGAAATGAGCAATTTTACAAAGAACTCTTTGCATGACCTTCATCTTTACTTCCCTATCAGAGAACACATCTTCCTTCCTCAAACAAAAATCTATGGAGCCTGTTTTCTGACTTATAAACCAGAGTGGGACTAAATGCTCTTCTCCAGTTTAGTCTTGTGAAAATATCTGGTTTATAAGAATTTTAGTTTTATGATTTTAACCTACGTTTCATACTCAATATTTTAATTAATTAGATCTTCAAAAACTGGTAAATAGGACAAAAACCCTACAGTACATAGTAAAAGTTATATGTTTGTAACTGAAATGCATCTCATTTTCTTTTCTCCCATTTTTTAAAATATTCTTTATAATGGTTTTATGGTGATGGAAGTCAGTGAATTAAATTTCAACTATAATCAAAATTAAGTTAATAATTGCTATGCTTCTGAGCCTCCCTAAGCAGTTGCTTTTGTTGAAAATATTAATTGACTATAAAAGGCTCAGACTTACAGAATCTTGTTGCTTGACTCCAGGGAGAGCAAACAGTAAGTTAATAGCAATTTGCCAACTAATATAATTAAATTTTATTTTCTATTATAAGAATCTGGTCAAGTAATGCCTTCCTTTGTCACATTTAATGATATGTATTAGAGAAATTCTGTTAATCATTTTGTGCTGTTTACCAAGTTATGGTCTAATTAAATCTATTGCTATAACCTTTCCTCAACAATGAATACAATCAGTTTTGATTATGTGCTTTTTCTCATAAACTTTCAAGTTATCAGCTTATATTTAAGATTACAATTGACATTTGGCAACTTTGTGAAAAATGAGATCTTATTTCCCCTGAAATAAAAGTCACAAAAACAGGATTATCTTGTTCTAATTACTTCCATTGTTGTTTTTGTTATTGTTGTGGTGATGGTGGTGTTATTTTGTACAGGCAAATTACCAGGGAGGAAATTCAAAGATTTATTATAAATTCATTTTGCTAATCATAGTATACTAAACATGCATCTGATTAGGAAAGTAATTTTCTAGGACTGTTTATATGTAATTCTAAATTTGTGCCAATCTTTTTTCATCTCTTCCATAACTGAACTCATTAGTAATCTGTGGACAATGTGGTATCTCTGTTGTTTAGAGAGATGGAGGAAGGAAAAGGGGACAGATAAAGAAAAGGGGGGAGGAGATAAGATTATCTTGATTCCTAGTTGTTATGTTTAAATAGTCTTCTGAAAGAGTAACTCCTTATTTGTAAATTTCTCACTCTGTCCTAGAAATTTTTTTTGATTGTGAGGTCTTTGGTTGAATTAATTTTTATACTTTTTCTTATGTCTTCTTTGTAACTCCCACAATTCTATAAACTGTGCTTTAAGTAGACAATACAAAACTTTGGACTAAACTTCAATTTTTCACTTTTTTGCCCCTCATATTCAAACAAAAAATAAATATAGTCAATTTCTTTGCAATGTTTCTCAGCTCCAGCATTCTCACTACCACCTACAAATCCAGGCTCTTATCATATCATTCCACTATTAGTTCAAGGGCATTATAGCTAACTAGCCTACCCTCAGACTTCCTCCCCACCCACTCCTCACACTTCAATTCAGATTGCATACCATAAAATTTCCAAAACATTGCACTAATTATGTTACTTTTTCATTAAGAATTTGTAATGACTCCCAGTTACCAAACTCTGTCATCAAACTGGCTTTCAACTTTGTCATCAAACTGTAACCAACCTATTAAATCTTGTTTTTCCTTAAAACTCAATTTGAAACCTTATACTACTCCTCCCAACCAACCCTTCACATATGCACATGCTCCCATTTTATTTTCCATCCTTGAAAGAACTTTTTCTTCCTTAATTTTTTATAATCAGTTTATCCTTTGAGTTTTACTTAACCTGGGAAAATGTCATTTCAGATGCAATTAATATCAGTCTCTCTTTTTTTTTGAAATCTTTTTGAACAGTCTCTCATCTTATAATTAATACTTAGCATGTCTTTAATCATTTTTACTAGACAACATTGTTCAAAATGCTTGTTACATAAATGAATTATTTTTTAACTTTACTGGAGTTCTACTATGCTGCTTCATTGTGAAATGTAGGTAATCCTGAGTTCTCAAGGGCCATGGAAGTAGTTTGCATAATATGATGGGTATTACCAAGGTGGAAAGGCATCTGTCATAGGAAAATTAGCTTGGGTATATTCAGAGATATTTGTCACTAGATTGACCTCAAGGCAATGGATTTTGGGTTCATAGCTATTTTTAAAGACTAAGTCACTTCAGAATAGTCCAGAAAGACTTGCATGAACTGATACTGAGTGAAGTGATCAGAAACAGAAGAATTGTCAACATAAACATCAGCTTTGGATGATGATCAACTGTGATAAACCTTTTTAATTTCAGCAGTAAAATAATCAAAAACAATTCTAAAAGACTTGTGATGGAAAAATACCATCCATATCTAGAGAAAAAACCATGGAGTTATAATACAGACCAAAGCTTCCTATCTTCAGTTTTTTAAAAGTTGCCTTATGCATTATGTTTTTTCCTCTCTAATATTTTCCCATTTTGATTTGATTCTTCTTTCACAACATGATTAATATGAATTTATGTTCATCATACATTATGTTATATAGTTATATATGTATAACCTATATTAGATTTCTGTATTGTCGGGGGGGAGGGAGGAAGGGAGAAAAATGTAAAGCTCAAAACCTTGGGTAAAAAGATTGTTGAGAACTATTGCTGCATGTAGTTGGAAAAATAAATAAATACATACATACATAAGCAAATAAATAAATAGATAGATAATATATTTAATAAAAGAATATCCAAGTCAGGCCTGTTGGAATCCATATTTATAGAGGAAATAGTTCACATTGATGAAATCACACAGGTATTATTGCCTAATTCACAAAACGTTCCAATTTTGTAGGAATTGCTTCATCAACTGGTTTAGAAGCTTCTTGCTATTTTCAGCCTGAAGAAGAAAATACTTATTGGGATTGTTTTAATTTGTCTTGCTCCAAGGAATAGAAGTATTAAATTAATTTTGTGCAGTTCCAGAAAGCAATATAAGTATCAATGGGAAGTAACTGCATAATTTTACTGATTTAAACTCTACAAGATCTGGCCTCCCTGACCCTTTCTTTCTATTCATGTAGCTACCATCCTGGTTCAGATTCACATTATTTCTTGCAATTGAAGGAACCTCCAAATTGGCCTCCCTGCTCTCAGTGTCTTTCCTTTTCAATTCACTTTCCAGACAGCTGCCAAAATGTTATTCTTAAAGCATAGGTCTGATCATTTCAAGTAGATTACCTATGTCTTATTGCCTCTGGGATAAAATGCAGTATTTCTCAATTTGTCATTTAAATTTTTTTAAACCTCTGGCCAAGGCCCATCGATACAAACTTATGCCATATTCTTCTTCTTCTTACTCCCAACATTACCATCAAACTGATTTACTTTGCTTGTTCACTAAATTTGTTATTCCATCTTCTACCTTCCTATCTTTCCCCAAGCTGTCCTCTTTGGTTGAAAGCTCTTGTCTTCTCTCTTTACTTGTTAAATTTCTATCCCTCTTCAAATTATCAGATACACTAATCTGTTTGTATGTTGCATTACCAAGTCCAGAATCATGTAAACTTCTTAAGGATGGGACCATTTTTGCTTTTGTTTTGTATCCTTAGCACATAGTACAAGACCGTAATTGAACTTGATCTTTGATTTTTTATTGTGGTAGAGAAACTCCATTTATAGACACAGATCTGCAACTTGTCTACATATTTTAGTCAGAGAGTAAATGAGAGAGCAGAAAGGTGAATTGACTTTCCCATTGTCATGAAGTCAATGTACATCAGATTCAGGACTTAGCTCAGGTTTTCCTAAAAGAACAGACCTCTCTAGCAATTCTCCAAGTTTCTTTTGCATGACCCCTTGATACAGATTTTTAGGTAGAAATTATATCTTTTCTTTTTTTTCAGAAAATTGTAAAAAGGATTATTGTAGAACCTTCAAAAAAATTTGCTGAAAACCAATTTGAATATAAAAGCAAGACTTAGCTAAATATAAAGTGGAACTTGCTAAAATTTCAAATTGTCCAAAACTAATTCAGTCCTTCATAAAGTTATAGTTTCCATTAACAAGAAATATTCCAGTAGAGATAAAATTTTCAGGAATGTCATCTAGAGTATTCATACTTTGCATCTGGGATGCTATAATTTATGGTGGGCAGAAATGTAGTCCTAATTTTTAACCTACATCATAGCTAGCAAAATATTAGCATAGTAAACTTATTTGGTTTATTGAAAATTTGAAGTTTCAGATAATTAATGTTATTTGTAAATATCAAGGACTCTTTATCCATGGTACTTTTAGAAAGCTGATTCTTAATGTTATAGATGTTTACCCCAAACAAAAATCTTAGGATGAAGACAAGAGAGCTTATCTATTCTGAGCCTTTTTAAATACATGAATCTTCTTCATATAATATCCCCCCAAATTCTCTAGAAATGTAAGTTAATAGATGAGTTTTCCAGTCTATATTGCAGGAAGGACATTCCATCTCAGGAGTTCCCACTATAACCAAATCATAAGTATAGACCAAAAAAAAAATCCATAGGAGGAAATTTGGAGAAAATATACCACTTCCTTTTTGATTGTCAAAATAATTTCTTGAAAAAAAAAGTCAGTCTTAAAAATTGATTATCCAGTATCCTCTTAATGACTTCCAAGATCAGAAATATTTCCCCAAACAATATAGCTGAGGGTCTCAGAATAAAGAACAACACTTTGTTGAAAACTCAGTACACAACACAGTTCTTAGCTTTAAACTCTACAGTTCGTTCTTTGAAGTAGAAAATAGTCAAATACCCTGGAAGCAATAGAATCTGGTTGATGGATGAACCTTCACTTGGGAAATTGCTTTTCCTTGAGGAAACAAATAATACAACCTTCTATTAGAGGAGTCATAGCATACATTTATTAAAAAAAAGAAGTCTTTAAGAATTGAATTGTCTGCCACAGGTCATTATGATAGGTGTTAACATTCAAAGAAAAATAAAAACAAATTGTCCCTGACCTCATGCATTTTTTTTTTACTAGAGAATAAAATAAATTAACATATTAGTAAATATAAAGTAATTTGAAGAGAGAGTAGATATTCTAGCAGGGTCCTTGATTCAATAAAACCCAAGAGCATTACTTTGACTAATTAATGGGTAAATTTATATTGATGGAGCTATATTTTACTTCTTTCTTTTCTATCCCTGAATTAGTATTTGGTTCTCAATCGCATTCTCACTCTTTAAATTCCAAATCAGACTTTTTTATATCACTCACAACTAGTTATAGAAACTGTCATTTAAATCTGAACTGATGTCATTAATAGCAGTCAAATGAATTTAATATCAGATGTCAAGTTTATTGTGATTTTAAAAGACTTTATTAATTCTCTTTTGTTCTGATTAAAACTGCATCAAACTTAGATACTCATAAAAATTCCATATATTCTCTTGGAATATAAATATGCCTTCAAAGTTGGAAGATACATCTAAAAACCTATTGATAATCACTAAGGAATTAGTGGATTGCCCATTTAGTGAATCATTCACACCCAGTAGCTAAAATAAGAAAACTTCATTGGAAGGTGATTTGATGTGATAGAAAGAGCCTTGGATTTGAATTTAGAAGGCTAGAGATCAAATCCTAGTTCTCTCTGCTATGCTTCCAGGTTGGGCAGAGAAGGGAGATTTAATGGATTCTAGATGTTTTGACTAAAAATGACTTAAAGAATACAACACAACTTTTTGTCACATGTGAATGGTTCTAATATGGAAAAAGGATCAAACTTCTACTAAACACTATATTATCACTGGAAGTAATGAATAAGAATGAAAGGAGCAAAAGGCTTGATATAAGGAAAACTTTATGGGGTTATTTCTATATGTTTCTGACTGCAGATGCCATTATACTCATCAAATCAAGCCAGAGGACATTGCAGAGACTCCATTATCCAATCAAACGAATTTAGACTAACCATTCACCCATATTAAAAAAAAAACCTCAAGTAATATTTCCAATAAAGTACACTAGGAAGATATAGAAAGAGAAATTCCATTTAAGATAAGTATAGATAATATAAAATATTTGGGAGTGTTCCTCCCAAGACAAACTCAGGAACTATATGAACACAATTCTAAAATACTCTATACAAACAAAAACAGATCAAATTGGAGAAATAGTTATTGCTCATGTATAGAACAAGCCAACATAATAAAAATAACAATTCTACCTAAATTAATTTACTTAATCAATGCCATACCAATCAAAATACCAAAGAATTGCTTTACAGAGCTAGAAAAAATTGAAAAATTCATCTGGAAGAACAAGAGTCATCAATATCAAAGTAATAAATAAAAAGTGAAGGAAAGTAGCCTAGCAATACCAGATCTCAAACTTTGTTACAAAGTAGTAATCAACAAAACAATATAGTACTAAGAAATAGAGGGGTGAATCAGTGGAATAGATTAGGTACACAATACATAGGAGTAATTAAATGAGAAAACCAAAGATCCAAGCTTTTAGGACAATTGCTTACTATTTGACAAAATTTGCTAGGAAAACTAGAAACCAGTTTGGCAGATACTAAATATGTATCAATATCTCTGACAAAGATAAAGTCAATGGGTACTTCACTTAGATATAGAAGGTGATACAAGAAAATTTGAGTGTATAGTTCAGTCACTGTCCTGTCTGACCTCTGATCCTTATCCAACATAGGACATTTGTTCCCTTATAATTTCAATTGCTCCTCTCAATCCTGAAACTACATCCCCAAACTGGGTGGATAATGGGTAACTGAGCTACTTAAAAGGGCCCAGTTCAATGTGCATTGGGGTCCTCTGGAATTTCATTCTGATCTGGTGTCCATTCCCCTGTTTGTCTGTTCTGATCCCTCATAGTATCACCACAGCTACTGATTCTGCTGCCAAGGCCAATATCTAATGCCTCTCTACTCCAGCCTCTGAAGACTCTCTTTCTATTCTCTTTACCTGCCCTGGACTGAAAAATATAATTCACTGTGACATTTTGTTAGTTATTTTATTTAGAATTAGTTTGACATGCTTCTTTAAGTTTTTTTAAGAACAAAAATTATTCACTTCACTCCACCATCTTGGCTCTATTCCTGTGAAAATAACATCTGTACACATACATATGTGAACACACAGGCAAACACTCTCTCCCATTACCCCATCCAATGCTTAAAAATGATTTAAACCAAAACTCTTCTGCTTGAAGACATCTGTTTCAGAGTTCTATGTAGTTTCTTATCAAAATTAACATGTAAAACTTTCTAAATGCTTATTTTTTGGCAGTTTTCATCATAAAATGCCAAAAATGTTAGAGCCAAGCTGCTTGTCTTCATTCTCAACATCTATCACAATCTGCTTATTTAGTCTAAAACCACCAATTAGTGACTGCTCATACCCTGTAGCCCTTCCAGGCTGCCATATGCAGTATGGATCAAAGATGTTTAAATGAAACATCCTATTGGCCCCTTAGGTTTCTTTATGGGGTGGGGAAGGCAAAAGAAGAAATGTCTCTTTTGACTTGAATGCAAAATTTCATAGAAGATGTCTAGAAAAGAATTATCCTTAGAAAAGTAATTGGGGAATTAGAGAATACTTCATAGAGGAAGAGGACTGAGGCTGCTCCCCTAGCCAGATCTTCACAGCAACTCATTCTCCTCTCTAGATAGCAAGGAACTGAACAAAGGTCCAAGGCTCAATTCATTGTTACACTTAGAAAAAAACAAATTTTAGATTAGTTTTATAAGAAGTTTAGACACTAATGATATAGTAGAATCACTACTTCTACACTATCCATGTTACTTTGTCATTTAGGATCTCTCATCCTAAATTTTCTCATCTATAAAATGAGGACTTTGACCTAGATGATATCTAAGATTTTTTTTTCCTCGTCCTAAACGTATTTGTTCTTGATAAGAAAGAAATATGTATGCAAAAGTAAAAAGGACCAAAAAAACCCTTAAGATTTAATAAAAGAATTCCAAACTTTTATCAGGTAAGTTTTATTAGTTATATTTTATAGGTAAGTAAACTGAGGTATAAAATGAGACAGCTTTTTAGTGAAATTGGAGGGAGAAAATTCCCTAGCATTTCTTTCTTATTAAGAATAAAATAAAGGTTTTTAGCTGGAAGGAACTTTAAATATAATTTAGGTTTAGGTCCAATTAATAGATGAAGAAACTGAGGACAAAAAGAGTTTAAATGGTGATTCTAAGGTTACATTGTTAGTGTGAAAACCTTCTCCAGCAGCCCCACTCCATTATGTTTTTTAATTAGTGATATATCAGAAGTCACTCTAAAAAATTAAACTTTTTATAAAATAAATCTGTTTGTTAAGATAACTTTATGCAGGATAATTCTTTTCTGGAGTTCTCATATGTAATTTTACTTACACCCTAAAACTAATAACTTTTCTACCTCCTTAAAGGAATGCAAAAGATCAGAAAGATTATACTCTTTGGTTTATTCTTGATTCAATAAATTACCTAAATATGCATTATAAAACTTATATTATCTTATCTTGGACTTTTAACAAATATGAGTATTAATTTATTTTTTGAATTTTTCCAACAAGTTATGTATTGTGTTACTGTTATCAACCAGATGATTTCTTACATTGTTTTTTTTTTAAAGAACTTAGAATTCCCACTGTTCAAGATAATGAGGTAGACATACATCTTGGGTGAGAAGCTCTCAGGGCAAAAGAATTCAGATCACCATTGAGCATGTCTTACACTGTCAGCACCGACATGATCACTTCAAGTGCTATAATTTTCCACTTAGGCACAGATTAAAATGCTGTGATTGCAACTGCTACTAGAGGCCAAAGATTAGCATTTGAAGTCTAAGGAATCATGAAGTAGAAGAAGGTTCTTATAAGCAGATCCAAACTTTGGTGTTGATTACTCTTCATTTAATAATCTTGATGAACCTTGACCTCATTTGTCTTTCAAAGTTTCACAGTCATTTGGAATTTGTTCAAAGGGCCATGAGAAAGATGCTAAGCATTAAAGTTGTGAGAGAGTTCACCAAACATCTAGGACAGTGGAAGTTCTATATTATCTCTAATCTTTTCTCTACTCTTCCTTCCATCCTATTACCACTAATCACTTAATCCTGGATATATTACTCTTCATGTTTAGTGTTTGATAGAGTGAACCACAGTGATATATCATCAAAACCATTTTCCAAAGATGAGTTTAGTTAGTACATTGTGCTTCACTAAATAAAACATTGACCCTGATGTCTGAGATGTCCTAGGGCTTAAAGAAGCTGATTCTAGTACCAACTCTACCTCTCTCACTTATTATCTACATGGAGTTGAGCAAATAAATGTCTTGACATCTCTAAGTGAGTTTCTTTTATTTAATCTGGTCACCTTATTGTCATACATGATATTTGGGTCACTACAGCAGGAGCAGTCCAAATTGGCTTGAGTGGGTTCATTTCTTGGATCAGGTTGGTGTCTCTGGGCCAGGAGTCAGTAGGACTCAGACAAGTACAAGTTATGTGACAAGCCCCTTAACTCTTTTAACTCTTAACTCTCAGTTTCCTCATCTATAAAATGACCTGGAAAAGAAAATGACAAATCATTCCAGTATTTTTGCCAAAGAAAACCTCAAATGAGGACATGAAGATTTTGACACAACTGGAAAAACAAAACCAAAAACAAAACACCTAACTCAAAGCAGCCATTCCTTAAGCCTATAAAATGATAGCTTGACACTGCTCTAAGTTATCCAGCAAGAGAATGTAATATCTAAATTTTTCACTAGGTGAATGATCTGGCTTCAGACATTTTACTAACTAGGGGCAAGTCACATAACTGTTTATATAGAAAATGAACTGGAAAAAAATAACTGACTCACAAAAAGTCAGAACAATTAAAAAAAAAACCTCGTGGCAGCATTTCTAAAAATAGTTGTCCTACTGGTAACCAGAGGAAATACTGCCTATAAACATTCAATCTGGGCAGTATGACAAAAGTGGCTTCAAGAAGTAGTACTGGGGCGGCTAGGTGGGGCAGTGAATAGAGCACCAGCCCTGGAGTCAGGAGTACCTGAGTTCAAATCTGGCCTCAGACACTTAATAATTACCTAGCTGTGTGGCCTTGGGCAAGCCACTTAACCCCATTTGCCTTGTAAAAACCTAAAAAAAAAGAAAAAGGAAAAAAGTAGTACTAATCAATTTCAACCCTGTCTTCATCAGAATCAGCCTAGAGGATGATGTAGAATATCACTCAAAATCATATAATCTATAGTTCTGATTCTACCCCCCAATTTTTGACTTTCTGATGTATGTTTATTCTCCTAAATTTATAGAATACAATTTCTCAATATATCGTGCCCATACAATTTACAGAAGTTGCGAAAAGATGAAAAAAGTGGATAAGCATCTTATATACAAACATCTTCTGCACCTTCTTCTAGATGCTCCTTACTCTAGTTCCTCGGGCATGACCATGGAAATCCTTGAACCACATAAGCCCACAGTAAAGGATTAAGGGCTTTTGAGTATGTCTCAGGTTCTGTCTCAGGATAGAAGGAAACATAGTGGGAAAAGGTCTGGTCTCGGAGATTCTCAATAGTTGATGTTCTTGGGTATTGAGACCATGTTTTCCTCATAGCTCTCTCTGTTCCAAGACTTGAGCTGCTAATTTAACTTGCTTTCTGTGGGGTCTCACCCAAAGCAGCAACTCCCATTATTCACAAGGAAATGAAATAGTTCAAACTCAAGATCAGAGGTAGCATATATTTTCTAATAGTATTTACAGTGACAACAGTGGCTGTAGTAGTTCTAATCATTTACCTTGCTCATGTAGACCCATATATTGTTGTTGTTCCATCATTAAGTAATGACTGACTTTTCATGACCCCAAGACTACAGCTTGTCAATATTGTCTTTGGGGTTTTCTTGACAAATATACTGAAGTGATTGACCATTTCCTTCTCCCCATGTAGACCACCAAATCTAAATCTAATAATAACCTGAAATAACACCATTTTCCCACATAGCAAGGAGGAAATCCAAAACTCAAGTACAGAAGAAAAAGAAAGCAGACTCATGATATGTCTTCTCATACCACCACTACCCATTCTTGCTATTCTCTTCTGACTATTCTAAGATCACATCAGAAACTCATATGAAAGTGGTATCAAACTCAAATAGAAAAGGGACCACTGAAATATACAAAAAGATTCCAGAAGATAGTATTTGATTAGTTTTAAAATATAATGTTATTTATGTTTTATAATTTATTTATTTTATTAAATATTTCCCAATTATATTTTATTAAGGTTAGGTCACACTTGGAATTACTGTGGACCATAAATGTGACAACTTGGTTGTTGAGTCCCATTTCTGGACTTCTTCAATTTCCCCAGGTGAGCATTGGAGGGGTGGGAGACAAGGATGACAAAGGAGATAAGTAATCCATCAAGATCTCCAAGTGCTCCATTTATTCACCAAAACACCAGTGAATAAATACTTTTCCAGTCGCTAATCCATTCCCACTCATGTGGCACTTAGTAAGATAAGACTCTGGTGTTCAAGGACACCAAGTGAAAATAATTCACAATGCTCTCATACACAACGGTTCCCAACACTTGGTCTTTCCACTTTAATTATCATTAATTTATCATTATCTTTGTGCCAAGAAGTAAATGATAATTCCATCATAGAGCAAGGAATAAATATGGGTTACAATTTTTAAAACACGCCTAGCATCAATGTAGTGGAAAAATCACTGTATTGGGGGTTATAAGATCTAAATTCAAACCCACCTCAGTTATTTATGACTGAGTTATTTTCACTCGTGCCCCATTTTTCATGAGCCAATTTGGGGTTTTCTTGGCAAAGATATTAGAGTGGTTTACTATTTCCTTCTGCAGCTCATTTTGCTTATGAGAAACTGAGACAAACAAGGTTAAATGACTTGCCAGGGTCACACCACTAGTGGGTGTTAGAAGTCAGATTTGGACTCAAGAATACTTCTTATCTGACATCATACTTGACATTATATTCACTGAGCCATCTAGTTGCCCAGGAAATTACTTAGCATCTGTTTAATCTTGTACTCTTAACCTTTGTTTCTTGATTTTCCCCACTTATAAAATGAGATGACTACAATGTACCTTTCAACTCTAAATCTATGATGTCATGTCACTTTTTCTGTTGACCTCACAGGGATGTTGTGATGATCAAATGAGAATATTCAGCATATGAAATTTCTGAAAGCTACTATACAGACACAAACTATGATAATACTTTACATTTTTGTTCTGGTGATCAGTGAATATTATCATATGAAATATTATCATATGAAAAAATCATATGAAAATAAAGCTTTTATAATGACAGTAGATTCAAGAGACTATAATTGAAGTGACTTTTTTTAAAAAAGAGATCATAAAGAGACAATAAAGAAAAGGGTCCATCTCAAAACATTCCATTTTTCCCTTTCCCCCTTATTTTCATTTTCTTTTGCTGTCTCATTTCATCTCCTGGCTCACCCCTACTTCCTCAGGTTCCCAATGATTTCTCCTCTATAAAATCTGCCTTGATCACTCCAGAACAAAAGATTTTCTGTTTTTTCCAAACTCCTAGGATCCTTTTTTTTAATCTCATAGCATTTATTCATCTTCCTATTTAGCACTTTACATGGAATTATGTTGTTGTCACTCATTTTCAGGCATATCTGACTCTTTGTAAACTTTATTTTTTGTTTGTATGCTTTCTTAGCAAAGATACTGGAGAAGTTTGCCAATTCCATCTCAGCTTTTTTAGATTAAGAAACTGAGGCAAACTGGGTTAAATGACTTATCCAGGGTAATACAACTAGTAAATGTCTGAGGTCAAATGAATTCAGGGGCTCTATCCACTGCCACCTTGTTGCCCCTATAATGGAATACCTGTTTAATAAGTATTGGTTGAATACACGAATGATTAAGTATGTGTCAATGATTTTTGAAAGAGAAAAAAATTGAATAGCTTCAGGAGAAAAACTGACTTTTCTTTTTAAGAGTAAGAAAAAGAGATTAACATTCTTACTTCTTAGTTGAGTGGCCTATCAATCTGATTGCACTGTTGCTCCTAGGCTTTTTTTGAAAACTGAAAGGATCATAAAAGATATTTCAAGGTTGTTGGAATAACATTTAATATTCTAAGACTTATACATAAAGCAGCACACCTGTTGTTTTTCCCCAAGGCAAAATAATAAAGAGGAAATGATTCCCTTAAATCATTGACTACTCTCACAGTGTCATATCTTTATAAGAAAACAAAAAAAATAGTTAATTGATTCATTTTTTCTTTACATAACTCTTATTTCCCATTGATCCCACTCCACTCATCACCATCAAAATAAAACCTTTATTTGTAACAAAAAAAAAGTAAGTATAGTACAGCAAAATAAATCAATAGCCTGGCTTCATCTGAAACTGTATGCTTTGTTCTACACCTCTAGTTCATCCCCTTTCTGACTGGAGGCACAAGATATGCTTCACTGTCAGTGTTCTGAAATCATGATTAGTCACTAAATTGATCTGGATTCTGAAGTTTCTCATTGTTGTTTTCTTTTATTAATGTGAAGATCTTGTAAATTTTTCTTAGAATTGCTCAGGACTAGTTCATTCACAACTTCCCAAGATCCTCAGAATTTTTTTTAGTATAAAAATCCCATTATATTCATATGCTACAATTTCAGCTCCTCCCTTGACAATGGCTACTCACTTTCCTTCTAAAGATAGACAGATAGATAGATAGATAGAGAGAGAGAGAGAGAGAGAGAGAGAGAGAGAGAGAAATGATAGATATTCTGAATATATTATATATACATATTTATTTTTAAAGATATATATTATTTTCCTCCAATAAAACAATTTTTAAATTTCTGGGTTTTTTTTAAATTTTGAGTTCCAAATTATATTTCTTCCTCCCTCCTCTTTTATCCCCTATCCTCTCCTTGAGATAGTAACCAAACAGATATGGGTTATTTGTGTTCAACCATGTAAAACATTTTCAAAATAGTAATTTTGTTCAACTTTCATAAAAGAGAAAGAATGAAAGAAAGCGAAAATTGGCATGCTTCTGTCTGTATTTTTAAAAAATTGGTTCTTTCTCTGGAGACGGATAATATGCTTTATCATTTTGTCCTTTGGGATTGTATTTAATCATTTGCAGTTTTTCATAGTACAATATAAATTATAACTATATACAACGTTTTTCTGATTCTGTTCACTTCACTTTGCATCAGTTCATGTGAGTCTTTCCAGGTTTTTCTGAAATCACCCTGGTTGTCATTTTTTATAGCACAATGGTATTCCATCATATTCATTTACCACATTTTGATTAGCCATTCTCCAATTGGTAGGTATCTCTGCAATATCCAATTGCAATTTCTAATTACAATTACACTTTCCTTTCTAATCAACAAACAATCATTGATTGTAATTGATTGTAAATCATTGATTATAAATAATCATTGATTATTGAATTCTGGGCACTTAGTATGCAAAAATAAAAATGGAAGGGACCCTGACCTCGAGGAATTTTTAATTTACCAACAGATCTCTTCAACTAAGAGATGTGGTTATAAAAATATTTTTTGTAGATATGCGTATAAAAGTTGGCTTTTGTGTCTTTAGTTAATTATCTTCCTTCTCTATTTCTATTCATGTACTGATTAATGGCTCAAGAAGAAATAATTTTGCCAATTCAAGTACAAATTGACATTAATTTCAATGGAGCATTCATTGCTCTATGGCAAAAGTTACAGGAACCGCAGCTAGAATTTTGTATGACAAATCTGGATTCAAATTAAGTTACTTCAAATCCATCTAATTCTTTACTTCCTTGTTTGTTGGTTTAATATCCAATAGATCTAAAATCTATAATAAATCTCAAGAGAAAACAAATTATAGAATCCCTAAATGAAGGAACTGCAAGAGACTATCTAGATCATAACCTTTTTTATGTTGTGTTCAAAGTAATAATCATTGTTCAGGTTTTGGCCCTGATTAATGAGACAAACTTGGAAAAAGAGAATTAAAATTAAAATTAAAATATGTCAAGATAGCAATGAATTGATGGCTTGATCACTAGATATCAGAAAGGAATTCAAAATGGAGCCAGCTTTTATTGATAACTTTCATAATGAGATAGCGACAATCTGGATAGGTCCTCATCAGCAAACAGTCTCAGCTCCTACCCAATTTGGAGTAAGTGCTGGCTAACAGGTAGGGACAGGGAGTGATATAATACAAAAGCTACAACTGGTCTCTCCATCATAGCCTCTGAAAACACTAATTGATAAGGACTGGGAACAATGGGAACACTGAATCAGCAGAACTTTCAGGATCTTTTTGATGAGTTCTATAAACCCCTTTTCAGAATAATGCTGTTAAATTTGTCAACATCATTCCCCTTTTTTTCATTTCTGATAAAGAGATAGTCCTTCTTGTCAGTACCTTTATCTATTATCCAAATTCTTTCATCTGCTTGATCCCTCAATCATTCCCAAACTCCAAGTTTCAATTTCAAGGTATGTTGAGCTCCTTTCCTGCTGCCTACAAATAAACCTAGGTTGAACATACCCATTCTTCTTTTTCAAAAAAATCACTTGATTCTTCTATCCTGTATCTCTCCTTCCTTTTACTGTTGGACTCCTAAAAAAATATTTATCATTATAAAATTTTTGCCTGCACTTTCTTTTCAATTCTTTGAAATTTGCTTCTCCATCTTACCACCACAGTGGTCTATTTTAAGTTTTGATCCTCCTTGATTTCTCTATTGCATTTTTCACTACTAATATTGCTCTCTCTTGGTTCTCCTCCTAACTTGCTAACCACTCATTCTTTACCTCCAAAGTTCTGTCCTGGACTCTTTTTTTTCTTATTTCACAACCCAATATCTTTTTTAAGTTTTGTTTTCAGTTCCACATTCTTGCTTTCCTTCTACCCTTTCCTCCACCCATTAAGGAAACAAGAAATGAGATATTCATTATATTCATACAATAATGAAAAACCTGTGTCCACATTAGCCTTGTTCTAAAAAAATAAAGGAAGAAATGATTTTGTCTGTACTCTGGCTCTTTCAATTCCCTATAAAATGGTATCATGAATCATTTGGAGTTGTGACAGATCATTGTTATTTTATAATTATTTTTCCTAAAAATATTACTATTACTGTATAGATCTCTCCTGATTCTATAAACTTCATTTAGCATCAATTCACATAGATCTTCCCAGGTTTTTCTAAAACCATCCCTTCCATCAGCACTATAGTACTATGTCACATTCATATACCCTAACTTATTCAGTCATTTCTCTTTTGATGGACATTCCTTCATTTCCAATTCTTTGCCACCACAAAAAGAACTGCTATAAACATTTTTATACGTATGGCTCAATCCAGTACCTATTTAGTTTTCCAGTATGATTCATTCTATTTCCATAACATCTTTTGATTGGTTGACATAAATTGGTGCAGTCTTAGTTCATTCTTATTTCATCTTCTACCCACAAATAAAAAAGGTACAAAACTGATCATATACAAATGAAGAGTTTTGTGGATTTACCCATGTTATTTTTCATAATTTTCACTAATTGCATTCTCCCCCAATTTAAAAAAAAATATAGATTTTCAGAGAGGGGGAAATTTTAGAGTTTACATGGTTGATTTTTTTTTTATTTTACAGATAAGGAAACTAAAACACAATAAAGTCAAGCCTTCACTAAAATCCTACAGTATGGAATTAGTGTTCTACCCATCAACCATTATTCCTCTATCTCCTGGCATGCAGTACTTGTAAAAGAAATACCTCAGCACAACTTTCAGGCTTTCCATCTGTTTTTCATTAAATGACTTCCCAAAGGACTTCAAGAAAAACTTTCACCCTGAAGAAAATCTCATATCATGACTTTTAAATATTTTAAACTAAGCCAAGAATTTTTTCCATTAAATATCCAACTTATAATGAAGAATTAATTTACTTATTTAACTCTAAAGCTGACACTGTACTAATTTGGCTTTCGCTTTCTAAGAGAAGAAATTGATAAGGTTTTAAAAGTAGTAATTATCCTTTCACAAAACAACCTTCCCTCTTTAAAAATGTAATCTGTTCAAAAGATGTATGGCTAAATAAACAAGAAAATAAACAAATGAAAGAACAAATTGTATATACACAATGCACATATATATTATAGATAGATTAAAGAACAAAAAATACTTAAGTGAAAAAATATACAAATATATGGATAGACAAGTGGATGGATAGATGAATATATTAAAGAATAACTGGATTAGATAGATAGATAGATAGATAGATAGATAGATAGATAGATAGATAGATAGATAGATGATAGATAGATGATAGATAGATGAAGCTAAGCAAGAAAGCAAAACATGACTGGACTCAAATAAGAATTGGTGATATTCAAATTATTGTGATGAAAATCATTTTTTAGGCAAGCTGGCATCTGTGGGGTGGGGTGGAAATATTTCCTTTTGCACAGGCTTTTTGTTTCTCAAAAGCAATTTTTAACATGAAGCCAGATTTCTTTCTTTTTCTCTTTTTTTGACAGTTATAGTAAGTGAAAATGACAGCTTTTATTAACCCTCTCTGCTAGAATTCTCAATATTTTTCTTCCTGACTTTAATGTTGGAATTTAGGAAGGAAGACAAGCCCAGATTTCTCTGCTCCCTACCCTAATTCTGGAGTTTTTTTTTTCTTGCTCCTGAAAACCTCCTTCTAGAGGAAGATGATAAGAATAAGAGCAAATGATAAAAGTTCAAGGCTAATACCCACATAGGGAGTAAACATCTATCTCTCTGCCTCATCCCTCTTTCACATTTTAGGCTATTTACTGAATCAACCCTAGAATAATGTGAATAAATCTGATCTAACTGCCCCTGAGGTGAGGAGGGGTTGGACAGAGAGTAGACAGAGAACTAGAGAAAAGTGAGTGATCCTCTTAACCAATTCCTCAAGCTATTATTTATAAGAAAAATTATTGTGAAGAAGGGACTTAATTTTCTCATCATCACCAGCAACAGCTACTTGTTAACTATCACTAACAGGTCAATACCTATAGGAGCCCTGGGAGAAGGTGGGCAAGGGGTCTGAGCCCCAACTTGGGAAATGGAAATAATGATACCAGAAGATGGCTTGCTGTGTTTTGGAAGAGAGAAGGAAGATAGTCATGACTCACTATATAGAAGTCTACTTGGATATGCAAGAAAAAAGATTCCCAGAACTTATTCCAATAAGCCCATGAGATTGGGGAAAATATGTATAAAGAAGTAGAGGATTTTTTTTAATTTTGTTAGCTGCAAAAATTCTGAATTGTAGATTTAGGGCAGGAAAGAACCATAGAGATGATCAAATCCAACTCTTTAATTTTAGAACTGAAAAAAGTGATACATAAAAAAGTTGCAATTTGGAAATGATAATAGTAATCTGCTGTTTGATAAACCCAAAGAGTCCAGCTATTGGGATTAAAACTCTCTCTTTGATAAAAACTGCTGGGAAAATTGGAAGTTAGTATGGAAGAAACTTAGATGAGACCAACACCTCACACCCTATACCAAGATAAGATCCAAATGGATACAGGATTTAGACATAAAAACCAATATTATAAGCAACCTAGAAGATGAAGGAATAGTTTACCTGTCAGATCTATGGAAAGGGAAGCAGTTTATGACCAAGGAAGAAATGGAGAGCAGCATTAAAAACAAACTAGATAATTTTGATTACATTAAATTAAAAAGCTTTTGCACAGACAAAACCACTGTAACCAAAATCAAAAGAAATGTAATAAATTGGGAAACAATTTTTACAACTAGTATTTCTGATAAAGGACTCATTTCTAAAAGATACAGAGAACTGAGTCAAATTTTCAAAAAAACAAGGTATTCCCCAATTGACAAATGGTCAAAGGATATGCAAAGGCAATTTACAGATGAGGAGATCAAAGCAATCCATAGTCATATGAAAAATTGCTTCAAATCATTACTTATTAGAGAAATGCAAATTAAAACATCTCTGAGACACCACTTCACATCCCTCAGACTGGCCAATATGACCAGAAAGGACAATGATCAATGTTGGAAGGGATGCAAGAAATCTGGGACACTAATAAATTGTTGGTGGAACTGAGAACTCATCCAACCTTTCTGGAGAGCAATTTTGGATTATGCCCAAAGGGCAACAAAAATTTGCATACCCTTTGACCCAGCAATACCACTACTAGGTCTATACCCTGAAGAGATGATGAAAAAGGGTAAAAACATCACTTGTTCAAAAATATTTATAGCAACCCTGTTTGTAGTGGCAAAATTTGGAAAATAAGTGAATGTTCTTCAATTGGGGAATGGCTTAACAAACTGTGGTATATGTATGTCATGGAACTCTGTTGTTCTATTAGAAACCAGGAGGGATAGGGATTCTGGGAAACCTGGACAGATTTGTATGAACTGATGCTAAGTGAGATGAGCAGAACCAGAAAAAACACTGTAAACCCTAACAGCAACATGGGGGTGATGATCAACTTCGATGGAGTTGCTCATCCCTTCAGTGCAACAATCAGGGACAATTCTGGGCTATCTACAATGAAGAATACCATCTGTATCCAGAGAAAGAATTATGGATTTTGAACAAAGACCAAAGACTATTACTATCAAATTAGGGGAGGAAAGTGCTATATTACTATGTAATTTTACTATCTCATACTTTATTTTTCTTCTTTAAGGATAGTAAATCTGGGACACTAATATATTGTTGGTGGAACTGAGAACTCATCCAACCTTTCTGGAGAGCATTTTGGGATTATGCCCAAAGGGCAACAAAAATGTGTATACCCTTTGACCCAGCAATACCACTACTGGGTCTATATCCAGAAGAGATGATGAAAAAGGGTAAAAACATCACTTGTTCAAAAATATTTATAGCAGCTGTTTGTAGTGGCAAAATTTGGAAATTAAGTGAATGTTCTTCAATTGGGGAATGACATCACATTCAACTGAGATCAATGTATAACATGGAACCAATGTAAACACTAACCGAATGCCTTCTGTGGGGGGTGGGGGGGAGAGAAGCAAGAATGGGGGGAAAATCATAAAACTCAAAATAAATAAAATCTTTCTTTAATAAAAAAAAGCTGCATTTTATCCAGAGTTCTAAAGCCACGAAGTGCATGAGGTTACTATTGAATCTAAGCCTTTCTGTCTTTGAGTCCATCACTCTAAACCAGGCTGCCTCTCCGATTATTCAATATGGGTCAAATTAGTGATCTAGTGCATAGTGAAAGGAGGTCACTGATTTATGGGGAAATTTTGAAATATAGGAAATAGCTAAGGAGAACTGAGTGGCAGGAAACCACAGAGAAGGACAGTGAATGGATGGGATTGACTAATAGCAACTGCTAATAGAGAAAATTGTACACATTTAGATATGTAGGATGCATAAACAAAACAGGCATAAAGTTATTGATCTTCTTGACCCTGAAATCAGTTGTTTATCCATTATGTCATACTTTTTTCATTTCCCAAAGAAGTACTATTTATTATTCAGTCTCTAGAGGAGGTTTGCTTCTTTGGGAGCATCTATTTTCAAATAACAGTACTTGGTTTCTATTAATTTGATAAACTCTTCATGTATTAAACCATAAAATTATGTACTTGTAAGAAGAGTTGATGACTGCTCCCAGATAGTGGTAGATACTGAAGTTCTCAGATTGTATATGTGAGAACAATTTGACAGAGAAATATGCCCAGATCCTTTGTTTCAAGGGGAAAAAAACCTATCTTTCCAAGGTTTATTTCATATTACTATTCTTCATACATTCTATGTTTCAGTAAAATTATCTTGTTTGCTCTTCTCTATCCTTGGCATTCCATCTCTGCATTTTCAAAATCTCTCCCTTCTACCTGAAATCCTCACTTCTGCCTCCTTTAAATCAGAGTGCCAGTCCTGTCAGCAGAACCCAAGTTCAAATCTGACCTCAGACACTTACTAACTGTGTGACCTTGGGCAAGTCATTTAACCCTGTCTCATTTCCAGGGTCATTTACAGTTTTCCTGATCCATTTCTGGCCACTGGACCCAGATGGCTCTGGAGGAGAAAAATGAGGCTAGTGACTTAGCACAGCCCCACTGACTCACATCCAATTCATGTACTTGTCATGGCATCATCATCTCTTCAGGGTATAGACCCAGTAGTGGTATTGCTAGGTCAAAGGGTTTGCACAATTGTCTTCTTCAAGAATGAAGATCAAACATACTTCCTACAGACGTTCTTTTTTGATTTATCAATTTCTTCCTTCCCCTCCAAATTATATGTGAATGCACATATAAATGCAGTGTGTATATGTATATATATATATATATATATATATATATATATATATATATTATATAGTGCAATTTTGCATGTATGAGTTGCTCCCTTGCCACTTTTGTAATTGCATCCCAACTAAACTAAGTGCCTAGTTGACACTTAATAAATGCTTGTTGAATGAATTTTATGTTACTGACATAAGGTTTACAGGACAAGGGGAATCTAGCTTGATCATAAGATGATGAGCCACTAACCTGGGGTTCTTTCTATTCTTACTCTCTAGAGACAGTATTGATCTCAAAGTCTGTGGTGTCACTAAACCTACAAAAGGAAGAAAGAAGGTCAATTGTTCAAAGTTAGTAAGATTAAGTTGAGGTAGATTTGGGAACTAAGCAGACCATTATAATGACTAAAGATCAAAATAGTTAGATACAGGTATATAACTAGTAGAACTAAAATACAATTAGTTCAAAAAATTATCTTATTTCAGGACTTTATTTATTATATCTGGTCTTGATATATCTACTTATACAACCCAATTTGTTTTCTATAGATACTACTCAGATTCTCTTAATCAAAAACACAGATTATTTCCTTTGCAAAAGACAAGAAGAAATGTTGAATAAGATTAATTTACTCAGAATGAATGATAATGAAACAACAAGGGGGATATGGATTTCATGATGTATGGATCTCACAGGTAAGAAAATTCCCTCTACTCATATAAGTCAACACCTTAGCAAGTGATAGTCTTAGCAATATACCTAGAGTTCTGAGGGATTGTGATTTGCCTAGGGTCATAGAACTATTATGAATAGGTCTGTATCCCAAAGAGATCATAAAAAAGGGGAAAAGACTCATATGTAGAAATATATTTAAAGCAGCTCTTTTTGTAGTGTCATAGAATTGGAAATTGAGGGAATTTTCAATAATTGAGGAATAGTTGAACAAATTGTGGTATATGAATGTGATGGAGTACTACTGTTCTATAAGAAATCATGAGCAGGTAGATTTCAAAAAAACCTAGAAAGACCTACGTGAACTGATGCTGAGTGAAGTGAACAAGAACTAGGAGAATATTGTAACAGCAACATTGTGTGGTAATCAACTTTGAAAGATTTAACTCTTCTCAGCAATGCAATGATAAAAGACAGCTCTAACAGACTTATGAAATTGCCATCCATATCTAGAAAAAGAATAGAGCCTGAATGTAGACCAAAGCATACTATTTTCACTTTTTGAAATTTGTTTTTTTTGTTTTCTCTTTCTCATGGTTTTTCCCTTTTGTTTAGTTCTTCTTTCATAACATGACTATTCTGGAAATAGGTTTTATGTGATTTTAAATGTATAACCTACATCAGATTACTCCCTGTCATGGAGAGGAAGGAAAGAAGTGGGGGGGGGGAGAAAAATGTGGAACTAAAAATCTTTAAAAAATGAATGTTGAAAACTAGTTTTACATGTAGTTGGGAAAAATAAAATTAAAATATACTTTAAAAAAAGAACATGTTTCTGGGGTTGGCCATGAATCCATCTTCCTGGAAGTAAGACCTACAATAACATGGCTAATTATTATGTGATTTGAGATATACCATGGTGCAGGTATGTCCCTGGAGGGGTTGTAGCAAGTACATATTCCCAGTAAGTTTTCACTCTTATATCACTTTTCCAAAAGCCTAACATTGTATACTCTTAGAAGCAGAGAGACCAGTCAGAAAGACCTATTTTTTAATATTTATTTATTGTTATAAATAGCTCAAGAATACTTAGTCCAGGGAGATTAAAATGGCTTTTATTAAGATATCTTAACAAAATGGCACACCTCTCTCATGGTGGGAGAGAGGGGCAGGGAAATTCCAAAATACAAGATCTTTTATATGGTCTGAAAGGTTTTTTTCTTGTCCCTTCATGCCAATCATAGGCTGGGGTCACAAATCTAATTGATATATTGGTTCCTATACATCCCCCCCCCATTATACTAATGAGCAAAAAACAGCTAGATCTCCTTGAGCATGCTCAAAGGAGAAGGTCAAGACTAGGTTAACTTAAACAGATGGGGCAGTTTTTGATCAAATGGAAGCTAAATCTTTTATCTTAACTCAGTACCTGCCCATAAGTAACAATTAAGGCTTAAGGTTTTAGTAATGTTAAGTTACTTAGTCTTTGTAATGTTAACTTACAATCCTCCCTTCACATTCTTATGGAACCTAAACACCCACATTTTCCTCACATTTATTTTTTTTGTTTATTTTCATTCATTTGTACATGCATATTTCCAAGTTAGTTTCCCTTTACCCTCCCTTCCCACCCCCACCCCTCCCCTGAGTTGGGAACAGTCAGGTTAGCATTTTACATACATATTTTGTTAAACATTTACAAATTAATAATTTTTGGCATGAGGAATTAGGATTAAGGGAAAGAGGTACAAAAGAAATACTTTTTATAGTGTTCATCAGAGCAGGTAGGAGTGGTTTTTTTTTCCTGTGTTTTGTTTTGTTTTTCTTTCTCTGGTTGGGGATAATATAGTCCATAATCTGTCAAATAGGGTTGTCCTAGCACTCTGGACTGCTTCCATCAAGACACTGCTTCCATCAAGGTTATTCATCTCATAATGCTGATGTGTAAATTGTTCTCTTGGCTCTACTCCCTTCACTCAGCATCAGATCCCGTAAGTCATTCCATGCTTCTCTAGAGTCTGACCATTTCTTATTTCTTATAGAACAATAGTATTCCATAGTATTCATGTACCATAACTTATTTAGCCATTCCCTAATTGATAGGCATCTCCTCAATTTTCAATTTTTTGCCACTACAAAAAGAACTGCTATGAATATTTTGGAACATATAGGTCTTTTCCCATTTTTTACAATTTCTTCTAGATATAGTTCTAGAATTAGAATTGCTGGATTGAAAGGTATGAAAAGTTTTATTGTTCTTTGGGTGTAGTTCTACATTGTTCTCCAGAAAGGTTGGATCTTTTCACAACTCCACCAGCAATGCATCACTAACCCAATCCTCCCACAACCTCTCCAACATTGATCATCTTCCCTTTTTCTCATCTGGGCTAATCTAATAGGAGTGTGATGATACCTCAATGTTGTTTAATTTGCATTTCTCTAATCAATAGTGATTGGGAATATTTTTTTCATATGCTTATATAGAGCTTTAATTTCTTCATTTGAAACTTGTCTGTTCATATCCTTTGACCACTTATCAATTGGGGAATGATTTATGACCTTATAAATCTAATGCAATTCTCTATATATTTTGCAAATGAGACTTTTATCAGAACTCCTGGTTGTGAAGATTGTTTCCCAGCTTTCCACTTTTAATTTTGGCAACATTGATTTTATTAGTGAAACCCTTTTTAATTTAATATAGTCAAAATTTTGCAATGTATAATCTGTTCTAATTCTTGTTTGGTCATAAATTTATCCCTTTTCCATAGATCAGATAGAATATATTTTGGTCTATTAATTTATCTACAGTATTGCTCTTTATGTCTAAATCCTGCACCCATTTTGACCTTATTTTGGTATGGGGTGTGAAATGTGGATCTATGCCTAGTTTTTGCCATTCTATTTTCCAATTTTCCCAACAATTTTTATCCAATAGTGAGTTCTTAAGAAAGACTAATTTCAACCCTTATCAGACACATTCTGATTGTGTGACCCTGGGCTAATCATTTAGCCTCTTATTCCCCCTTACTTTTCTTATTTTAAGGCAACTCTTAAAGACTTTGAATTAAATGGAAACTGGCAGAGGGAGTTTCCTCATTGTTTTTTCATTGTGATCTTCCCTAAATAAATGAAATGAAAAGTTGATTTAAAAAAGAAATCAATTGTATAATTGAAGGATAAAATGTTTAGAGATATTATTATTTAGCTGAAATCAAAGCAATCATAACAAATGAATGGAAGAAGGGAGTATTTATTATGACTTAGTACTAAGTTAAACTAAATGTTAGGAAAACAAATTCAAACAATTGAAAATTCGATCAATAAGCATTTATTAAGTGTCTGAGAAAAGCTAGACACTTTGCAATTAAGGAGTTCATATTCCAATAGAGGAAATTAGACAAGAGAAAGTGATAGTTAAGGAAAGGTATCTTGGTCAAGGATGTCACAGAAATGGTAAGTGGAGCAATAAGTCATTCAGTAATTGAGCTTTCTCTTTCAGAAGCACCCATATTAAGAGATGGAAAAGGAATGGAAAGGTAGGAGAGACATTTCTGCTATAATGATAGGGAAAGGTCTGCAAAGAAATCAGATTTTTTTTGTTTTTTCTTTGATTTGTTTTTGCAAGGCAGTAGGGCTAAGTAACTTGCCCAAGGCCACACAGCTAGGTAATTATCAAGTGTCTGAGGTCAGATTTGAACTCAGGTCCTCCTGACTCCAGGGCCCGTGCTCTATCCACTCTGGCCCCTATGACACCTAGCTGCCCTGAAATCAAATATTTTTCAGGAGTACTAGACTATGCCAGACACCTTGAAGAGGATTTGTCTAATAAGACTATAGAGTGACATAATAAGTCATCTGATTCATTTAAGATAAATTACCTATAAATTGGATTCAAGGAATTCCTTCATGGGAGCTCAATATTGTGATATATTCTAGGCCTAGAATATGCCCCTGCCTCCTAGAAAATAACCATATAATCTATAAATTATCTGCACTTTTAGTCATGATCATCCTAAATCAGAGATTTTTAACAATCTTTCTAAAACTATCATTCTCACCGCATTAGCACTGTGCTTACTGAATCATCTTCAGAAGCAAAAACAGACCAGTTTATAGGGGGAATAGCAATAAGACCAAAACAGCAAAAATAGTTGATTTTTTCAATTAATAATAAATTTGTTCTAATTGATTCATAGGGTTGAGATAATCAAGTTAGATAATATATGTGATATGCTCTAGTTCAGACAATAATATGGAAATGATACCTATTATTGTTAACAAATATAGCTGGGTGACATATTAGATAAGAGTCCTGGTTGGGGAATCAGGAAGTCTTGCATTAAGTCCAACCTCATACACTTAATATCTCTGAAATTCTGGTCAAATCATTTAACTTCTACCTGCCTCAGTTTCCTCATTTATAAAATGGAGTTAATAGTAGAATTTACCTCCCAGAATTGTTGGGGGAATTAAATCACTTGATTTTTATAAAGTGCTTTGATAAATGCAAGCACCACTATTAATAATTGCTTTCAAAATGTTTAAAAATAAAACATTATGACTAGGTTTCTAGAGCTATTAGATAAATCAAACAATTAATAATGGGACAATGGAAGAAGTTCATAGACCTAGAGACAGAAAAAATTTCAGAAGCCATTTAGACCAACCTCATCACATTTAACAGATGAAGAAACTGAGGTTCAAGGTCATACAGGTAATAAGTAGAAGAGGCAAGATACTGAGTCTGGTAGACTATAGTGATCATGTCTACCTAATGGGAAACCTTTAGCCTAAGGAAGATTGGTCTTGCAATACACTGCTTTTTGATTTTGTAATATCTTTTTCCAATAAAAATGGAGTACATACATAGCAATTATAGCTGATGATATTTGTTGATTAGAACTTTAAATTTTGTCAAGTATACTTATTTGATCCTCACAATAATCTGGTAAGATAAATATTGTAAATGTTATTAATTATTATATTATAATTTGTTATAAAAATGTTAATAACCCCCTTTTTTGAGTAAGGAAATGTGAATGCAGAGAGGTTAAATGATTTGCTAAATAAAAATCAGAAACAGAATTTGAATTCAGAACTTTCCATTATACTAGTTATCTCTCATTGTAAGTTATATGTTAAAACTAACTTGGGGCTTATGGCTTAAAAAACCCTTGGACAGAATTTTAAAGGGAGACTATAATAAGATGCTGCAAAGCAGTACTGCAGAAAATTAGAATGAAAGATGTAGAAATGACTTAAAAGAAATAAAAATAAATTGTCTAAGGGTCCTGAAGAGAAAAACAGCAGCCTATTACTAGAATAGTGTCCACATCCCATTTGTGCTCTGACAATAGAAAATATAATTTACATTTATTTAATACTACAGGCATTGCTTATCATGTTACTAGGGAAACCTTTCAAGATATAAAATACTAAATAAGCTGCAGAAACTTAAATGTAAATGTGAAGTGAACCATCTGAAAATGCATAGCAGTCAAATGTTTCATTCATCTTATATAAGACTGCTACTCCATAAAAAAGATGAGCAGAACTAAATAGAAGAGTATGTGATGTGGGATATATGAATATCTGTTACTTTGATGTTCACAGTTGATCTAGTTTTCTAATATTAACTCCAATACTAAAGGAGACAACGGAGACACAGAAAGGATTTTTATGCAGTTTCTTGGCTAGAATTAATGAACAGAGAACAAGCAACCAAACCAGTGTCCATTTTTCACATTATTAATTTTGTTTTTCTTGACTATTTTGCATTCCTTAAGAGATTAGTAATTCAAGAGAAATAGAAAAGAGTTCAGACATATTTAAGAATAGATAAATTTCTGGGATTTAAGATCCATAATATCCAGTTAGATATTTGGCTACTGTTAACAAAATTAAGGTGAAGGATGAAATGAAAGTAAAGAAAAATATGAGTAGTTTTTGAACAGATTTCCAGAAGTAGAAAGGGAGTAGCTTGGCCTTTGAGTATTTCAGAATAAAATAATTTGTATTTCTCTGTTGTCCGTCTCTCTCTTTGTATCATTGTAATGCTCTGTTACAAAATCATGGGAGAAAACAGAATTTTTTTAAAAAAGTGAGATTTAATATTGGTCTCTAAATTTTCCAAAATTTTTTTCCTAAAATTACATGCATGGAAACTTCATTCTTATAATTGTACTCTTTTATTCTTAAAAAAAAGGTAAATAACTAAATTTCTTCTTCCTTCAAGACTGGGTTCAAGCTTTACCTTCACTATGAAGCTTCTCTTGATCCCCTCCCCACTCCACCAGGCTGAAATGCTCTCTCTACCAAACTAATTTTTTTTTTTGCTTTTATTCATTTTATATTTATTCTGCATATACTTATACGCATTGGTTATTTTTTCTGATAGAATGAAAATTTCCTTCAATTAGGTATTGTTCCATACTTTACATTTGTATCCCAGTATTCAAAGCACTATCAAGCATCCAGTAGTGGTTTTGTAAATAAATGCCTGTGAGACAAAAATGTTAGAAACAATTCAAATTAAACTGATTGTAGGAAGATAGAAATGAATGAGTAAATGAATGAATGAAATAGCATTGATGATCCATGCAAAGTGCTAAGCTCTTTGCTAAAACCTTAATATACAAATATAAGATCTAAATCATTATTCTCAAGAATTCTAATTGAGGGAAACAACATATATTGGGAATGGTAGCCAAGATGAGAAATTTTGGTTTAAAAAATCTAGAACAAAAGGAAATGGAGCAATTCCAAAGAGTAGCACTCTCACATGTGAATGACAGACAGGGTGGGAAAACAAATATCAACAGGGAATAGTACAGGGAAAAGAAAGACAAATGTCAACAGAGAATAGCACAGAGGAAAAGGAAAGCACCAGTTATTAAAAATTGCTTCTTATATTCTAATAAAACACACCAATACAATATTTTTCAAAAATGCAAATCACTTTGGGAGATATAAAAACTTAATAATCTATTTATTAGACCCCTACTATGTTCCAGACAGTATGTAGTTTTATTCCAATAGAACTATCTGACCAAATGCAACAATTCTTAGAGCCCAACCTCTTCACATGCGGAGAATCAATGTCAATCTTAAATGTTCTCTTCACAAGGGAAAGAAAAAGAGATGGAGTGGATGAAATGAATGTTTTAAATGTGGTAGAGCAGGACATTTTAAAGAGAATGCCCTAAGTTGGAGAAGGAGGCACAGATCATTCCCCTCATGACCTTTGAGGAAGAGGACTAGGAAACTTGGGGGCTCTTGTTCCTCAAGGCCAAACAAGAGCTCTTGGGAAACCTAGGGGTTGGGGACTCCAGAGAAATATGTGTTTGATTTATGTCCTGTCTGTGTAGAGGTAAAGAGAAGATGGGAGAAGGAGGAAGTAGGTATCAGTGACCCCCATGTGGAAATCAGCCCCTCCCTCATTGAGCTGGTGGTACCTGTGCTAGTGTGTGGAGTTAAAGAGAAAAGGGGAGGGGGAATTCTTAAAGAAAGAAAAAAAGCTGTGCTTTGGGGAGAGTTTAGCAGAGTTTAAGAGAGAAAGAATATTTAAGGGAAAGATTGAGAAGTTATAGGAGGGAAGGTTTCTTAACCTTATGAGTTTCTGGGAAAGATCCCATGCTTTCTCCCTGGGTTGGGGGAAGGGGTTGTGGGTTGGACACATGGTGGTCTGAATCCCATCCACCACCTTGTTAAGACTTGAATTCTAGACTGAGCCCACCTAAGTGCCCCACCCACCCATGGAGGGAGGGAGGAGACAGGAGACTTCATGTGCTTAAGTCTTCAGGGGAAAGAGACCCCCTCCACAGGTGGGATATGTGATTGGGAAAGAAGAAAATATAAGATCCATGGGTTGAGAGACACATTTATTGAAAGGAAATCATGTTTAAGGACTCAGGCCATGTGGCCGGAGTGATGACTCTCATTGTTTTTATGTTTTCTGAACTAGAGTTTTGAAAAGCACACTGAGGGTTTTAAAAGTGGGATACTAGTGTTGTAACATTCTGACAAAATTTGTACAGACTGGGAAGAATTAAATAACCTAGATTATTAAATTAGTTTGGGATTATAAACTATTTTAACACTATTGCAAGGAGTTAAGTGGTTTGGGATTTTAAACTTTATTGTAACACCTTTGAGTTAAAGAAAAGTGGTACTGTGTTACTAAGAAAAGAAATACCTATGTTATCAGGGATGTTTACTGATTTGGGAAAAAAAGCTCTAAATTGGTATAATGTTAAGCCTAATAATGCTAACAATTGTATTTTTGTTTTGGATAGAGCTTTTGGAATGTGAGTGCTGGATTCTCTGTATAAGGTACTCTAAAGTTTGTATCAGACTAGACTCTTGGGAAGTTTAGTTGCAATAGCATTGGGTTTTAAATGTATCATATGTATGAGACTGAATTCTGAAAACCTGGGTAAAGAGGTCTGGAAGACAAAAGGGTAAAGATCATGGGATATTCATTTTGCTCTTGTTCTAAGGGAAATGAGATGTTTAAATAAGAATCCTATGGGGGCGGCTAGGTGGCGTAGTAGTGGATAAAAGCACCAGCCTTGGAGTCAGGAGTACCTGGGTTCAAATCCGGTCTCAGACACTTAATAATTACCTAGCTGTGTGGCCTTGGGCAAGCCACTTAACCCCATTTGCCTTGCAAAAACTAAAAAAAAAAAAAAAAAAAAGAATCTTATGATTAATGTATATTAACAATGTATGTTTAATTTTAAAGAAGTCAAGAATGTGGATTTCTCTCTTGGTAACTGCAGACAACTGATATAGGAGACTCTGATGCTGCAAGGTAACTTATTGATGAATAAGATGTATTTATCAGTTATGTGATATTCTTTTGTAACTGCAAAGAGATTATATTTACAATATTTAGTTATCTCTTGTGTATGTTATTTAAATATGATATTGTAAGCCTGGGATTAATGTGTAACTGCCTTGAGAGGTGATAAGGTAAATACCAAAAAAAGTATGATCCTTTCTGGGATAGATCTGTGGGTTCACAAATAATGTAATAATGGAAGGATTGCTTTGTTCAATCTCATAATTTGTGTGTTACTCTTATTGCTGTTGTGTTATATTGAAATTAATAACACATGTTGGAAATTTAAAGCTACCTAAGATGTTTTAATGGTTTTGAAGAATTCTGAAAAGCAATTTGTATATTAGGGAGCGGTTAGGTGGTACAGTGGATAGAGCACTAGGCCTTAGAGTCAGAAGTCCTGAGTTCGGATCAGGCCTCAGACACTTGGTAATTGCCTAGCTGTGTGACCTTGAGCAAGTTATTTAACCACAATTGCCTTGCAAAAATAAAAATAACAATTTGTATGCTGAGGATGGCTAGTAGTTAAACAAGTTTATGTATAGATGTTTCTAGCTATATATGTGAATTAGGAATATTTTGGATAAGTAATATATATATATATATATATATATATATAAAATATATGTGTGTGTGTATATATATATATATATATATATATTCCAAAGCTGTGCCTGTTTGTTTCAAAGTAAAAGCACTATTTAATATGAGAAAGATATAAACAAAAGACAATTTGAGATTTTTCTGTGCAATCTCTTGGATAAAGAAGGTGTTTATTTGTTGTAAAATATAACAGGCTAGAAGGAGGTTTCTCTAGCCAAGGATAATCTGATACACCATCTTTATACAGAGACAGAGTAGATATGATTTCAGACAAAGGGATATCTCTAGTAAAAGGTAGGAGATGAGGCCTGTAGGGCCAGTCATAGTTAGAATACATGGTTTTAGGCAAAGACTCATGAAGGATACTCAGAGCTTTAGGTAGGGTTTCATTAATTGGGACACCATTAAGATTATAATTGGAATTTAGTGAATTGTATTCACTGGAAGTTCTAACTAGGTAAAACAACTATTTTAGATCACAGGACTTTTAATCAGTTTTCTCTTATGTCAGATACCAGGATAGTCAACAAAAGGAAATGCTACTGGGTAAATGTCATGTTCTTGGAGCCAAGGAAACCAATGGACTAAAGATGTCAGGTGATACTGTTGGACCCCTTTGACTTGACTTCCCCAAAATGACATTTGGATAATGTCTCACCCAGAAGAATAAATCTGGCTTAAGACATTTGACTTACCCACATGACCTCTGCCTGGACACTGACATTCAATACTTATATGTATAAAGGAATTTTCCTTTAATGTCCTGGATCTTTATAGTTAAGTTACTAAGCAACCAGAAAAAGAAGTTTTAGTTGAATTGGTTATAATAGCCAGAGATAGGTCAGGTGTTTTAGATATGTGGCTCTCACATCTGCTAACAGCTACATGTTAAGGAAAATCTATGGTATATATTTGGTAATATTTTGGAAAATTTTCATTTTGGTTAAGGATTTTTGAGCCATTATTTTAATAAGAGCAAAGGCTAAGATTGTTTTATTTTTAAACAAATGCTGGATACTCTGAACCAAGTTGATTATTGAATGTATATGTTACAAGCTTAAGTCAGTATGATAATGCTCATGGGGAATTTGCTCATATAGTAGAACACTAATGAAAGTTTATTGTGTTAAAGTGAAGTATGTGCATCAATATGGCAATAAGGCAAAATGTAAATTGTAATAAACTCCAAAATCTCATTGTCTTGTGATGAAAACATGTGTTTTGATTTGAGTAAAACGTTAAACAGTTTCTTTACCAGAAGACAAAGTCTCAACTAGTCACCTGAGCTGGAGAGGACTTTTTGAAACAGATTCAAAAGATGCAGAAGGATATCCCATGTCTCCAGGGGATAAGAGAAGAAAGGGGAGACACTGATCCAGTTCAACTCTATCATCTCTCACCTATGTAAACATTGTGTAGTCAGGGGATCTGTTTTTGTTACCTCCCCTTGAATGTGAGATATAATGGCACCTGGATGCCTTGTAAAGATGCACAAACTGGGGATTTGCTAAGGGAAACTATGATTACAATTTAATGTGGACTTGGAAGGAAAATGTAGGAATGAGCATTTGCAAGAAAAATAATTTAAGGAACATCACTAGGTATATTAACTATTCTTAGAGTTGGTCCAATGGCACAAAATCAGGAATTTATTCTGATCAATTTTGGAGCCAGGAAGACCTTTCTAAAGGCATTGGTATAAAAACTTGCCAGGGGAAGGAGGTATAGTAACTTTGGAAATGTACCTATTATCATGATGATTATATGGCCTATTTAAGAAGGCCCCTTGGAAGTAAGGAGGAACAGTATTATCCATTTTTGGAACTATATTCCTGGAAGACCAACTAGCACTAGGGGAACTTTATTGGATTTGTAGGACTACTGCCTACACCAAGTTGTTTAAAGAGTTGGTCAGAGAGTTGCTATATATGGTTAATCAGGGAGTTGTTATCTAGCCTTAAGGGCCTACTACCTGGGCACAGAATGGAAGCTGGGGATATAGGACCCCTATCTATATGCTGAACAGAATAGTTAGGCTCCTGGGAGTTGTAAAAATTATTACTAATCAAACAGCTAGGGCCTAGATCTTTTGGTCAATCAAGCCATCCAAACCAGAGAGGCAGTCTTACAACACAGATTGGTACTGGACTACTTAGTAGCTGAGGTGGGAGGAGTATCTGGGAAATTGAATCTAGCCATGTGCTGCATTAAGATCGATGATAATGGACAATTGATTAAAAAGATCACTAAAGACTTTAGGAAGGTAGCCCATGTTGCTGTGCAAACTTAGAACTTTCCCTTTGGTAATTCTTGGTGTTCCTGGCTTAATGGGAGTTTAATGGAAGCAGATTCTTTTGTTTGCCTTAATCGCAATTAGTGGAATTATTTTACTGCCAATTTGTCTGCCCTAATTAATTCAATTGATAATATGATTGGCTCAGGATAGTCTTAATAAAATGGTGACAATCACTTCCAATGAGATGAAAATGCTGATCCTAAATAGACAGAGATGTATTCCTCTTAACAACATAACTTATGAGGATGATGACTAGATGGACCAACAATGTGAGTTTTTATTACAGAAATCTGAAGAAATCTCATCAAAATAAAGAGGAGGGATTGAGTGGGATAAGGCCAGAGATTTCTTCAATAGAATATTATAGATTAGAAGTAGTTGAACTGTGTGTTATATCTCTTCTGCCCCCGCCCCCGACAAGCAACTTCTGGGTATCATGACTGAAATGTAGAGTCAACTGACCCTGTCTTATCTGTTAAAGTCTGGATGCCCATGCATTCCTTGGAGTAATCTTGTCTTTGAATTATATGCTTTATTCTTTAGATTAGTTTACGTGTTTAGATTCTGAAGACTATATTCCTCACTAATAAGGATGGGTCAGTGGGGGGGAAATCAAGTTAGGATATATGACCCTTAGGGTCTTTTGTCCCTTTGCCTCATTCTCCATGTTTAAGGCTGAGTGGGACCTGCTTCTCAAGAATCGAATAAAGCTTTTTCTCTTCATATGCTGAGAAATCTCTGGAATTTATTTGAGTGGTTACATTCATCCCACACAGCAACTGAGGCAAATAGATCACTCAGCCCCAAGAAAGAAGATTCAGGGATAAAAGGGTTAAGTCTTCCAGGGCTTGGTCTATAGTCCAGGCTGTATTGAAGAAGCTGTAAATTAGTCCAAATGTTCTAAAAACAACTTGGCATTCTCCTTGAAATGGTATTAAATTGATCAAACCTTTGGACGTAGAAATAGTATTACTTAATGTATGTACTGAAGATCATAGACAAAGGAATCAAATATGCCAAAATATATGTAATAGCAAATTTTATGGTGGACAAAAGCCTTAAATAATGTAGGGACTCATTGCTTGGGGATTGGCTAAACAAATTTTTGTATATGAATAACATGGAATATGAAACACCAACTGAAACAACAAAATTGGGGAAGACTTATGTGAACTAATGCAAAATTGAAAAAAACTGCAACAAGGAAACAAGGTGCACAATGAGCACAAAATGTTATATAGGTTGAGAACATTTGAATACACCAGAAACTCAATCAATGAGGTGACCAGTCTTGATGTTATGGTTCTGGTGATATTGGCAGAAAAATGGTGCTGCAATTGTGATATATAGTGTTAGGTACAGTCAATGAATCAGGTTCTTGTTATGGTTGTATGTTATTAGAGCTGCTGCTTTTGTTTTATTTTACTGCTTTGTAACAAGATAGGGTTCTTTTTGGCAAATAGCAGTTATTGAGAAGTGCTTGCTTATGTTCAAAGAAAACACACCAATGCAATGTTTTTCAAAAATACAAATAGCCCAGGGAGACATACAAACTTAAGGAGTTCTTAAGTCATTTACATCAACAAGGGTGGAGAATGGGGAGACTAGACGTGAAAATCCACACCTAAAATTTGACCAGGGTTAGGCATGTTATCCATGGTGGACCAGGAGCTAAGCCAAAAATTACTAATCCAAGGATTTAGAATTCTAATCTTAGTTCTATGACTAATATTCTGGGTGACTAATTCATTTTGTGACTTAACACTTTGTTTCCATTTTCCTGTTTCCTATTTGTAAAATTCAAAGGGCAACCCTAACTAGAAAGATCAGTTAATAAAAAAGTGACTTTTTCTGTCTTGGAATGAATAGTCATCCTGCCCCAGTTGTGTGGTTTAGGTAAACTCACCTCTTCTTTTCTCAGAATCTGAAACTATTTTTTATTTTCCTGGTGAGAATTCCAATTCATTTACTCAGGCCCACTCTAAACACTAGCTGTAATCTCTGGAATTAAAATCAATTTTTGTCTGTGCCCTTTTACTCAGCTGGGAAATCTGGAACCCAACCCCTGTACTATATATCCTAACTCCTCTTCTTAAATCTCCTATCTCAGGATTATGAATACTAGCTGTTATTCATCTATTCAAACACTGGACCTTAGATTCACCCTCAGGATTCATAAAAACATTTTTCCTCCCTGTCTGTGATCTTTAGTTTGACATTAGTTATTCTTCTAACCAGTTTAGCTTGACTCCTGGTTTGTGGCCCCCATAGTTGCCCACAAATCATACTTTAAAGGGAGAAGTTTAACAATAGTAATTAACAAAGTTAAAAATCAAACTTGCTTTTAAGGATCTTAAGTTCTATCAGGGGAGCCAATATACATATCTAAATTTTAAAATGATCCAAATGGTAGCAATTCAGGTTCTTGAATCAGCATAGTACAGATAAACTGTCAAGGTTTCACAGATGTATAACAATGAGATCAGCACAATGGCTCTGTAGATTTTCAGTTTGGAAGGTTGTCTAATCCCCCCTTCTCTCCCATACTTTCTTTTAGAGGTTCCTAAACACTGAGTTTGCTCTGGCAATACATGGGTACAGCTTGCCATCAGTGTGGGCCTCCCCAGAAAGAATACTGCCAAGGTAAAAGAACTTATCCATAGTATTCAAAATCTCTCCACTTGCTGTAACTAATTGTTCCATGTAAGGTAGGTATAGTGTTGACTGATGGAGAATCTGTATTTTCTTGGTATTAACTGTTAAGTCAAAATTAGCATAAGCAACAAAGAACTGATCTATACTTTGCTGCATCTCAACTTCAAAGGTTGCATTTGACTGCACAATCTTCTGTTAATGAAAAATCATGCACCATCTCTCATTCCATTTTTAGCCTTGACTTTTAGCCTTTTCAAATTAAATAATTTCCCATCAGTGTGGTAACTGACCTTTATGTTGTGTAGGTCTTCACTGAAGGTAAAATAAGGCACTGGATATTGAAGTCCTTTCCTGAGTTAAGCTGCCAAGCATTCAAACTCTACAATAGAGAGTATAACTTTGATGTACTGGTCACATTGTTCAAATGGTAAACATATGTTTGCCTAAAAGACTATTTTATGGAAAACTCATGCAAGGAAGTTTTTAACATAACCAAAAAGAGAGAGAGAGAGAGAGAGAGAGAGAGAGAGAGAGAGAGAGAGATACAAGGACATCTCAAGGTCTCTCTGAAGGACTTTGGAGCCTGATATGTGACATGAGAAATGCTAGGAAAGGATCACCCAATATGGTGTATTCACATCAAAGGTGTTATGCTCTATGAGTGAAAGAGAATTGTAATAGCTCAAAAGAAACATGAGATGTACAAATTTAGAAACATCTCCACCCCCAAGTATTTGCATGGACTATTTGTGCCTGACATGTGGTCAAGCATTCCAAGCTTATAATGGTCTGAGAAGCCAGACAAATCATACTTTGACTCCAACATAGTGGTGTCATTTTGGTCCACTTTGAGAACAAAGGACAACAACCAATCACCATTAACAACGAACATGTATATTTTAGTAAGGCCTTTGACAAAATCAAATTTTTAACAGAAAAGAGTTTTAGAAACTTGATAATATTACATTGATAATTACATGATAATATTTAGATGAATTAACGACTAAGAGAATGGAGAAACTCAAGGAATAGTTGTCATCTTGGTAGTATCTTGGAAAGAAGTTTCTGGTAGAGTATACTAGAAATCTATGCTTGATCGTATGAGCCTTAAAGGTTTTGTCAATGACTTTAAAAAATAGGGAAATATTACATGGTTTTCTAATGTAGTAAGACCCAAAGCTAGAAACATCAGTAATAACACATTGGATGATAGTAATCAGAAAAATCTCAATAAGCTTAAAATAGATGATCTCAAAGAAATTTAACTGCATTAGATGTAAATTCATACATACATATATATATATATATATGCAAACTAAAAATGACAGTTTCTCTAAGATAAAATGAGAGATGGAGTGGCTAGGTGGCGTAGTGGATAAAGCACTGTCAGGAGCACTGGCCTTGGAGTCAGGAATACCTGGGTTCAAAGACAGTCTCAGACACTTAATAATTACCTAGCTGTGTGGCCTTGGGCAAGCCACTTAACCCCATTTGCCTTGCAAAAAACCTTAAAAAAAAAAAAAAGATAAAATGAGAGATAGGTAATCAAAAGTCAAATTACCTAAAAAAAAAGTTGGAGATTTTGTGTTCTCAGAGATCAATATGAACAACAATTGTAGATGGAACACCCCCTCCAATAAAAGCTCCTTAGATTGGATAAAAGAAGCCATGTAATAAAACCCAAGGCATGAAGGACCTTCTATTTTTATGTTCTAAATTGACTGAATTGAATCAGAAGGAATATATTCATTTCTGATGTCATATATAAAAGGGAATGGAGAGTGTTATGAGTAAGACAACTAAGTCAAATCCTTGACTTATGAGAATCTGTTAAAGAAACTTGCATGATGAATTTGAGCAACAGAAACTATGATCTTTGTCTTCTAGTGTTGAAAGAATCATCATGCAAGGTCTCTTAATGATATATTATATTATTATATATTATATAATATATTTTACATAATATATTATATAATCTATATGATTAATTCTCTCTTGCCAGCCTAGGGAGGCACGTCTATCAAATGAGATAATATTTGAAAAGTCACTTAGCACATATAATATGCGTGATATAAATGTTTATCTCTTTCCCTCTTTCCTTTTATCCCTTCCCATCTAAATAAAAATCTAAGTCCACTGAGTCCAATTTCTATCCATTTCTCCATTTGAGGTTGACACAGGCAGAGTCCTTAGAGAGGTTTAGTGTAACTTTCCACAGTAAAAAGTGTTTTCTTCTGTGCTTGCCACTGTAATTCATTTGTCTTCCTCTCTCTGCCTCAGGTTCTATAAAGCAGTAATGATTGGGTTCACAGGGTAGTTGTGGAGCAGTTTTCAAATACCAAGCCTAGATAAATGTTTATTATTAATATCAGCAAAGGTCTGACTTGCTCCATTTTTAGTGTAACAGCAGAGTCCCATTCAGAATAACACAATGAAAACACTTAATATGAGAAAAATGAAATGAATGTGAGCCTACCTACTTCATGTCTTCAAAGATGAATCTAACCATTTGAAATCTTTTTGCAGTGTAAATACACATAAAGTTATTATTTGCCAAACTCTTGTCCTCTTGATTCAGGGGCTAAGTTACACTTTGCAAATTCTTTGATATTTCTGAAATCAGGAGTAAAGGAGGCAGTGCTTTATTATGTAATAAAAAGAGGGAAGGTGACTATAAGGAATTGCTTTTTGATTCACCATAGGACTCAAGATGCCTTATGGAGCCAATAAGAAAAACAGTTAGTTATTACTCTAAATGAGTAATACAGCTTAGTGCATTAACTGTCTCTGACAGCTGGCTAAAAAGCCAGAAAACAACACTAAGTAATAAAAAGAGATGTCTGTGTGGGTTGGTGGTACAAAGGTGCCTTAGGAAAAGCCAGTGACTAAGCCTCCAATCCACTACCACAAATGTATGCCTCATCAGTGAAGTTCCATCTGGAGCAATCTAACCATCGGTGTGTTTTTGAGCATTCATATTCCTGTTTCTATTGCCCAGAATTTCATTTTGAACCATAAACACCAAAAACTAATTCTGGCTCCTGTCAGAAAGAACCAGTTCAGGTAAGGACTGCATGCCTTAGGCTTCTACCAGCTTGTTCTTTTTTGCAGACTTTTCTGAGATTTGATCTACTCACTAAATATTCCAGGACCCAGTTGCTGGCTCCTGTAAATAACTATTTAACAATCATAGATCAGGAAGTGTGGATGTTAAGTTGGTCTCAGAGCCAAGAAGACCTCAGTTCAAGTCCCACTTATGATACTGGCAGTGTGTCCAAAGGAAAATCACTTTATTTCCTCAACACTTTAAGTACTCCTCAAAGTTGCAAAAATGGTGCCAATATGCACTGGTATTTAGTCATAAGAATCATAGGAAGTCTATTGGGCTTTATTAGAAAGGTAAGGTCAGAGAGGCGTAATACCATGTCTAGCTCCACTTCCCCAACCTATGCTCACTTTCATAGATAGCATCTGATGACTCCTATTTAGGAGCCTAGAGATAACCATGAGGGTCATTGGGCTTTCTAATATTACTCACAATCTTTCATTATTGGGGAACTCTTCAATTTGATTAATTATCAACCAGAATTCATTATCTTTTAGGAAAGTGGGTTTTTTTTTGGTTTTCCAAAGCTATTTTAATTTTTAAAAAATCTCCACCTCAAACAGGGTTCATTCTCTAACTACATAAAAATGACACTAGGGAGGTTAAAAGTAAAGAGAATATGTGGTCTGGGGCAGCTAGGTGGCACAGTGGATAGAACACCTGCCTTGGACTCAGGAGAACCTGAGTTCAAATTCAACCTCAAACACTTAATAATTACCTAGCTGTGTGATTTTGGGCAAGTCGCTTAATCTCATTGCCTTGGAAAAAAAAAAGAAATCAAAAAAAAAAAGAAAAAAGAAAAGAAAAGAAAAGAAAAGAAAAGAAAAGAAAAGAAAAGAAAAGAAAAGAAAAGAAAAGAAAAGAAAAGAAAAGAAGAGTACATGTAGTCTAAGGGAAAACTTACAACTCCACATTATTAGAAGTCCTTTTTTTCTTTTCCTGAAGTCCTCAGGAAATACTCCTTGAGTAAAGCCCTCTCTTGTTATTCAAAATTAATGCTCTTTAAAATCCCTGGGGAAAAAAATGCCTTTTTTTCACTATTTTTAGTTAGCTCTATGTGTGGCTTCCAGCATACAGTGCTGAAGGTGCCATCAGCCACAATAGCTCTGGACATATTTCTATAAATATTTATGTGAATTTCAGATCTTCGGACATTCTGAAGTTCACAAGGATCCTCACCTGGTCAATGGGTGGTACTGAGGGAAAAAGAAAATCACTACCTCCCCTTCACACACCCCCATAAGAGAAATTAAGGCAATTCCCTAGCAGATCTTGACCTCTACTTATGACAACTTACTGGAATCATTAGCTGCTGAACCATCCTGATGTGATATACATAGCAGCAAAAGTATGACTGATTATTTTAGTCCATCATAAAAGAAAACATTGTATCTCCTAAACTGATTAAAATTTATTCCCATTTCAATAGATGCTGAAAAAACTTTTGACAAAATTCAAGTACCCCTTCCTATTAAAAACACTAGAGAGCATAGAAATAAATGGAACATTCCTTAAAGAGAATAAGCAGTATCTATCTAAAGCCATCAACAAGCATTATTTGTAATAGGGATGTTAGAAGCATTCCCAATAAGATCAGGATGAAACAAGGATGTCTGTTATCACCACTGTCATTCAATATTGTATTAGAAATGCTAACTTTAGCAATAAGAGAAGAAAAAGAAATTGAAGGAATTAAAATAAGTAATGAAGAAACAAAACTCTCATTCTTTGCAGATGATATGATAGTATACTAGAAAATCAACTAAAAACTACTTGAAACAATTAGTAACTTTAGCAAAGATTCAGAATATGAAATATACCCACAAAAATTATCAGTATTTCTATATATTACTAGCAAGACACAGCAGCAAGAAATAGAAAGAGAAATTTCATTCAAAGTAACAGTAATCAGCACAAAATACTTGGGAGTCCAATTGCCAAGGCAGACATAGAAACCATATGGAAAAAAAACTATAAAACACTACTCACACAACTAAAATCATATTTAAATAACTGGGCAATATCAGTTGCTCTTGGGTGGGCCAAGTTAATATATAAAAATGACAATTCTGCCTATTAAATTAGTTATTCAGTGCCATACCAATCTAACTTCCAAAAAATTACTTTATTGAGCTAGGAAAAAATAGCAACTAAATTCATATGGGGAAACAAAAGGTCAATAATATCAAGGGAATTAATGAAAAAATGCAAAAGAAGGTAGCCTAGGCATACCAGATCTAAAATTATATCATACAGCATCAGTCATCAAAATTTTTTGGTACTGGCTAAGAAATAGAGTGGTAGATCAGTGGAATAGACAAAATACAAATGAAATAGTAATAATTGACTATAGTAATCAGTCATCTAAACTTTTTTGGAACTGGTTAAGAAATAGAGTGGTGAATCAGAGGAATAGACTAAGTACAAATGAAACAGTAGTAAATGACTATAGTAATCTGTTGTTTGATAAACCCAAAGATTCCAGCTTCTAGGATAAGAACTCACTCTTCAATTAAAAACTGATAGATAGTAAGGCAGAAACTAATCATAGACCAACATCTCACACCCTATACAAAGATAACATTGAAATGGGTACAGTATTTAGAAATAAAAGGTGATATCATAAGCCACTTAGGAGAACAAGGAATAATTTATGACCAAAGAAGAGTTAGAGAACATTATAAAAGACAAAATGGATAATTTTGATTGAATTAAATTTAAAGTTATTTCACAAAACTAATGCAACCAAGATTAAAAGGAATTCATTAAACTGGGAAGCAATTTTTACAACTAGTGTTTCTGACTATAGGACTCATTTCCAAAATATATAGAGAACTGAGTTGAATTTATAAGAAAACAAGTCATTCCCCAATTGATATGGTCTTAAAGCAATGAATAGTCATATGAAAAACTATTTTAATCATTACTGATTAGGGAAATGCAAATTAAAAGAACTCTGAAGTACGACCTCAACCTATCAGATTGGCCAATATGACTAAAAGGGAAAATAATCGATGTTGTTAAGGTTATGGGAAAACTGGGACATTAATGCATTGTTGGTTGAGTTGTGAATTTATGCAGCCTTTCTGGAAAATAATTTGGAATTATACCTAAAGGGCAATAAAACAGTGTATACTCTTTGATCCAGCAATACCACTATTAGTTCTATATCCCAAAGAGATCATGAAAAACTATAAAAAAAAACCCACACATACAAAAATATTCATAGCAACTCTATTTGTAGTGCCAAAGAATTGGAAGTTGAGGGAATTTCCATCAATTGGGGAATGGCTGAAAAAATATATATATATATATATGTATATATATATATATATATGTATGAGAGATGGGTCTTCAGAAACACCTAAAAAGATATGCATGAACTAATACATGTGAAATGAACATATCCAGAAAAACATTATACACACCAACAACAACATTGAGTGAAGATCAACTATGATGGACTCCTTCATTTCAGCATTACAATTATAAAAGACAATTCTAAAAGACTTATAAGGGAAATCATCATCCATATTCAGAGAGGGAATGTACAGTTTAAATGCAGACTAAAGCTCACTATCTCCAATTTTTAAAAGTTGTCATATATTTCATGTCATTATTTTCTCTCTAATTTTTTTCTTCTGTTTGGATCTGATTCTTCTTTCACAATATGATTAATATATCATGAAAGAAGAATGATTAATATGTATCTATGAGTAGCATAATTACACATGTAGAGTCTATATTTGATTACTGTCAGGGGGAGGAGGGGAGAGAAGGGAAGGAGGAAGAAAAATGTAAAAATTAAAACTTTATAAAAATGATTGACGAAAACTGCCATTGCATATTATTGGAAAAACAAATAACTAAAACTATTTATAAAACTTCAATAAATCAAAACAATAAATAGCTTTTCTTAAACAAGTTATGCTTTTCTTTTAAAGCTTCTGAAATAAATAAAAATTAAAAACAAAAAAAAACCTTCTTCCTTGGTTATGTTCTCCTTTGAAGGAGCTGGCTTTGTGGGGAATAACATTCCCCCACTCTCCTGCTCCATGCCCTTTCTTATTCCTTATTCCCTGTTTCATTTGGAGATTAGCCCACTCTGGAGGAACATGATGCCCCCACCCCTATACTGTTCTCTACTACTTCTCCCCTGCTTATTTGTCTTCCTATGAAGGCAGCCTGCTCTAGGGGACTGTGATTCCCCAAATAATCTCTCACATTCTTTCCTCCCTCTTAGTTGTCCTTAATGTTCTCACTAGCCCAGCTTGTGACTATTTCTTTTTATTTAACTCCTCTACTTCTACTGAAACTCACTATCTTGCTGCTTCTTCAAAGAACTTAACCTGTGAACCTTTGCAGTAACCTTTGAATTAAAATTTAAATCTTTTCTTACACTCCTTAAAAAACCCCAACTTATTCCCAATAAGTTTATATTCTTGAGAGAACTGAATATTTGTTTCATTAGAGGGCTTTGACTCTTTGGGACTTTTTTATAATGACTGGGGTAGACTTGGAAGATCCCAAAATTTTACTAGTTATGCCTTTGGAAAATTCTTTAGATAAACTGAATGGAGAATATATTGAATGGGGGGGCAAATTCAATTTGAAGGCTATTGAAGTAATTCAGACAAGAGGACATGAGTGCCTGAATGAACTTTGGTGATGACTAGAGAAATAAGGAGACAGGGACAAACATGAGACATTATGAAAGTAGAAATGACAAGATTCTTAATAAACTGAATAAAGGGGATGAGTGAGAATGAAGACATGAAGATAACACTAAGGTTACAAAATTGGAATGACCACTGCTGTGTACTTTGAACTTTACTTAAAAAAAAATCTGATTTAAAATTTTATGCTAATACTTCTGTAAGGGAATAAAGGGACCCTGCAACAGTCATGCTGTGGAAGAAGAATGATGCCTCTGACCCCCTTAAAACTAATTCAGGTCTGGGCACTGGTTCATAAATATTTCTAAATTATTGACTAACTGAAGCATCTGTGCACAAATCCCAACCCAAGAGATATAACCTCAAATGAAGTTGAGAGGAGAGGAACTTAAGAGACAAGAATTCTACTCAACCTTCTCTTGGCTGTGGGTCAATGATTCCTTTTTTTAAAATGTTTTACTGATATCTTATATGATTATATATATATATATATATATATATATATATATATGTATATGGTCATCAATTTAGGATTATAGATTTAGAAATGAACAGGGACTTATCCAGTTTCTTCATTTTGAAGATAATGGAAATATAGCCAGAGAGATTAATCAATCAATTAATCAGTAAGCACTTAAATCATAGAGTAGAGGTCCCATTCCTCTACCACATGACTATTCTAACTAGGTAACTTCATATCCCCTTGCAAAATACTTTGCATGCAAATTTGAAAATTGGTTTTGTAGAAACAATGCAAAATACAGAACAGGGATCCTTTGTTGAACATGTCACCCTTCTCTAAGGTCATCGAAGTAGTAGATAGATGTGAATTAGAATTTGAACCCATGCCTTCTGACTCCAAATCCTGTGCCCGTATCACTATAATGATATTATTGTTGCTGTCTGTTGCTTTTTCAGTCATTTACAACTCTTAGCTATCCCATTTGGGAATTTTCTTGTCAAAGATAAAACAATGCTTTGCTATTTCCTTCTCCAGACAATTATACAAATAAGGAAATTGAAGCAAACAGAATTAAGTGACTTGCCCAGAATAACATAGCTAGTAAGGGTCTGAGGACAAAATTGAAAACATGAAGTTGAGTCTTCCTGACTCATTGCGCTATACCACTCTGTTTTTCACTCTACCCCTTCTCCATGTGGACATTTCCTGGTTAAAAAAAAAAAAGAAAAACAGTAAACAAAACTGACAAAATGCCAATTGGATCTACCAGCATAAGCAACATTCCACAACCATAGTACCTCACTACTACAATGAAAAGAGGGAAAAGTATTTCCTCGTGCTCTTTTCAGGGTTAATACAGACATATATAATTACAGAGTTATTCATTTTATTTGATTTTTTGCTTTATATTATTTTATTCTTTGTAATATTAAAACAATCAATCAATAAACTCAATAAGTACCTGTGATGTCTAATGTGTCAGATATTAGTAGGCTGTGGTGGAGACAAATGAAATGAATTAAGTAATCCCTACTCACATCCTAGGGGAAAAAATGTATATATGAAAGACAATCAGAATAAATACTTAAACATTTTTTAAAGTAAATAGATACTTGTTGTAGAAGGTAGTGTAAGATAAGTCATGAAGGAAGAAGGTAGAGACTATCTGACAAAGATAATGCATTCCAGTCATGTTGGATAGCCAATACAAAGGTTTAGAAATGGGAAATAGAATGTATTATGGGACAAATAAAACTAATTTGTCCAAATTGAAGAGTGCAAAATGAGAAATACAAAATGAGACTGGAAAGTTGAGACCAGGTTATGAAAGATTTTAAAAGCCAAACAAAGGGATTTATATTTTATCCTAAAAGCAATAGGGAATCATCTTAAAGATGATTGAGTAGAGAGAATTTCATAGTCAGATCTGACCTTAAGGAAAATTAGGAATGTGTAGAATAGACTAAAATGAAAAGATTTGAGATAAGTATAACAATGAAGTATGAAGGGATGAAGGCTGAATTAAGGTGTAGCTGTGTGAGTAGAAAGAAATGGTTGGTTGCAAAAAATGTTATAAGGTAGAAACAGCAAATTTGCTGATTAATTAGATATGTGAAGTGAGAGAGATTAAGGAGATTTCAAGAAATTAAGAATATTTTCAAGATGACAAACCTGGAAGGCTGGAAAGACAGAGGTATCTGACAGAATAGATGTGTTGAGTTGCAAATTTTTCTGCAATCTCCAGTTAAAAATAGTCAATAGGCAACTGGTGATGGCCAGACAAATTCAGATGAAAAAACCAATATTAGAGATAGATTTACAATTCCTTTACATAAAGTTAATAATTAAATTCATGGGAGCTGATTGAAGCATCAAACAGAAAGGAGAGAGAATGAAAAAAGCTTGATATAGAACTCTGGAGGATACTTTATATAAGGGATTATGGTGTTATATCATGAAAATCCATAGAAGAAAGGAAGTTCTGCTTATGCTAGCTTGACCCTGCATCAGTTCATACATATCTTAACATGTTTCCCTGGGGTCCTTTAATTATTTCTAATACTACAGTAATATTCTATCACATTTATATACCTAAGTATGTGCAACTAGTCATTAGATGATGGACAGACATTTTATTTCTAGTTTTTAAAACTACTATAAAGTTATTTTCAGTGATCCTGTTACACCTTCTATTTTACCTGTTCTTTTTGCAGACAAAGCACAGTATCTAGGGAAGCTAGATAGCATAATGGGTAATGTAGTCAGGAGGACCTGAATTCAAATTTGACCTCAGACATTTACTACCTTTGTGACCTTAGGCAAGTTACTTAATCCTGATTGTCTCACATCCAGGTCCATCTGCAGTCATCCTGATCCATATCTGGCCACTGGACCTAGATGACTTTGGAGGAGAAAGTAAGGTTGGCATCTCAGCACAACACTCCCTCACTCAAATTCAATTCATGTGCTTGTCATGGTATCACCTCCCTGATGTTGTGGTCTTCTTCAAGAAGAAAGTTTAAACATCATCAATACTGCCACAGAAGTATTATTCTAGTCTGGCTGATTGGAGGGAAACAAAAAATAAGCTCTATTCCCTTTTATATCCTAGTGAGTCAATTCTTAATTCCTTCACTATTGTGAGATTTGTAATATATAATGTGTCATGGCTTGTAACATCTATAAACAAATTCAGAGCACATTCCTTCAACTTTATAATGAATGCAGTGTATAAAGAAAGAAGGACAGATGGGAACAGTATTATAACTAACTGTTGGTAACAACCTGTGATCCAGTGAGATCAGCTTCTGTTACCTGACAGCAGAAGAAATAAAGGCCTTGGTAAGAACAAAACTTCATATTGACCTTATCCATGTAGTATTTAGGATAAAAAAGAAGAAAAGTAAATTGAGCTTTAGCAAACAAAGCCATATGGGATTAGATATCTTGGTAAGTAAAAGTCATTCAAATCTTTCTAACAGTGACTGAGATATAGTAGTGTTTCAAGGTGTGTGAATACTTCCAGTTATGGTAAATATATTTAATAAACATATTAGCATGGAGGAAGGTTGTCAATAAAGTTCCTGAAAAATGAAATAATTTGATATTCCCTTATCAGGGAGACTTATTTCAAAATGTGTTTTTTCCCTTCATTTTCATTCAGTAACGCAACAATGAACAATAAATTTTTCATAAGACTAGAATGGTTATGCAGATTGCTATCTTCCTGGTGTGGAAGTAAAATAGAAGAACTGATTTGAAAATGGCACTTTATCTTTCCTGACTTACCCTAGTGAAGTCATTCCATAGGTCATAGTCTGAGGATATTTTTAGAAGCATCTAATTCTTTGAAGATTTTTCCCCTTTGACACAAAATGCATACATAAAACTTGAAAAAAAGTCTATTTTCTCATTTGTTTTTGTTCAACAAGTAGTTTTTAGGACTAAGAACCCTAAAAATAGACAGGCAGCTATGTGTGAGAGACAGGATTTTACAGCTGTTTACAAGTGCTTACCCAGAACATTTATGAATCTCCCTTGTCCAATTCCACTGGACTAAGTGTCCAAACTCAATCATTAGGCACTTTGGGATCCTGAAGACTTTGGGCTGTTTCCCAATGGATGCCAGTTAGTGCTAAAGGGATCTTTGGATTAAGGAAGAGTTCCCTTTATGAGCCACTGAGAAGAAAGAACAAAAGACTAATTTGGACATTTAAAAGTGAGCAACCTGTCCTCATTTATCTTTCTCCTCTTGGTTGTGGAGAATGAAGCTATTCTTCAAGCATCTCTTTAGAGTAATAGGGGCAAGGTCTGTTCACTCTTCCCTCATCTTAGTTCCTAAGTCTTAGGAAAATTCTGAAGATCACCTGGCAGGAGAAGATACCACACACTGAGATCCTTTCTTGAGCTAAACTGCCTAACATTCCAAGGTTACTACAGAGAGTGCAACTAGGATGGGCTGGTCATAGTGTTAGAATGCCAGATGTACACTTGCCAAAAAAAACTATTTTACAGAGAACTTTCACAGGGCAAGTGCTCACAAGGGGGTCAGAAGAAACAATACCTAGACATCCTGGAGGTCTCATTGAAAAACTTTAGAATTGATCGTACAGCATGGGAGACACTGGCACAGGACCGCCTAGCATGGCATGCCTTCATCACTGAGGGTGCTGCACTCTATGAGGAAGGCAGAATTGAAGTAGCTCAAAGGAAATGTGGCATCTGAAAGTTTAGAATACCCAGCCCAGGTGTTCATGTGGACTATTTGTGCCCAACCTGTGGTAGAATGTTCTGAGCTCACATTGGTCTGATCAACCACAGTCAGACACACTGTAATTTGTCTCAAACATAGTGATGCCGTTTTGGACTTCTTTGATAACGAAGGACAAGAACCAACCAATCATCTTAGACATATAGTAAGGGCTCAGTGAAGAAGCTAGAGAAAGAGAGTCAATGAAACAGCTTGGAGTTTGTGTCTCTGGGTTCTTCATTTACTTTGTGCTTCCTCACCAGTTGAACAAATTGTGATTCCAAATGGAATGGACCCAGTGTCAAAGGCAATCATGTCAATTTAACAGTTGGAGATGAAGAGTCCATTAGTTGGAGTTAATTTCTAGCAAAGCAACTTTCTATATTAGTGAAGATAATGATAACTATTATTAATAATGATACTAATTAATTATTAATTTTGAAATAAAATTTATGTTGATTAATATTAATAATAATACTTCTAATGCAGAAATTTGCTTCACCAATAGACATTCCAACTAATGGATCTCAGATGTAGAAATTTACTTATTATTTATTATTATTATTCATTTAGTACTTATCCTCACAAAAATCCTTGGATATAGATGCTATTTGTTCCTGTCTTGAGAATAAATTATGCCAGCCTTTTACTATTGAGAAAGCACATGTCGGTGAATTCATAATACATGTGGTGAAGCTGGGCTTTAAAGATGCTTTATTTTGCTACTTACATGCATTAGTGTGGAAGCTTCTCTTAATATTAGCACATGGGAGCCAGGACAGCTAAACCTGGACTACTGAAGGATCTTCTATTCTTTTGAAAAGACAGAGCCCTTTCTCAAGTGCACCAATTGTTATTTTCTTTTGCAAAGCTCTTCCTAGGGGTGGGTGGCATGACCATTCTTACAGTCAAAATGGATCAGGAATGCAGGAAAAGAAAGAACAGTTTTTCACTAACTGGAGAAGCAGAGAATAATATACTTCTCCACACCCAAACCCGCAAACATAAAGGTGTGTATAAATATAAATACATATATACTTATCTTATTTATATATATATGTATATGTACATGTACACATTTGTGTATTTTGTGTGTAATTCACACACACACACACACACACACACACACACACACACTCACCTTCAGTAGAATATAAATATTTTGAGATCCGGGGATATATTTCAATTTCATCTCCGACAAACATCCTAATACTCAGCACATAAAAGATATTTCATAAATGCTTGCTGAATTGAATGAAAGGGCACTAGTGGGATAAAGAAAGAATAGAGGTTCCTAATCCTTCTTTGCGGATCTGTGTCCCTCACTTGGAGATATAACTCAAGTTTTCCTTTCCTAAATAAAATGATAGCCTCACTGACTCTGGATTTTGGAAGTCTGAGATCATTTAGTCCCACCCCTAATCTTGTTTATGACATTTCTAATATATTAGTCTCATAAAAGATCTTAGGAATTATAGTATTATAGATTTAGAAAAGGTATTCTTGAATATGTAACCTGTTTTTTTAATATTTTGATTATTGATTTCCTTTGTAAGCATATTTATTTTATTTTATGTATTTAAGACATTATTCAAAAGGAGAGCTTCACCATGATTCAAATGAGATCCACAATACAAAAAAAGGGAAAAAATAGGTTAACATGCCCAAACTTAGAGACAATTAAGCAGGTGAGGGGTCATCCAATGTAATCTGCTCTTCTTTATTTTTTTTTTCCAGGAAACAAACTCAGAGAATTTTAAGTAACTTTCCCAGTGTCTCACAGGTATTAAGTGACACAACAGGAAGTCCAAACTAGGTCTCCTGATACAAATCTAGTCCATTTTAGAATTAAGATTATGGTTCTAGAGAAAAATCAGAGATCCAAAGAGTATAAGGAATGAGTCCAACATAATTCAATCAATTATATGCATTTCACTAATGTGTTGTGCATATCATCTTTATTTCCATTAAAAAAAATCACAAAATTTTGGAGCAGCATGAGGCCTTAGTGATTCTTTACACCATTTCACTCAATTTACAGATTTGATTGAATTCAGCAAACACTTGTCAAGAGTTCATTATTTCTTTGGCACAGGAGGGATGCTTTACTAATCACTAGGATTACTAAGAAGAAACAAAATACAACTCTCTGACTTCAAGGGATTTGCAGTTGAAATGAATTCAATTGAAGCCAAATGTTAAGGGACATGAACAGGGTCACATAGCTACTGGGGGGAATAATATCAACCATCTCTTAACTATCAGTTTGATAGTCTTTTCATTCACTTTCCCCCTCCCCAACCACATGCTTGGGCTGCCACTTGATCAACAGTATGAATTAAAGTACTTGCATTTATTCTTTTCTTTTATGGAAACAAGTCTTATCTCTCTGACCAAACCGTAAGGAAGGGAAACAATCTTCTTTCCCTATCAGCAACCAAGATATCAAGTTTACAAAGTAGTGAAAAATGCTAGTTGCTTCAATGAATAAATGAAGTAGGAAGCACTTTGATCTGAGACTACTTACTCTTTGATTCATTTCTTCCTGCTATTTGATGACAGGAAAATAATGAACAAGGGAATCCTTTCCTAAAATATGGGAATACATTTCTGATTATGGAACTTGAAGTGACCCTAGATATTCCTTAGATAACAATCCTCATAACAGGATAACTCCTTGAATTGGAAGGCATCCAAAAGATGAAGTGAAGTGACTCAGGATCATAGATCTAGACCTGAATAGGATCTCAGAGGTCATTTCTAGTCTAATCCTCTCATTTCACAGATGAGAAAATTAATTACTAGAAAGATTTCTTATCTAAAGTCACAAAGTAAAAAATAATCATCAGAAGATGGTATTCCATTCAGATCTTCTAAAGTCAGGACTCTTACCTCTCTCACATACTCCTAAGTCTATTATAAATTGGTGAAATAGAGAGAGAAGATGAATGAATGAATGAATGAATGAACAAATGAATAAAAACAGTAATAACAAACATTTATAAAGTCTTTTAAGATTTGCAAAAGACTTTACATATATTACATTTTATCATAGAAGTGCCAACAGAAAGTTGTGTGATTGGAACTCAGGAAAATGACTCCAGGTCCAACATTCTATTCACTGTCCTGCACTGATCCAAGGCAATTCAGATAAGAGAACAAGTTCTTACCCATGTGAGGGTTCTAATTTAGTGATGAACAAAGTCTCTCTCAAGTAACTACTCAGAGCCTCATCCAAATTGCTCTTGAGTGTGAAGCAGACAGTCAGCAATCAGAAAATAAAGGACGTTGAAAACCCTAGTTCATTTTAGAGAAGCCAACCCAAAGAATATGCTACCAAAGCCAAAGGTTCTTCAAATTAAGTTGGAAGAAGAGACAAATCACCATGTATCCCCGGGATATCTTTTGTGACCACATCCTGTGTCCAGTCTTTTACTTTTGCCTGGCTTGTAGTGGAATATTGGAAAGATGTTACAGTGGAAATACATTGATCCTGACTTAGTTTCTCATTTTGCTCTTCCTCCCCCCACAATGTACAATATTGCAATGTAGTTTGTTCAATTGTTTCAAAGGTCTAATTGTAAGGCAATGCTTCCTTGTTCTGAGTTAAATATTGCCTTATTCATTTCAGTCCACTCAATGAACATTTATAAAACACTTAAAGAATCTTTTTTTGTAACCCCACAGACGACCACACCCCAGTCCTAAGTTCATTTAATATCTGTTCAAATCTCATTCCAATCCAACAAATATTAAGTTTGTACCACATCCAAAGTGAGAGACAGTTTCATAAAAAGAAGTGACAAGCCTCTGAGTCAGAAAGACATAGATTTAAATCTTGTCTATGACACATCTTTTCAATCTTCTTATCCTTCATACCTTGTTACTCTCCAGTTCAGTGAAAGTGTTTCCTTGCTGTTCTATGAACAAAAACACTCCATCTCTCAGTTCCAGGGAGTTTTCTCTAACTACCCTTAAGCCTAGAATGTTCTCTTCCTCATCTCCTGTCTACTGACTTCCCTGATTTCCTTCAAGTCCCAACTAAAATCATGTCTTTCCCAATCACACTAAATTCTACTGCCTCCCCTCTATTAATTTTTCCTATTTATACTGTATATAGCTTGTTTATAAATATTCACTTGCTTTTTATCTCCCTATTAAATTATGAGTTCCTTGAGGAAAGGAACTGTATTTTACCTTTATTTTATTCACAGTGTCTGAAACATAATAGACCCTTAATAAACGCTTATTGACTGGCCAACTTTTACCATGGATAAGTCGTTTTAACTATAAGTTATGGACATGTTGTTGATCTGCATTGATCATGGGCATATGGCTTCATAAATAAAAGGACTTTAGAAGTCATTGAATACAATCCCAGCACTTTAAAAATTAGGAAACAGAGGAAGAGAGAGAGATTATCTCTTGCCCAAGTTCACACAGTATCTAAAGTAACATTTGAACTCAGGACTAATCTTAAGCCCCAATTCTATCTACCACACATCAAGAATTCTATAGATGGATAAAACCTCAGGTATACACCCTCATCCATCCTTCCCCCGACCTATAGTTCCTACACCACCAATCACCAAATTGTATAAAACTTCATGCTAAGTTTGGGGGATACCAAGGCAAAGTGTTAAATTCACTTTCTTCAAAGAGTTTATATTTTTCTTGTGAGAATCAAAATGGTGGCAGTTAAGTAAGTATACACATGATTAATTGAAGAAGGAGCAAATATATTATCCAGAGATATCAGGAAAGGAGTCCTGATTAAGGAGAATAGTCCAAGAGGGGAAAGCAATATTTCCAAACCTATGAAGACAATTCCAGGAAAAAAGGAATTCTATTTGCATGATCTAATTCCTTAGTACTATCATTTCTCTCATGTTTATTATGAGACACTATCTCTCCCAATTCCGCAGTATGTACAATTATATAGGAAGACAACATTAATGCTGAACATCACTGAGGCTCCAGAGGGACATATTAAGAATAGCAAATGAGACTATTTCATATGGAACCTCCTACAATTCTCCAAAGATATACTAACACCCACTCCACTAACAAAGCCTGAGATGAAATCTAGTATCACAAGAATTGGTGAGTCTGAGTTGTTATTTTCAGGATTTGGGCTTCTGGATGCAATTAGGAACATAGATTGTTACAAAACTTCATATTCCCAAATGGATATGTTTTCTCCCCTCAATACGCATACAGACATGGGCAAACAATTCTCTTGTATGAAAGTATATCCAATTAACATGAAATAAACAGCTTATGCTCCTTCATGTTAGCCTCATTTCTCTCAGAGGGCTCTTAATACTGAACCAAACTTTTCTCTAGGTACCTTCATAAGGCTAGTTCTTTTTTTCCTTCACAAAGTATTTATCAAAATATAGGACCTCTATATTCATGGCAGTTGAGTCCTACGCTCTTCTTAAAATAGTGCTCTACTGTTGTCAGTAAAATCAAATGGAAAACTATCTTCTTGATAACTTCATTTCATTACCCTCTGTAGTAGGTCAACGAGCATATTTGTCTTTATTATATTTCCTATTTCTCTAATTACACTCCAATCCAGTAGAGAACTCCAAGTCTTTGTCATGGCATAACTGTTGTAACCATGACTGAAAGATAATGATAGTAGGATAGTTGATGAAAAGGTAGCACTGAGAAAAAGGAATCTTTAACATATACATACAAATGTTGATCGTGAACATCTCAAGACCCAAAGAGATATCTACACTTATGAAGTTGGGGGGGGGGGTTCAACCGTCGATTTTATCTAGGGAACAGAGATAATAGAGGTCCAAACATATTTAAACAATTTTAATGAACATTTATTGTTATAAAAATAATGCAATGTGAATATAAAGATAATGTAAGAAACATGACCTCAAAGAACTTATAGTCTGGGTGATGGAGTGGGGGGGAATGTGAGGTGAAAGGATAAAACATATACAGAAATATCTATAATGCACAGTAGAAAAGATTCCATCCACTAGAGTCATATAAGAAATTCAAAGGGTAAAGAAACCCTTCTAGTGGAAAAATCATGGACAGAGTTACAAGAGAGGTGACATCTGAATTAGGTTTTAAAAGAATGTAATAATTGAAACAAGCAAAGATAGGGAAGGTGGGGAGATGGGAGAGTACCTTCACAGCATGGGAGAATGAACTGAAGAGAGAAGAGTAAGGAAACCTGTAGCCCAGACTGACTTGAGTATAGAGTGCTTGAAGGAGATTAATGTGTGATGTGGTTAGAAAGGAAAATGAGACAGGTATCAGCTACATTATTCCTTTATTTTTACTCGACCTATTTATTCTTTCAGTTCCATCTCCTTTACTATTAATTTTCTATTTTGCTTATTGCACCCCAACATTTTTGTCTTAAATACTCTTAACTACTTCTCCTAAATCAAGGAGTCCTAGAAAGCTAGAATCTTATGCAGAATAAATTCAAGCTGATTTAATTCAACCTCTTAGCTAAAGCAGCAGTCTCCTCTTGCTTGCCATGTGGTTTATTTAACTTGAATTTCATCTCCAAGGTAAGAGGGCTTTTGTTATTTCTAAAGATAGTGATAATTGCTTGAAAAAATCTGCCTTGGTTCCAACTCTGACTCCTGGGAGCTTCCAATCTAAGATTACTAATATCATTTAGAATCACAAGGAATAAGCCTAAGTGATTTTTGTAATATTAATTTTTTATGTATTTTAATAGCAAATATAGTTTCCTTCTCCAAAATTCTCTTACCCAGACCCAATATCTCCAATTCTTTCCTTTTTTTTTTTAGCTTTTTGCAAGGTAATGGAGTTAAGTGACTTGCCAAAGGTCACACAGCTAGGTAATTATTAAGTGTCTGAGGCTGAATTTGAACTCAGGTCCTCCTGACTCCAGGGCCAGTGCTTTATCCACTGCTCCACCTAGCTGCCCCCCCACTGTGCCACTTAGCTGCCCCATCTCCAATCCTTTCAATGATTCCTTTGGACATGATTTTCAGTTGGTATTCTTATTTCTCCTAAAATGATACACTCAAATTGAAAACATGATTTTAGATGTGGCCTAACTAGTGAAGAGTATAGCAAGATTGTTATCTCGCATGTTCTGGACTCTATACTTCTATTAATGCCAGGTAAAGTTTCATTAGCTTTTTTTTGACATCATGTTATCTTTACTTGTAGTTAACTAAAACTCAAAGTTATTGTTGTTTCTTCTCATGAACTATTAAGCCACATCTCCCTCATCTTGTACTTAATAAATTGATTTTATGAAACCAAATATGGAACTTTAGATTTATCCCCATTTAATTTAACCTTGTTAGTTGAAATGTAATTATATTCTAACAATTTCAACTGTTTAACTCTTTTAGAATCCTAATACTGTCTATACAACATATTAGATATCCTTCCTAGCTCTGTCATTAACAAATTTGATAATCAGACTTTCTGTGCTTTTATTCAAGTTGTTAATGAAAGGAAAAGGCTATTATCAACATCCTTAGTACACGACTAGAGATCTCTCTCTAGGTTATTAGGTCATTCATATATAAACTCTGCATTTATTTGATTAAACAACTATATATCTCCCCAACTACAATCACTAACTCTCTATTTCTCCCCCTTGGTTACAATACCTTGAGATTTTTTTTTCAAATACTTTACAGGAATCAAGATAAATCATGTTGCTGGTATTTCACAATCTCTCAGTCTTGATGGGGAATGGCATAAATGTCACGTATTTTGCTCACCAATAAGCAAATAAAAAAAGCATGTGACTAGTTCTCAGAGAAAATCTGCTGGTTTCTTAATGATTGCTGATTCATACAAAGAGGGGTACTGGCAGTCTGGGATGTGTCTTGATGAGGGTGCCTAGAATAATCAGGGGAACTCAAATTAATAGCATTATGAAAGAATTTGAAATATTTAGCTTTGAAGAAGAAGAGGAATCATATGAGAAAATGTATAAAAGGGTCACATAAAAGAGGAATTGTGCTTATTCTGTATGATTACAGAGAAAAAACAATGGGCAGAAAAGACACAAAGACAGATTTTGGTTCAGTACAACCAAGAACTTCTTAACACTTATAACTATCTTAAGGATTATTAATTAGAAAGTTGAATAATATTTGTTCAAATGACAGTAGAAGAATTGGACTATATGACCTCCAATATGCCTTCCAAATTTGTGCATTATTATTTTATACACTAACAAGTCATCCAAAGCTCTCCTTGCCTTTCTTAGACTTAAATTTCTTCTTAATCATTTTCCTTTCATCCCTTCATGTCTTTATCAGTTTTCTTGATCAATAATACAGAAACAAAATAGAAGTTGAATAGTAATGCTTTCTTCCTAACATCACTTTACATTAATACTAATACAAGCTCATAGCCAGAACTTTGTAACTTATAAAGCACATTTTAATATATTGCCTCATTAAAAATTATACTTCAACATTTCCTCTTCTATCATCTAGCTAACATATTTATTTTTGCATTTGTAGTTCAGTTGTTTCAGCTATGGCCTTTTCTCTGTTACCTCATTTTGGGGTTTCATTGGCAAAAATACTAGAGTTTGCTGTTTCTTTCTCCAACTCATTTTATAGATGAGGAACTGGGTTAAGTGCCTTGTCCAGAGTCACATATCTAGTGTTTGAGACCAGATTTGAATTCATGAAGATGAGTCTGCCTGCTTCCAAATCCAATGCTGTATTTACTGTATCATCTATTTTCTATCCATCTACTTATCTATCACCTATCTATATGACATATTTATATATCATCTATCTACCTATTTACCATCTATCCATCTCTCATTTATTTACCTATTTGCATATATATATACATATATATATATATCTCCTTCCATCTATAATCTGAAGTTCTCAGACACTTTCTTGTACAACCATCATCTTTAGATGATTCATCTATTTCTTTCTTATCAGAATCACAAATGGTTGCCATGTGAGGTATCTGTTGTAGGGAGCTTTCTATTCCTCTTAAGCCATTTTGCCTTTTAGAGTCACTGGCCATGATATCACGCTCCTTTTTTTCTCTGAACTTTTAGGAATCTGCTTTCCTCAAATCTAGTGCCCTACTGACAGTGCCATTTCTTTACTATGAATAATCTTTTTACTTTTTCCTAAAATCCTCATCAATTCTCCCCTAAACAGTTGTTCTTGTCCAATCAGAATTATATCTAAAGTGGCAGTTTCTTTCTTTTACTTCCTCTCTCTTCTGTAAGTTAAATTTATCATATCTTTGTTTTTAGCAGAATAGAACCTGGAGATGTCCAGAGAAGGTAAGTTCTATTCTCATAGCAACTCGGTTTTTGCCAGCTTGGTATTTCATATTGGGAAAGTATCATCCATGTTCTCAGTCTGGCCAAACAGACTGAAGCATACTCCAATAGTAATATCTCTGTTGTTTAACCAAAACTAAGATGTTCACATTTGCAATGGACCTCAGATATCATTTAATCCAAAAGCATCCTTCCTAAAATATAACTTCCTGGGGTATTTTGAAATTTCTGAACTAAATAGAGAGACAGTTATAACCTAAAAGCTACGCACTATGTTCTTGGACAAGAATGTCATAACATTAAAAAAAAAGTTGCCTGAATAAAACAAAATAGATCGAAATTAACTTTGTGCCTACTTTTAGAGACTGTCACTGAAAAGATAAGATCAATTCAGGTCTAATAATATGATACTTTAATGTAAAAAAGGTGGAGTACAGCTATAAAAATACCATAACATCAATGATATTAACATTTAAATACTACCTCTCTGTTCTCCTGTCCCTTCTCCCTCCATCTCTATGCCCTTCTCCTCAGAAAGAATAAGTCCAGACTATGTCTAACACCTATAGGAAAGATTCAAGAAAGCACCAACTATTGATAAATTATGATTTTTGCTCCTAAGTAGTATAATAGGAAGTGAGCAGGCCCATTCATTGTGTCATTGTGTCCCAAACTGTGTAAAATGATCTTGGATGACTTTTAGTAATGAACTAACTTGGTGGTATTTAAAAATTATAAAGACAGAAACAATTGTGCTTTTGAATGTCAAATTAGCAAAATAAAATACTTAAAACTTATATAATCACATGTTCAATTTTATCCCCTGCATGTGATAACCTAAAATACAGTGGTCTGTTTAGTTTATATGTACATTAATTTCCTGCCTAACTTGATTTACCTGGGGGGGGGGGGAAGTATTCTTCAACAAAAGTCAGTTGCTAATTTTTTTTAATCTTAATAGAAGTTCTTTCTCCTTTCCTTTGTTTAAATATTATCCCTGCCCCTAATAGATTTATATACCAATGACATCTTAACATATAATGCAATGTACCCACCTTTGTTATTACAACCAATTTCTTGGCACAAGATATTTCCATATTTCCACATTTCTCATGAGCCCCAATTCACATCTTAGCTGGTGGTTGGTTGTTCAACCGGTTCAAAGATCCCCAGTGAGTGGGACTAAAAGCAGCACATTCAAATTTTGGAGAGCTCTGCTTTAAGGATAGCGTTGTTTCCCTAAATCAGGTTAAATCTGTCTTTTTTCGCAATCATCGTTCCTAATGTTCTTCTGCCTAAAAGGGCAAACCTAGGAACAATGAGTGAAAACTGCCAAGAGGCAGTCTCATGTTTGTTATTGTTGTTGTTCTTTTAATGTACATCTGACCACAGAAGGAAATAAAAGTCAAACAGTTGAATCTAGTCCCTGAACCAGAAAAAACTCTTAAATCAGTGGTTCTTGAACTGGGTCCATGAATTATCCATGAATTTGGATATTTCAATATTTCAGTGATCCTTGGAATTCCACGTATTTCCACATATTTCATTTTATGTATTCAAAAACACTATTCTGAGGAGGCCTTAAGCTTTACTATACTGCCAAAGGGGTCCACAGAACAACTTTACCCCACACACACACACACACACACTAAAGGTTAAGAATTTCTGCCTTAGGGGCAGCTAGGTGGCAGTGGATAGAGCATTGTCCCTGGAGTTAGGAGTTCAAATTCCACCATAAACCCTTAGTAATTACCTGTGTGATCTTGGACAAGTCACTTAACCCCACTGCCTTGCAAAAACAAACAAACAAAAGAATCTATGCCTTAAGGGTAGCTAAGTAGCAAAGTGAATAGAGTACCATCCCTGGAGTCATGGAGGACCTAAACTTAAATCTGGTCCCAGACACTTGGGACTTACTAGTTGTGTGACTTTGGGGAAGTTATTTAATCTTTTTTTTTGGTCTTTTTTTTAGGTTTTTGCAAGGCAAATGGGGTTAAGTGGCTTGCCCAAGGCCACACAGCTAGGTAATTATTAAGTGTCTGAGACCTGATTTGAACCCAGATACTCCTGACTCCAGGGCCAGTGCTTTATCCACTATGCCACCTAGCCGCCCTAAGATTCTTGTTCAAGGTTTCTTTTTTTTTTTTTAATTTCTTTTCAAGGCAATGGGGTTAAATGGCTTGCCCAAGGCCACACAGCTAGGTAATTATTAAGTGTCTGAGGTCAGATTTGAACCCAGAGGTACTCCTGACTCCAAGGCCGGTGCTCTATTCACTGCACCATCTAACTGCCCCTATTTAATCTTACAGAAAAAAACTTTTTTTAAAAAAATCTGCTTTTCCAATCAAAATTCCAAAATATTACTTTAATGAGTTAGAAAAAGTTGTAAGTATATTCACATGAAGAAATAAAACGTCAAGAATTTCCAGGGATTTATTGAAAAAATGTAAATGAAGGTGGCTTAGCACTACCCGATCTAAAATTTTATAGCATCAGTTATCAAAACTGTCTGGTATTGGCTAAGAAACAGAGTGGTGGACCAGTGGTATAGAATAGGTGCAATAGGTGCAATAACAGGAAATGATCATAGTAATCTGCTGTTTGATAAACCCAAAGATTGGGTTAAAAACTTGGGATAAAAAAAATTCTCTTTTGATGAAAACTGCTGGGAAAATTGGAAGTTAGTATGGAAGAAACTTAGATTAGACCAACACCTAACACCCTTTATCAAGATAAGATCCAAATGGATACAGGATTTAGATATAAAAAGCAATACTATAAGCAGATTAGAAGATCAAGGACTTGTTTACCTGTCAGATCTATGGAAGGGGAGCAGTTTATGACTAAGGAAGAGATGGAGAACATTACTAAAAACAAACTAGATGATTTTGATTATATTAAATTAAAAAAATTTTCCACAGATAAAAGCACTGTAACCAAGATCAAAAGAAATGTAGTAAACTGATAAACAATCTTTACAACTAATGTTTCAGACAAAGGACTCATTTCTAAAATATACAGAGAACTGAGTCATATTTAAAAAAAAAAAAAGACATTCCCCAGTTGACAAATGGTCAAAGGATATTTAAAGGCAATTTACAGATGAGGAGATCAAAGCAATCTATAGTATTATGAAAAATTTCTCTAAATCATTACTTATTAGAGAAATGAAAATTAAACCTTCTCTGTGGTACCACCTCACACCTCTCAGACTAGCCAATATGACCAGAAAGGATAATGATCATTGTGGAAGGGTTGTGGGACATCTGGGACACTATTATACTGTTGGTGAAGCTGTGAACTCATCCAACCTTTCTGGAGAGAAATTTGGAACTATGCCCAAAGGGCAACAAAAATGTGCATACCCTTTGATCCAGCAATACCACTACTGGGTCTATACCTTGAAGAGATGATGAAAAAGGGTAAAAATATCACTTGTACAAAAATATTCATAGCAGCCCTGTTTGTGGTGGCAAAGAATTGGAAATCAAGTAAATGTCCTTCAACTGGGGGATGGCTTATATGTATGTCATGGAACACTATTGTTCTATTAGAAACCAGGAGGGATGGGAATTCAGGGAAGCCTGGAGGGATTTGCATGAACTGATGTTGAGAAAGATAAGCAGAACCAGAAAAACACTGTATACCCCAATAGCAACATGGGGGTGATAATCAACCATGATGAACTTGCTCATTCCATCAGTGCAACAATCAGGGACAATTGGGGGCTGTCTGCAATGGAGAGAACCGTGGAGTTTGAATGAAGTTCAAGGACTATTACCTTTAATTTAGAAAAAAACTGATATCTTATTGTCTGATCTTATCATCTCTTATACTTCATGGTTTCTTCCTTAAGGATATGATTTCTCTCTCATCAGATTCAATTTGGATCAATGTACAACATGAAAAGAATGTAAAGACTGACAAATTGCTTTCTGTGGGGGGGTGGAGGGAGGGAAGTAAGATTGAAAGGAAAATTGTACAATACAAAAATAAATAAAATCTTTAATTAAAAATAATCTGTTTTAAACCAAAGACACAAAGCTAAATCTTTAAGCATTCCACCCATGTTTTCCCAGTTTGTGTTTCTTTATCCAAAGAGAAGCAAAGTGATGTGATACAAGAGCATCATCTTCAGGTCCTGGAATCAACATTTATTTTATTTTTTTTAGGTTTTTTTTTTTTTGCAAGGCAATGGGGTTAAGTGGCTTGCCCAAGGCCACACAGCTAGGCAATTATTAAGTGTTTGAAACTGGATTTGAATCCAAGTACTCCTGACTCCAAGGCCAGTGCTTTATCCACTGCGCCGCCCAGCCGCCCCTATCAACATTTATTGATAGTATAAATTTGAGCAAGTCACCTTGCCTTAGTTTTCTAATCTGTAAAGTGCAAAAGTTAGAATAGAGAATCTCTAAAGTCCTTTTTAGCCCAGCAAAAAAGTCAAATATTGTATGCAGTGATTCTTTCACATATGATATTAGGTGGCAGAGTGAGTAGAGCCCTGGCCTTAAAGTCAGGACAGAAGTTTGAATCTGACCTCACACGCCTCTAAATAGCTGGGTGACGTTGGGCAAGTCACTTAACCTTGATTGCCTCCCATCCAGAGCCATTACCAGTCATCCTGATCCAAATCTGGCCACTAAATCCAAATGACTGGAGGAGAAAGTAAGGCTGAGAATCATAAAAATCAATGACAGGTAGATTGAAATTGAACAAAGAGGAAGATATCCACATAATGTCACATTATTTTGATTAATATTTATAGTGGAAAGATGAGTGGGGTAGTTTATTCGAATATTTTTGATATATGAGGTAGAATTTATTGAGGTAGAAGAGAGAGCATAATTTGCCTACTAGAATTCATTATTACAGCACATATATTCTGATTTCAGTTATTGCTATGTGACAAGTCTTTACTTATCAGAGAATTCAGTGGAAGATATGATCTTATTTGATCCTAGATTACTATATATGTACATGTTTATATGTACTATACATGTATATATACCCATATGCACACACACATATATATATGTACATATATATATGTACATATATATATATATATATGCCACCTTTTTCAGTACATCTTCCCCTTTGGCAACACTAAACAATATTTAGTGAAGTGGATTCAAAGAAAAATTACAAGAGGAAAAAAATTGGCTAAAAGTCTAGGCAGCCAAGAAAGAATCAACAAGGAAAGTATCATTTTCAACTTTGCCCAGGTGACTCTTTTATTTCAAAAATTAAATTGTGCTTTTTAATAAGAGAAAAAACACAATAATAACAAAACAAGAAGCACAAATCAATTGAGATAAATTCACTTATGTCAGTACAATTCTGAGGTTCATAGCCATTTAGCTTGACAAACTCCTATAAAGCTAATTTCAAGCTGGATGAATATTTTTCCTTTCAGAGTTTTAATCTAATCAAGTTGAGTAAATGAATCAGAAACATCTGCCTTGACTCAAGAAATGCCTTTATCACTAAACAAGCCTTAATGAGACAAGCAACTAATTATATTATCTTTCTGCTATGAGAAAAGGGAAAGTTGGATTAGGAACATTCTTCTGTGTAGAAAAACAGAAATAGTGATGCAGCTTTGCTGTACTCCTGAATAGATAATGTGTGATGATTATTTAGCAAAGGCTTCTAAGAAGTCATAGGTCAAATCTTCAATTATTTTATTAAATATGTGCAAAATAATCCTTACAATGCATTTCTTCCAGGAATGTTGTTGGAATACTTGTGAATAATTATTGAATTATATTTTCTCCAATAGTTAAGTCATTTGAAAGCACACAATACCACAGTGTGAAATATTTACAAATTTTCCCTATTCTGTGACATATTTATGAATCAAACACAGGTTTCAGAGAGAAGACTGTTAACTAAGTTAGAACTTCAGGAAACCTTGTTAGAAACCATGACTCAGGAAAAAGGAAGATCTTTACTTCTACTCATTGTCTCCCTACTAATAACTGAGTACCTTAGGGTATTTGAATAAATGAGAATGGAAATCTAAGATTAATGATCATCCTCTACAGTGGTAGTGACCAGAAGGCTATGATTCATCATCATCATCTTGATCTTCATTGCCATGACAGTTCTCATGAAATAATCAAACAATTTTGATCTATGAAAAGAAACAATTCTTAAATTCTTAAGCATTTTCAGCAATAAGCATTCAGTACATTAAGAGTAGATTTTAATTAAGGACAGAAAAGAAAGATCTGGAGAATGCCAGAGGCCACTTGGGTAGAAGAAAAGATCACAGAAAGAGGAAACTGTAAGCTTGAAAAGCAAATTTTACCCCGTTCACAATTGAACCAGATAGAGGACCTACAGAGTGGTATATGATCTTTTCTGCAGTTTTTTATTTGATCTTGCCAATAATCTTGAAAGTTTTATTTTTCTTTTTTAGCCATTTTAGAGACCTCATAAATTCCTTGTCCACGTTTTCACTAGACATCCAAGTGATGCAGTGAATAGAGTACCAGAACTAGAGTAAAGAAGATCTGAGTTCAAATTCAACCTCAGTTACTATCTCTCTGTCCTTGGGCAAGTCATTTAACTCCTATCTGTCTCATTTTTGTTAACTGTAAAATGGGGATAATAACTCACAGGGTTGCTGTGAGGATCAAATGAAATAGTATTTGTAAAGTGCTTAGCACACTTCCTGGAACATATATACATATATATGTGCTATATAAAATTTTCACCTCTTTTGTTTTTTATCATTTATTTCTATGGGTGTGAGAACAATAAGAATCACATTTTTATGGAACTCTTTAAAATTTACAGTGTTTTAGAGTCATCTCATTTAATCCTCATGATTATTCTCTAAAGTTGGTACTACTATAGCCTCATTATCAATTGAGGAAGAAAGAAGTTTATTGATTTATCCAAGATAACATGGCCAGTAAATGCCTAAGGCAAGATTTCTGCTCAGTTCTTCCTGACTCTACTACTACTACTACTACTACTACCAACATTATTAATTACAACTACTATTACTATAACCGCTACTACCACTACCACCACTACTACTACTTCTACTACCACTACCACTACTAATATAATTATTACTACTACTACTACCGCCACTACCATTACCACTACCACTTCTGCTACTACCTCTACCACTATGCTACTACCACTACTACTACTACTACTGCTTCTACTACCATGATGGTTCCTTCTAATGATGATGATGATGGTGAGATAACCAGATCCTGTTAGGATATCACATGTCCAAATAAGCTTTTCCTTCAACAAAGAAAAGATCTCAGATCTCAGAAATTTTCTACTCTTTTGTTAATTACTTTTTTAAAGGCCTTCCCATTCTGAAATATTCACCTTCATCTGAATTCAGGAATACAGCAAAGCTGCATCACAATTTCCTCATTGGTTTGAGGAATATAGTGTGTTCAATACATATTCTTTGATAGGGTTGAATTCCCTATCTCCTTTTCAACTGTTACTTTGATTTCTGGGTTGCAGTTTCACTGAACTAGAGGACTATGAGTAATCACGACTCTTCTTTGTGTTCTGGAAAGAGAAAATCATTTAGGCTGTTTATTTCTTCTTTCTCCTAAATAAATGTGTAAGCAGGGAGATCTGCTTGACTCTTGCAGGCTATGTACTTATGAGTCAATACAGTCCATTTTTGAATGTATTTCCTTTCACAAAGTGAGAAATCACATTGATTATTATGATTTTATGAAAGAATAGAGATTAGTCAGCTGGTTAGTCAGCAACCTTGGTGGAGTGTCCACTGCAGACAAAGAACTGGGAGGTGACATTGAAGTGGGACTAAAGGACATGATCCCTTGTTTTCAATAAAGCAAGCATTGATTTCAACTAAAACTTAGAAAATGTTCCTTTTGTTTTGTTTTTTTTTTTTGGAAGAAACCTGTGTTAGGCTTTGTCTTTATAGAATTTACAGTTCAATGATTAAGGACGAATTTATAGGGAGGCTCAATACATAGAACTTTTCAATGAGGAGATCTCAGAATTCATAAATTGTCCCATTAGGTAGTGAGTGAGGTGCTTGTCCTTAGAGGTTTTTAGACTGAGACTAAATAACTATTTGTCAAGAATGTTATAATGGGGCAGTTGGGTGGTACATTAGATGGAGGTCCTGAGTCAGGAGGACCTGTGTTCAAATTTGACTTCAGACACTTGATACTTACTAGTTGTGTGACCCTGGGCAAGTCACTTAACTACATTGCCTTGTAAAAACAAGTAAAGAATAATGCTTTAAATGGGATTCCCACTTCTAATAGGACCATACTAGTTAATCCTTGAGTTCCCTCCCCTTCTAATATTCTGTTTCTAAAAGTTTAAAAATGATTTGATTGTACTTAGGGAATAGGAAATTAAATATATACAAATTGTAATCCTCTATTAAAGCATATATGATCCTGTAATGAGAATTTCTTATCACCAGATTATTTTCTTAAATGAAATCCATGTCACTTTCATGCTCAATATCCTACTCAATAAATTCCAAATCAAATACCAATTTCTCTCATTATTAATTACTCTACTTGCCGAATTCTACAATGAGGCGCTCTCATTGGTCCTCACACTCCAACCCCATTTCCAAGCATCATTATCTACCAGGCCTCCCCTCCATGCTTCTACCTCATTCCTTCCAAAGACAATTCAAGTACTGTCTTCTGCATGAAGTCTTTCCTGTTCACCACAAAGTGTTAGTGCCTTCCCTTCCCACCTAACTTGTATTTATTTGCATTTATTTGCTTTATCTTTATTCTGTAATATATGTGGTCCCAGAAGGAACTTGAAGTTCAATAAAAAAATGACCCATGAATACCCCAAATCCCTCACAAGGAAAAGAGATCTAAGAGAGATGCCAGGTGCACCATTCCTCATCTCTAGGTTCGGCAGCATCTATTACCCCTCTTATTCTTCCAATCACCACTATGTTCCATCAGTCTCAAACATACACAGATAAAAGTGGCCTTCTGACTTATTGGGACCCAACACTGCCCTAGCAGAAATGCTTTCATATTTCACAACTCCTCTTATAAGTTATTGCATCAGCAATAAAAGATGCCACAAGAACTTTCTTACCTGTTGTCCATGTTCAGGAAGACTCTCTGTCTCCTATCTCTGAACTTTCCTAATCCTGATACAAAGTTATTTTGTTGTAGCCTATATAGCAGAAATAATTAGTAAAATAGAAAAACCCTTAAATCAATAAGAACAAAAATTTTCAAATAAAGGAAAGAGAGAACAACAAACTAATAAGAGCTAAGCATTTATGTATCAGGCAGACATTGTGCTACATGCTTTATTAATAGCATCTGTTTCATTATTCACAACAATCCTGGGAGGTAGGTGCTATTATTCTTCCCATTTAACTGATGAATAAAATAAAGCCAAAACAGGTTAAGCAACTTGCCTAGAGTATCCCACAACTAGTAAGCATCTGAGGCTGAACTTGAATTCAATTCTTCCTAACCCAGATATCTATCCTCTATATATTGTAGATATGTGGAAGGCAAAATGAAGCTCTGCAGAGAGCAGAACTTGTCCATACAATTGAGGATGTAGCTAAATTACTATCATAGGTAATGCCTCACCCCGCTTTGCTTTCTTCAGGAATTGATACAACTAAAAGTGACTCATAAGAGAAAAATAAATGAATGAGTAGACAAGACATTCAAAAACATAACAGAAATTCACTAGGACGGGGCATACAAATCTAATTTTTTAAAAGTTTTAATTCTCTGAGGAACACATGGAAACGAAGAAAAGAATAAATAAGTATATACCAGGAAGCAAAATTCAAAACAGATCAAAAGGGATGGTAACTAATAAAAAGAACCTTGGGAAAAAGTTAGCAAACTAAGTTGGAGAGGAGTTTAGGGGGAATTTTTAATTAACCTCTTATTTAAGAGGTTAAAAATTAAGGGAATAAAGACAGGAAGACAACGAAATAAAAGAAACAAAAATAAATCAATAAATTAAGTAAAACTTGAGGAAGGATCAACAAATGAAATGGGATATTGAGAATGGGATGGGCAGGCAACTCAATCTATGGAAAAAGAAATTTAATTAATGTTGATTGAATGAAACTAATTGTAGGAACAAAATACTGACAGAAGAGGAAGGGAAACAAAACAAATAAAAATCATTTAGATAGTATATCTGTTCACCCATCTGGATTCCCCTTATCTGGCTTATATAAATCTACTTATTCTAAGTCTTCATACTTATCATCGCCCTTACACTTTTGTGTCAATGTAACTTGAGTTTAGTGACTTCTGTCTCTTATCCCGCTGGAGTAATGATTCTCCCTGCTTCTTGGGATTGGGTCTTAGCCATGTTTTTGGCCATCCTTTACTTCTTTTTATTCCTGATTTCTCTCCCCAGATCTTTTGTGTATTGTAAGAAATCCTTGATTGCTGGGACTGACTTTGCCTGTTACTTCTTGTCTGACTAATGCCAGTTGATGGGGTGTGATATCCTCTGTATATGGAACTTCCTTTTGGCTTCCCAGATTCCATGACTTCCATTCTCATTTCTGTGGTTAATTCTTGGGGTTGACTCACTTTACTTTAAGTTACTATTTCTAATGCTTTCCTGGTTGGGATTTTTTTTGTAGCATATAAATAATCCTTTTATAGCTGAAAAAGAAAAATCATCCTTATGAGTCAGCACCCTTGGAGTTTAAGCCCTCTCTCTCCTGTTGGTAGGAGCCAACTTCTGCAGAGCATAGCTTTCCATAGCCTGCTTCAAATCAATGTATCAACAAACACTTATTGTGAATCTAGAATGTGATCACCTTACCTTTATATAACATGTCTTCAAATTGTTTTCTCATATATGATTTAATACGATTCCCTTCAACCATATTTCTAGGTAAAGAGATAGGATCATTTACATGTAAAGGGAGAATTGGGAACATTGAGTGGTTTTTCCCAAATCACACAGTTAGTAGTGGCAAATGCAAGATTTGAGATTCCAAATTTGGGATTCCAAGAGAACCCTGATTCTTAGTTTAGTGTTTGTTCTACCCTACAGTACTGCCTCTTTGCCCATACTAGCCTATAGTATTCTGGTTTTTGACAGCTGTCTTGTATTAAATCCAATATTATCCACTGGGGTAAGAAGATGAACTCCTAAAGAATGTTCTATTTCACTGTTTCTATTTGTTTCCCCATTACTTAGCTCACAGAAAAAAAATTAACAGTAAATTTTCATTCAATCATTTATTCCCTCACCCAGTGTGAGGGAATACATAAAACACAAGACTAGTGTTGTGGTTGATATCTGAAAAATCACTCCACATATCCTCAAGAACTACATGGTTGATAACTGCAATATCACTCCACATTTCATCAAGAATATTTAGCAGGGAAAAAGCAAAGTCACATGCTCTGGGCAAGAGCCACTGCCACCCTAAGATGTTCCATAGGGATGGCTATTATGCAACATCCAGAGATAAAAGAGAATTTCAGGAGGTGAGGATAAAATAAGAGAAGTCCTGCTTGCCTACAGCTGGGATGAGTTCCCATCAACTGGCATTGATCCATTAAGAGAGTTAACCTATAAAAACCATACTGCCTCTCTAATGCTAGTGGAGGGGCTGTGATTTATTCCGTATATGAAACTTCCTTTTGACTCCCCAAATTTCATGACTTCCATTCTCATTGCTGTGGTTGATTCTTTGGGTTGACTCACTTTGCTTTAAGTTACTACTTAAACACTTTTGATATTGGTAGGGTTTAATGACTGCTTGATGAAACTTTAGCAAAGGAAGTGATAGTTTTATGAAATGCTATTGTGTTTTATTATTGGAATCTTCCAAACCTATGCTGGTCTTATCTGCAGTATTAGATCTGCTCCCTATAGTCTGTCTGGTTGTGTGAATTGGTATGTTTCTTTTGAAGATAATTTATTCTTATGTGGGTCTGAGGAATTATTTTTTTTTTTGCCTGTTCTAAAGAGAACAGAGACATCTACATCAGGGAATCATTAGTGTTTATCTATAAAGAGTAAGAAGGAAACCAGCCCAAAACAGATTAGAAGAGGAGCCTGCCATTGATGCTATCTGACTTCTGGAGAGGCCAAGTGAATGATGGTCTCAGAGGATCGCCTGAAAGTATTTCCTCAGAGTACACTGCCTTACAAGTAGCAAATTACAGCCTAGCTAGAGGATATAAAACTTGAATGAAAATTGGGAATATCGAGTAGGGGCTGAAGGAGATAAGGAAAGATTTGTGAACAAGATGGGATATAGGAAAATAAATTTTGAGATAGAAAAAACTATGGGTTAACCCCTTCATTTTGTGCATGAGAAGACTGAATTCAGGAAAAAGTCAAGTAACTTGACCCAGATCACAGGATTCCATCAAATTCTAAGCCTACGAATGGCCCTTTCTTTTGCACCACACTCTCTCCACTTACCTGAGCTTGGAAGTATGGAAAGGGTAAGATATTCACTGATCCTTTCATACATGGACATCTATCCTGAAAGGAGCAAAAAAAAAGACATTTTTTTAAAGAGCAAAGAGGGAAGAAGTTTGAGGATAAATAAAAATCCATACAGATGCAAGTGAAGCTAAAGCTTTAAATCAAGACACAAAATGTTTGTGAAAACTTGAGTAAAAGCAGGTACTTCATAGTCAGAAATACTAACTAAAGGTAGGAGCAGCTTCAATGTGTCCACCAATGTATTTACATATGACTATTATCCAAGTTTTGGAGATTATAATTAAAAACCGGTTGACTACAAGAGAAATGGGTGAATCAAAAAAGTCAAAGATAGTACCAGGGGTACTTGGTGAATGAGTAGTGTTACTAGTGAAAATAAGTCAGAAAATATTTCCCCAGCCTCATCCCTTTTTAACCTTCCTTATTTCCATTTTACATTGTAAGTTCCTTGAGGGAAGGGACTTTTTTTTAAATCAACAACACTTAGCACAGTGTCTGACATGTCAAATATGTTTAATAAATTTTTAGTGATTTCTGAGAAAGAAGAACAGACTTGGGGGAGAAGATAAGCTATTTTAATGAGCTTAAAGTGATCATAAGACATATAGTCAATAAGCCTATATATAGGAACTCAGGAGGAGGATTAATGTTGGAAATATGTATTTTTGAATTATCTATATGGTAGTGATCATTGAAAGTGTCAGATTAAATAATATTGATAGAAAAGAAAACTAATAATAAAATATTGTGTAAATTTTATCTTAAGAGGTCAGGAGACAGAAAAAAGATCCAGTGAATGAGCCATGAAATTAGCAGAAAAGAGTGTGTGTGTGTGTGTGTGTGTCTGTGTGTGTGTGTGTGTGTGTGTGTCTGTGTGTCTGTGTGTCTGTGTGTCTGTGTGTCTGTGTGTCTGTGTGTCTGTGTTTGTATGTGTGTGCTCATTACAGCAAAATTCCTTGAAAGCAAGAACTGTTTCACTCTTGTCTTTATATCTTCAGTGCCTTGAATACAATGGGTACTAAATAAGCAAGTGTTGGATAAGTGGATTGTTGGACAGTAGAATCAGAAGACTGTGTCATGAAATCTAAAAATGAAGCTGTATCTAGTAGGAGCAGGTAAATAACTACAGAAGTAGACTGAGAAAGGGTTTTCCATCTGTGAGAGAATAATTTTGAAAATGATGGCAGGAAGAAAATTCATATAAACAGGGATTTAGGAGAAGTTAGGTGACAGTTGGGCCTAGAGTCAGGAAATCCTGAGTTCAAATCTGCTCATAGTTAGTTGTGTGACTCTAAGTAAGTCATTTAACCTCTGCCTTAGTTTCCTCACTGTAACATGGGATTAATAAAAGCACCTACTTCCCAAGGCTGTTGTGAGGATCAAATAAGTTGATATGTTAAAGATGCTCAGAACAGTCCCAGAAAAACAGTAGAAAGTACATAAATGCTAATTCTTCATCTTCTTCTTCCTCTTTTTCTTCTTCCCCTTTCCTTCTTCCTCTTTCTTCTTCCTCCTCCTTTCTTCTTCTTCCTCTTCATCTTCCTTTTCCTCCTCCTCCTCCTCCTCCTCCTCCTCCTCCTTCTACTTCTGCTTCTGCTTCTGTTTCTTCAAGTAGGTAGTGTGGAAATGAACTTCTCTAACTAGACAACTTTTCCCAAAAAGTTTGGCAATAAAAAGGAATGGATTAATGATTTAATGAAGTGATTGAATTGATTAATGAGTGAATTGGATTAATGAGTGAATGAAGAAATGAAGTAATACAAATATCGGAGAAAGTTCTTGTTCATTAACTGACAAAATTATTGTTTTTTATTGGGAAAAGCTTAATATATTTGTAGGAATTTGGGAATAAGTCATTAGGAAAGCAGATATCACTAATGTATAAGAGTGAACTAAATATTGTTGCAATGAAATTTTGCAGAAGAAAAGAAAGATGTGATATGGTATATATAGAGAGCAAAAAACAGAACTATATCTTTTTTTTGAGATATAGTTTTGATCAAATTTTGAAGAGTAGAAAAGGAAAATAAAAGATCCTATCTGATAGCCCTTATGTTTTAGTTACTCAGATAATTAAAAAAGCTAAATCATGATAAATGTGTGAGGTTGGGGATAGAAGAAAAGAAAAAAGATTTAAAGCAACTTCTGTGAGAAATGAGATAAATTGCAGTTAAGTAGGAAAATTGCCAAGCTGCAATGAGGACCCAGATAAGTTTATTGGCCATATATTTGTAATAAATGAAATCTCTTCAGGAATACTCAGGGTCCTGAGAAGAGGAGTAGCTCGATGTGTGTACAGTTTTGAGTGTTATAGGTTTTTCCGTACATGGACTAAATTTTCCTTTCTTCAACTTTCCCCTCCTTATAAATTAAATCATATTAAGTTAAATTCATCAGACATATTTTTTCCCTTTTCATATTTATTCAGACAAGGACAACAGCTGATATTAAAAGATATCTACTGCAGCTTCTTAATGGTTAACATTTTTTTATAGTTCATTTCCTGTCTTGGTAATCATGCCCCAACTTTCCAAAAGCTCTTTAGAAATCATAAACCATGTTTTGATTAAATAAAAGCGGTATTTACGTTACTGCTACAAATCAAAGAATTAACATCTTGGGTTTCCATGGCTGGAAATCACTTCACTGGATATCATCATCATCAAAAAGATCTTCGAAATCATTGTAGAAGTCCGCGTGCACGGCCTTCTCGTTGGCGGCCAAGTCCATCAGGACCCCCGTGCTGCCTCCAGCCTGGTCCAGGTCCACGTAGGGCCCGGCGCCCTCGGGGAACATCTCGTCCACAGCCGGCTTCATGGCCCCGTCGCTCCGCTTCCATCTCGGCCCGGCGCGTCACGTCGCTCCGGCCCATCAGACATTTTTTTCCATGATCCTGTGCCAAAAGTATAGTCCCTAATCTCAAGAAGCTTACTTTCAATGGAAGACATTTGTTTACACAGGAGAATGGTGGCAAGGAGACTTCTGTAAAAAAGTGTAATGAGAAAAAAAAAACTCTTTGAAAACCTCTGGCTCCACAAAGATATCAGTTATGGAAAATTAAGAATGAGATAGAAGCCAACAAGTGCAAAACTAAAAACACTAAATGCTGATTGACATCCAACCAGCAGACTGACTGTTATTATACCTTTTTTTTCATCCATGATCCCCTGGTCTTTTTTTGGTTACTATTGTCCTTCCAGATTGTTTTTACTTTTCTTTTAAATAGATTTTATGGCTATAAAAAAGGTAGAAAGTGCACAATAAAATTTCCCTCGGGCCTTGCACTTCTGTAGGATGGCTACCACTGGAAGACTATCTTGAGTGGTACAAGCAAATCAAAAGATGTTCCTCTTATATGAGACAAGATAATAAAATAACCCAGATTTAGATGGTGAATTAAAGTTTGCAAAATAGTTTTCTTACAGTAAAGCTGTGAGTTTAGGAGGGGAAATATTATTATTCTTATTTTATTGATGAGTAAACTGAGAAGCAGAAAACTTGTGACTTATATATGGACTAGTTTGTTTCAGCTGGGCCTCAAAGTCATAAATCCCAACTCTGAGTCGTGTTCTTTCCAAGATACTATACTGAGCATCCTAACTCATGCAGAGTACTTAGTAATACAATGATTCAGGAAATCAGGATAGGAGGAGATTAATTATCATAGCTGTCGTTCTTTGGTGCCATAAAAATAAAGGCATTAATAGAGCAGTGAGGGTGAATTTCTTATCATTGGAATCAAGTCATTTTCTATTCTATGAGAGAGGGAAGGATTAACCAGAGAGGATGATAATTTTGAAACTCTGCATTTTTAAGGAATATCTCTCAAATTTTTTAACTTCCTTTAATTTTCCCACACACACACACACACACACATACACACACAAAACACACACAGAGAGAACAATGAGATTAAATTTACCAATTTACATGTATAATACATAGAAATGTGTCTAAAAAATTGTGATTTTCATTCCAGGCTAAAATTCATCATAGAAAGCAAGAATTCTTCTTCTCTATTACTTTCAAGAACAACTAATAATTCAGAGAACAATTAGGATGAGTTTGAAAAAAATCGGGTTTTGGGGTTATCTGCTGTCGTATTTACATATAAAAGCTCCCAAACAAATTAATACCTTTCCTCCAGCTATACTTGAATTAATCCAGACAATGCCAATTTAGTGGTTAAGACATGGAAATGACCAAGGTCTCCCACTGCATCCAGGAATGTCTCCAAGTTATCTTGCTTGATATCTTGCCACTGGACCCAGAAGGTTTAGGAGAAGAAAGTGATACTGGTGACTTTGCAAAACCCTTCCTCAATTAAATCTAATTCACCTGTATGATCTTCTTCGAGACTTAAATCAATATTTTTTCTTACTTTATGAAAACAGTATCTGTATAATTATTAAATAGATATATTCTCCTATTATCTGTCCTCTGAAGTTTATATCAGAAGCAAGATAGTAATCAATCAACTGATTAATTAGCAAGTTTCTATTAAAAGCCTATTATGGTCAAGCACTGAGGATACAAATATGAAGAAGGAAGAGGCAGCTACATTGTACAGTGGACAAAACACTTGTAATCAGGAAGACACAAGTTTAAATCCAGTCTCAGATACTAACTAGCAGTTTATAAAACTATATGGTCACAGATGATCAATCTAATTCAATTTTCTCATTATATTAGAGAGGGAGGTTAAATTACTTGTCCATATTCACACATAGAATTTAGGGCCGAGGCAGGATTCAACCTCAGATAATAAGTCCATTGTTAAGCATTTATCAAACACTGAGGATGTATTTCCTGCCCTTACAGTCTCTTGAATGCAATAATTCAGGTCTAGGGATTATAAATTCAGAGCTCTTCCATACTTCATGCTGCCTGCCTATCATGGTAACTATAAATATAAGGAAACTATCTTCTCTTACCCCAGAGGTAGAAAGTAAACATTCAAAATTTAAGTGTTCTCTTAAAATGTGAGGCACCCCATTTTTTCCTATGTCAATTCAATAAACCCCAAGTTCATAAAGGAAATATAAATGAAATTTTCATCCTTTTCTTAAAAATCAATTTTAAAGAAAAAACCAACTAGAGCCCTTTATTGGCAATGGAACTCATATTTATCTATTCTAGTTTCAAGGTTTCAAAGCTCCCAGAAAGCAAATGAAGAAAACAAAAAGTATCACTCAGCTGCATGCAGGTCTAAAGGATAATGCTCTAGTTCCCCTTTGTGGTAGAATTTGATATTTCACCCAACATTTTTCTGTCTCTGTCTAGTCTAGAAGTAAGAGCAGCCAGATGTTTATTTTACATAATACATTTAATGATAAGAACTTCCCATTCTGCCCCTCTCATAAGAAAAAAATTATAACAGAAGCAAGATAGTAATCAATCAACTGATTAATTAGCAAGTTTCTATTAAAAGCCTATTATGGTCAAGCACTGAGGATACAAATATGAAGAAGGAAAAGGCAGCTACATTGTACAGTGGACAAAACACTTGTAATCAAGAAGACACAAGTTTAAATCCAGTCTCAGATACTAACTAGCTGTGTGATCCTGAGTAAGTCACTTAAACTCTCTCTTCCTTAGTTTCCCCAACTATAAAATGGGTATAATAATAATAATAATAGAATCTTTATCACAGATTGTTGTAAGGATCAAATAAGATATTACAATTGAAGTCGAGTACCTGGTCCATGGTGGCACTTACAATAATAACAATAATAATGTTTGTAATATTTGCCCTTCTTTTCAAAGACCACAACATCAGGGAGGTGATGCTATGACAAGCACATGAATTGGATGGGGGGGGGAAGCTGGGCTAAGTCACCAGCCTCACTTTCTCCTCCAGAGTCATCTGGGTCCAGTAGCCAGATGCTTGGAGATGGCACTGGATGTTAGGCAATCAGGGTTAAGTGACTTGCCCAAGATCACACAGATAGTAAGTGGCAACTATCTGAGGCTGAATTCAAATTTCCATCCTCCTGACTCCAAGGCCAGTGCTTTATCTACTGCACCACCTTTATGCTTATTATTTACCCTCACCCCCTCCCAGAATGAAATGCTGATATTTACTATGGCTTTACATTGCTTTACACAATGACCATCATATAATATCATTCGTCACTAGTATGACAAGTAAATATTATTAAAATATAGCATAAATATGTTAAGCATATGTGTGTGTGTTTTCCCTCACTTCTCCTTTGTATAGGTGGGCATTTCTATCTTATATGAATGACTATATACATGGAGACAATAATATATACATATATTTCTTCATAAATTAAAGAATACTTATTGATCAGTTGATTATTGATAGCTCTTTTGCATTTGCTCTGATTTGTTTTTATGGGGACGAGTTAGGGAGTATATAACATGGGATATATCATTTATACACGTATATATTCAAAATTGTATACTATTCTATATACTGCAACCTCCTAGAGTTTGACTTTAATAAAAGACAAACAGAGTTAGGTTAACATCACATGTTTATTGTTCATCTAGGCCTGCAGTCAATCATCCATGAAAGGGAACTCAGTGGAACTGAATTCCCAGAGGCTTTCTGGAGGAACATAATTATACATTTGCAAAATCAGAAGGTGGGGTCTTCAGTACTGGGATTTTCAGTACTTGTCTATCAAAGGAGCTCCCTTTTCAGTCTCAGGATTTGATTTGAGTCACATACATTAGGAGCTGAAGGGTTCTTATCAATAATTTCATTTATTCACATAAGTTCCCCTCCTCACTGAGACCTTAGTGCTTTATAAGTTTAATCTAAAAGACTTTCACAAAAGTATGCTCCCTTTCAAGCTGGAGGTATTGGCTTGATGGGATTTTGGAAGACAGGTTAGGCTTAGTTCTTTAATTGACTTTTGGGGGGGGGAGGTTTGCAAAGCAATGGGGTTAAGTGATTTGCCCAAAGTCACACAGCTAGGTAATTACTAAGTATCTGAGGACAAATTTGAACTCAGGTCCTCCTTACTTCAGGACTGGTGCTCTATCCACTGTACCACCTAACTGCCCCTGGTTGACTGATGTTTTACATATAAGTTTGATAATTCACATTTAAATTTATATCTGTCTTAAAGATAAGCTAAACAAATGATAATTTTTTCTGGATTACTAAAAGGATTTTTATGTGAAAGATCACCAATTCTCTGATTCAGTTCTTAAAATCTCAAGATAAATCAAATACTTATATATGTATATATATGCACATATCTGTATATATATATCAAAAGATTAAATATATGCACATACATAAATACAAATATGCATGTAAACATACACCTCTATGAAGGGGAAGGAGGGTACTAGCAATTGACAGGGTGCAGGAAAAGGCTTCATGTAGATGACAGTGTTTGAACTGAATTTTAAAAGGAAGTGAGGATTATATGAGACAGGCTGCAAGCACCACAAGCATGGGGGGGTGAACTGTGTTAAGGCATGCTATGGAATGTCAGGTGAGGTAAAAAAAAATACCAGTTTGGTGAAATCACCAAGTTTTAGAAAGGAATTATGAAATGAAACTGGAAAAAGGCAAAAAGGAATTTATATTTAATTTTACTGACAAAAGGAAGTCACTGGAATTAGTTGAAAAGGGGAACCACATGTTTCCATCTGCAATTAAGAAAAATTAAATGCTTTTACTCTGTCAGCAATAGATAAATTAGACTGGAGGGAATGAAATTCTTAAGATTGGGGGACTAATTAAGAATCTATTATAGTAATCTGGTAAAAGGTGATGAGGGTCTAAACCAAGATGGAAGCTACATTACTGAAGAGCAGAGGTTAGATGTTGAAAGATGTTGTGGAATAAGAAATGGTGGGATTTGGGCAAGAGGAAGTGAGGAGTCAAGAATAATGCTAAAGTTAGAATCATGAGATACTGTAAGAATGTTGGTGTTGTAACAAGAAATAGAGAAGTTTGGGGAGAAAGATATTGAGTTCTACTTTAGACATGTTGAATCTAAGGTATTTCTGGAACGTCTAGTTTGAAACGTCTAATAGACAATTGGTGAAAGGGGATTGAATTTCCGGGGAGAAAATGGGACTGGAAATGCCAAACAGAAAGTTATCTGCTACCAGTATAGTTAAAAAAGAGAGAGTAGAGTAAAGAGAGAAGAAGTGAATAAGCAACTGAAAATTGATACTAAGAAGGAAGAGACAAAAAAGTAAGAGATAGCATCCTCCAAGAACCATGATATCAGGGGTCAGAGGGAATCAAATAAGATGGAGTTTCTGTGTCAAATAACAAATATCCAGAAAGGAGAGAGTATTCAAAAGTTGAGAGTCGAAAAGATTATCAAATGTAGTGGACAGATCAAGAAGAATTAAGGCTGAGAAAAGAGCATCAGATTTTACAATTAGGGGATCACTGATAATTTTTGGAGAAGGAAGTTTTACTTGAGAAATTAGCCAGATCACAAAGGGTAAAGAAGGGAATTAAAAGGAGAGGAAATAGAGATTTTTTTTCAAAGAGAGTACATATTTAATTAATAAATTAAAAAATTATCAAGTACCCATTATGTGCCAGCACTGTGATTTGTACTGGAGATACAAAAAAAAGGCAAAAGACAACATGCAAACTATGTACAGGAAAAATAGGAAACATTTAAAAGGGAAAAGGCAATAGAATTAAGAAGAGTTGGGGAAAGCTTCCTGTAGAATGGAAGAATTTAGATGGGACTTAAAGCAAGCCAGAGAACTAGTATACAGAGTGGAGAAAAGAGAGGGTTTCATACAGACAAAATTCCCAGAAGCAAGAGATTAGGTGTTTTGTTTAAGAAACATCCAAGAAGCCAATGTCACTGGACTGAAGAGTATGAATTGGGGAGTAAGATATATGGAGACTAAAAAGGTAAGACAGAACTAGGCTAGGAAGGACCTTGAATGCCAAACAGAGAATTATTTGCTTCTGAATTTTCTTGAGCAGAGAGGGTGGCATGATCAGACCTATGTTTTAGGAATCATTTTAGTGGCTTAGTAAAGAATGCATTAGAGATGGGAAGACTTGGTTCTGGCAGACTCACCAATAGCCTATTGTAATATTCTATAATTGTAAATGTGTAATATGTATATATTTATAAATGTAAAATTCTATAATATTCTACAATTACTGGGAGTAATCAAAGCCTGAAGTGATAAAGGCTGGTACTAGAGTGATAGCAATGTCAGAAAAGAGAGGGTAGTTATCTTTGAGAGATGTTACAAAAGTGAGATCTTCAAGCCTTGATGACAGTTTGAATTTGTGGAGTGAGAGATAATGAGAAATCCAGAATGACTCCTAGGTTGCAATCCTGAGGTCCTGGGAGGATGTTGTTGCCCTCTACAATCATAGGAAAGGGAGGGAGAAAGATAATGAGTTCTGTTTTGGACATGTGAGGTTTAAGATGTCAACTGGACATCCAGTTCCAATTGTCTGAAAGGCAGTTGGAGAGGTAAGATTGGAGGTCAGCAGGGAAACTGGGACAAGAAATGCAAATTTGAAAATCATCTGCTATGCAGGTGATTAAATTAATTAAATTCATTGAAACTGATGAGATTGCCAGCTAAAGATTATAGAAAGGGAGGAGAGCCAGTATTGAACTCTGAAGGATATCGTTGGTTAGACGATATAATCTGGAGGAGGAACCAGCACAAGAGACAGAGAAGGGACAGTCAAGTAAGAAGAAAACAAGGAGAAAGTGGCATCCTAAAACTCAGGATGAAGAGACTTTGAAGGGGAAGACAGGGGTCAGCGCTGTCAAAAGTTACAGAGAGGTCAAGGAGAATGAGAACTGAGGAATGAGAATTAAGTGGCAAAGAATTGGAAATTGAGGGGATGCTTTTCTATTGGGGAATGGCTAAACAAGTTATGGTACATGAATACTATGGAATATTATAGTTCTATAAGAAAACATAAATGGTTAGATTCTGGAGAAGCATGGAATGATTTATGGGATCTGATGCTGAGTGAAGGGAGCAGAACCAAGAGAACAATATACACATTAACATCAACATTATGAAATGCACATCCCTGATGGTAGCAGCTCCTCTCCAGGGTTCAGAGAGCTAGGACAACTTTATTGGACTGGCTATGAACAATGTTATTCTATCCAGAAGAAGAAAAACAAAACAAAAAACAAAACAAAAAAAAAACCCTAACCCTTCAAAATCTGATGAACAGTCTATAATAATTATCTCTTATATATCGCTTTCCTTTAATCCTAATTCCTCATACTGAAAATAACTAATTTGTAAACATGTTTATACAAATACATATGTATAGTACTAACCTGATCATTCACCACTGAAGGGGGGGAGGGAAAGTGGAAGGAAATTGCATAACTTTAAAATATACATGTGCATACAGATGAAAATAAAGATCATAAGTAACATTGTAAAGAGCAGTTTGGTGGAATGGGTAAGATCAGGAATCAGATTGTAAGGAGTTAAAAAGATAATGGGAAAGAGAGAGTGAAGTCATCTATTGTAAACAACCTTTTCAAGGAGTTTACCTTACCATATATTTCCATGTATAAGAAGAACCTTAATTTTGGGACCTGAAATTTGAAAAAAAATGTATTACATATAGTTATTTAACTTAAGTTTATTCATCATAATATTCATACAACTCCTCATCACTGTCAAAACTCCTATCCATTAGCTCATCCTCATCTGTTTTTTATGATAAATCACTGTTTTAGGAGAGGCTCTGCCTGCTCTCCTGACTATGCTCTGGTCAACCAAGCTCTTCTGGCACATGGATACATGCTTAGTCCATTCCATTTCATGAACTTTGAAGCACCAATTGAATCCTCCTTTGAAATCAGTTACTTCTTTTTCATCAGTAATTCTTCTTGCCTCCTGCTGAACCATCTTTGTGGACACAAGAATTCCACTTGCCTTTTCTCTTCACTCCTTCTCTTCATTTCCCTCTCTAGATCAGGTCATTTGGCTCACTTGTCTCTCATGGCCTTCTTCTGCTATGGCATTTTCAGTAGTGTTTCTTCTTCCTGTGGCCAATCTCAGATTGTTTTCTCAGTTGGAGTAGGTCCAGACTTAGGTTCAGCAGCATGATTTCCATTTCCATTTCCACTCTTGCAAACTGAATCACTTTGAATTTGAATTCAGCACTGTATGAAAATCTTTTCTGAGCTATTTCTGGGCATCTGTCATTTTATGACAAAACACAATCTAATATACTGGTAACAATGAGAAACAATGAGTGCAAAGACAGCAAGCGTGAAAAAGCAGTAAATGCAAGTAAAAAAAAATCTATAACCATTGTAAAAGTTACTCCAAGTTTTTAGACCCCAAATTTTTCGGGAAAGGGTGCATTTTATACATGGGGATATACAGTATATAGAGCTAGATATATAGAATGATAAGTAAAGAAGGAAGGGTAATTTTACCCTTCCTGGTTTTTTCAGGATAGGAAAGATATAGGCATGCATGTAGGCAGTAGGAGATGAGTGAATAAAAAGGGATAGAGTGAAAATAAATGAAAGAATGGGAATAGCTGGGGTATATGTTGAAGGAAATGAGATGGAATGAGATCACTTAACAAGTAGACGAGTTAGCTGTGGTAATTAGTAAGGTCACTTATTCACGTGAGACAGAAATGAAGGAGAGAGTAGCAGAAGGCAATAGAATTACAGATGAGGAAGAAGAGAGGAAAAGAAGTTCATAGTAAATGAGTAAAAGATGAAGTAGTGTAAGTATAAGCTGTATAGTATAAGATGTATAGATGTAAGAGTATAAGATGAAGCAAGTAGTGGAGCTGAAAGAGTGGAGGGGGAAAGAACCATGTAGATTTGAAGAGGGATGAAAAAGTTTGGAACAGTTGTTATGAAAAATGGAATAATAAGTTGATAAGGGAGGTTTTATAAGATTGCCTCAACCTGATTGAGGTTATACATACATATATATATACACATATATATATATATATATATATATATATATATACACACACACACACACACACACACACACACACACAGCAGGATTGAGCATGCAAACTGCTAGAGATAACAAGAAGGGCTAGCCTCAAATACACATGTAGAGGGGTTGACCTTGACAAAGAGCAGGGCTTCTTCAACACAGGAAAGGAATGTAAAATATATCAAAGGTTCTTAAGATTAAAATAATAGGAGAAGAAGGAGATCATATCAAATGCTTTCAATTTTTTCTGTGAAATAAGAAGCAATGTCAATTTATGGAGGGGAAAAGAAGGAAATAAAGGACTCAGGAGGTGAAAAAAGTTTTAAAACAGCTTCTGAGCAGAATGATATAGAAAATCAATTAGGGAAGAACAAAAAGTATGGCTTTGCTCAGTTGAGGTTGGATAACATAAATTTGTAATGTACCAAATCACTGTGGTTGTAGAATTTCCTCCAGTTTCATTCAGCTGTTTGTGAGTAGGAGTGGAAGAGGCAGATGGCAGTTGTAATCCAGGGTTGAGGTTTGGCAAGAGAAGAGTGGCAGTGAAATAAGCAGGCAAAGGATTCAAGAGCAGGGGATAGTTTGGAGTTGAAATAGCTAACTATTGTATTAAGGTTGAGGAAGGAGGATCCTGAAAATACTAAGGGACAGAAAGAATACAGACTGACAATTATGATCAGTTAGGGGAATGTCAGAGGTCCTAATTTGGAAAATATTCCACTTGTGGGTAATGCTAAAGTGTGACTTTCCCTATGTGTACACATTGGAGTCGTGGGGCTTAAAGAGGATAAAGGAAATGAAATATTAGGAATTTTGAGGGACCATCCACATGGATATTAACATTCCCCAGTATATATGTAGGAGCTGAGCAGGAAAAGAAAAAATGGTGAGTTTAATCCTGAGGGGATTCAGAAAGATCACTACCTTCAACTACCATAATTTTGATTGAGTGGGAAAATGTATTTGTGTGACCTTCAAAAGAGGAAAAATTATTAAGTGAAGGGGGAAAAGGGTGAGTCTGAAAATGACAATAGGAAGCAAGGGATATCGCAGTTCCTTCAACAAGATCATAGTGAGAAGAAAGGAGGAAATGAGAGAAAGTTCAGCCAGTGAGGGGCAAGATAGCCTGTTGTGCAGTATCATGAAGGGATTCAAGTCTGTGTCAGGGCTAAAGAGACAGACTAAGCTTAAGATAGTGAAGTTCAGTCTGAAGAGGTGAAGGAGAATGTTTACTAAAGAACAAGAAATTCAGAGGTCATAGTGGAAGATGTAGACAGGATTGAAATGGGACATGGGTGGGTCAGATTGAAAAAGATGGAAATGATTATGAGGATGCAAATGAGAGTACTTGAAAAGGGATGCAGGTGATAAGTTGTTAATTAAGTATTGCAGGAATGAGTAGAGAAACAGAAGAAACCATAATAGTAAAAGCAGGTGGAAAATAGGGATAGAAACTCACAATCTGAGATGGGGAATTGGAGGGGAGCTGGGCAAGATCTGAGTCAAATCCTTCATCTGAGAAGGTAGAGAATAGTCAGGGTCTAGGTCTAGACAGGCCTAGACCTGCCTTCTACATGTGACCCCATATTATAAGAGACAGTTGTATCTTCTCTAATAGGCTATTGTCTGTCATTCCTTCTCCAAGAGGACCAATGGCTATTGGAAAAGATTGGGACATCATTTTGGTAGTATGGTGTGTGGGGACTTGTCACTTCCTTCAGTCCACCAATTATGGTGGTTTCCTATTGACTCTAGAATAAACTATAAACTCCTGTTTAGTTTTCAACACTCTTTATCATTTTGCCTTATTTTTCAAAGAGAGGGAGCCAAAAGATAAATGTTTTCAAGGAAAAGTCAGTTTTCAGTTAGCATCAAAATGTGGAAGATGATCATTAAGATCTTAGATTTAGAGCATCAAGGATCTTTGTCATGCTATCATTTTATAGATGAGGAAAACTAGAACCCAGAGAAGTTAAAAGATTTGCCCAAGTCAAAGAAGTGGTAAGTGGGAGAACAAGATTTCATATTAAGGACTTCTGACACTAAAATCAATCATCGTTCCACTGTATTTTAACAGAAAGATTTCAAAGGACATGGTAGAAAGGGTGGACAGAGGAGTATAATGCCTGAAAAGGGGAGGGGGTAGTGCTGAGTTTTTACTACTGGAGAGGGAGATTTTTCAGCAATCACAAGCCATCACAAGTGATTCATTCACTGATCTTAGGTGTCCTATGTGGGAAAAGTTCCTAGGTCAAGTGACTTGTGCATAAAGGGGAAGGTTACCCCCATGTTCATGAAAAAATATCTTATTAGAGAAGAGTATGATGACATTAGAGCTTGTTAGACGCTTCCAGTGGATCAGACAGTGGAAGTCTGGAGTCATTAAAAGCCCTCCCCTAAGGAGAGACAACATCCCTCTGGGATGTCAGCACCTGCAGTCTCAGTTCCTTTGTACGAGTTCTAGGTCTATACCAAAGGTATAGAAGCCAAATCATTTGAATTTTTGTTCCTACTTTGGTGTTTTGTTCCTAATTTACATTTTTGCTCATCATTGTTTAGATGCAGGAAATAATTTTGTTCATTTTCATACCTTCTTTCCAATTTTTAAAAAGCTTTATATGTTTAACACTTCATTCTTTCTCAAGCATCTTTATACTCTCATTTAATGATCTAAATAGCCCTTTGTGGCAAGATATCATTATTCCCGTTGTACAGATGACAAAACTAACATATAAGTTTCCATTAAGTCAATTATCCAGAGAGTCACAAAATTAGCTAGCCCTTCTTCTCTGGGTATTTTTAAATGGTAATGGTATTAAAGTAATTTGGATAGAACTGAAATACAGATCACCTGAAACATAATTTAGAAGACACAGTTATATTCCCATGCCCAAATATTCAGTGTTTTCATTTGGTTTATTTCTTGCTTGGCTCATAGTTGTTAGGAGTTTTTTGATTTGTTTTGTTTAGTCTTTCGCCCCTCTTACCTAGGGAATTAGTTGAAATGGTAGGTATCTGGAATGAAGGAAAATCAACTTAAGTAAATTCCATTTCTAGTTGCCAGTCCTAAGCAAACAGTGAAATAACATAAAATTGGCTGAAATTTAAACCTTTCTTTTCTGTCCGCCTCCAGGGTAATCTCTCTATCTACTGTTAAGAAACCAATGACATTCTTTCCCAGGTTCTCCCAATCAGAGGAGACCAAACAACTGAGTCTGGCAAGCTAGCAGAAGGCACATTGCTCTGTAATTTCCTTTCTAGATGAATCAAATAGTTCCACTTGGAGTCATCACTCTTCTGTGGCATTTTTGCAATTGCCCCACTTAAAGACACCTAAGATCTACTGAGACTCTTGGCCAAGTGGCTAAGGGAAACATTGAACATCAGTGGTCTGAGCATTCAAGAGTAACAGTGAACATTTTGCAATCTCTAGATGGGTTGGGTAACTCATAGAAGACGGAAACAATTGTAGCTGTAATTTCTCTGGGATTCCTGTCTCCTATCACTGGCAGATGCAGATGTCAATTAGTACCTTGCAAGTTATAACCAGTTATAGAATTAGTTAAGTCTGGCATGGTGGTGATTGAAAACTCAATCAAATGAGAATGAATGGCAACCCCAAAATTATAGTACAATTTATGAAGGACAAAAATTCTTTATCATAGATATATTTTTGATATTTTAAAAAAAGCATCCTTTCTGATCACAAACATTATCACAGAATTTTAGAGTTTAAAGAGATCCCAGAACAATGTATCTAGTTCAACCAATATCCAAAAAGTTAATCATCACTTCTAATAGAATCAACACATGGTCTTATCCAGCTTTGCTTGAATGCCTCCAATGAGCAGTAAGCCACTACCTCCTAAGGCAAGCCCACTTCTCTTTTGGACAGTTCTTGTTGGAAAGGATTCTTTTGTTTGTTTTCCCTTAAAAGCAAACTACATTTATTTCCACCATTGTCATGGTACTACTCCTCAGGGCCAAATAGAATAAATCGCTACCACATGACAATCTTTCAAATACTTGAAGACAGTAATTATACTCCTCTCCCAGTCTTCTCTTTTCCAGATGAAATATATCCATCTTCTTCTACCAAGGCTCATAAAGCATGAACTTAAGGCTCTTAGCCCTCCTGATGCCCCCTTACAGATATTTTCAAACTTATCAATGTCCTTTCTAATATGGGATGCCAATGATAATGATGATAAACAAGTCCCTCACCTAAGATTTACTAAAACTCCTTGTTCCTAAGGGAACCATTGATGCTAATGTTCAAAACTTATAATTTAGGCAAAGATTGAAGGGGAAGGGGATGGAGTCACCTTTGTCTTTGGGCCAGTGGTGCCTATCATTTTTTAATAAGCTGCATCTGTGAGGTGTTATCTGTTTATGCTCCCCATCAAGTCCAAAGCTATCAAAGATCCTCAGGTTCAAACTGGATTCAACTAAGGCCAAGAATCTCTCTCTAACCAAAGTGAATGTCAAGGATTAAATGAATATATATGATCTAGAGCTGGGAACCAACTGATATTCTAAGTGAGTTGATGGCATATGTGAAATAAACTGTAATGTTATAAAATTAATGAAGGAATCTGAGTGTCCTGAAGGTCTGTAGACCTTGGTATCAGTTTTGTTGTTTGAGGGTTGAATATAAGAACAGCACTATTGTTAGTTTAGTTGTGAATAACTCTTTGTGACCTCCATTTAGGGTTTTCTTGCCAATATACTAGAGTGATTTAACATTTTCTTTCCACTATCAACTCATTCCTAACTCTTCAGGGCTTTGGGAGATAGTTTAATGAAACAATGTTGAGTATTGAGAAATGGGGGCTTGCCATTCATTTTGCCATTGATATCAGATTTAGAATTATCTAAGCAGTAAGGACATTATGACCATCCCTGTACTTCTGTCAAAGTGAAATGACTAAGGAAACAAAGTTTGAGCTTCTGAGCATATCAATTTATTAAGTAATCCATGCCAATTGTATAACAAATCAGGACCAAACCTCCTCAGCTTGGCACTGAACCCAATTACAAGTGACACAGATTTTTTGCATTAAAAACAAGCACATAACATCAAATAATTTAAAAAAAATTAATAGTGTACAAACTAGTATCCAAAATTTGGTAATTTGATTTCTAATTGGAAGAATGATTAGGAATCTTTCCCAAACTGGAATGGGAAGAATGAACAGGTGCAATTCCCTGAAATCAGAAAAAAGAGGTGTCCCACTCCCTTCTACCCCAAGTGTTTGTATTTAATCAACGGAACAAAGAAATAGTAACTGATCTGAACAGTACAGGGTCAATTTTCAAATAAGATATAGAGGTTGCTTGAAGTGTATAAACATTAAAAACCCCAAAATTCCTTGTATCAATCGTCATATTTGCCTAGGTTTCTGGTCAACATAACCTAGCATTTTAGCTAAGGGACTGTAAGTCACAGGTAGAAGTGGTCTAGCTTCCCGGCCCTAGATGGGCAAGTCTGAACAATGTAATAAAGTTTCTCACAATTCCCATGGTTGAATAAAGTTTTTTCACGGGTTACAAATTGGACTAGACCCATAATTGAATAGAAAGGGAACTGAGCTAGCACCAAAATTGGATGCCAGTGTGGATCATTCAATTTCCACAATTCATTCAAGACAATGATGATGTCTACATGAATAATAACAGAAGTTGAGTTCACAATGAGATTGATGTTTATTACCAAAATAATGAAGAATGATTATGAAGTGTAAACTCTGATCTGTTATAGCAACATATAGATAGAGATAGACATAGAGATAGATAGAGATAGAGAGAGAGAGAGATGATATAGATAGAGATAGATTATAGATAGATAGAGATAGAGATAGATGATATAGATATAGATAGATATATAGATAGATGATACATGAGAAAAATTTATGTTACTGTCTTTGATTCGATATGTACAGTTTAAGAGTCCCTAGGACAGCAAGGAGATCAAAACATTCAATAATTAAGAAATTCAGACTACTCAATAGAAAATTATAACATGTTCTAGATTACCACATAATGGTTTGCAGAAAAAAGCACTGAACTGTAAATAATTGGAAAACAAAATATTTATATAAAAATAAAAAGCACTAAACTGAGGAGAGACTTGGATTCAAATCAGACCACTAATGTTTGATGACTACCTCACTTGACTGTTATGAGGATCAAATGAGATAGCATATGAAAAGTGTCTTGCAAAAAAACAATTTTTTTGTAAAACTAAATCCATGACTGCTTTGTTTGAGGGAGTTCTCTCTGAAAACTCCTGCTAAAAAGGGATTAGCACCTGCTAAAATTCACTCTACAAAAGCAGATAGGTACTTGCTCAACCATTTTCCACATTAAAGATTGCCTGGAGCACTAAGCCAGCATATGTCAAAGACAGGATTTGAACCCAAGTCTTCCTAGCGCTGAGGTCAACATGTTATCCAATTGAATGGATGGTTGTTCATTCCTTTAGTCCTGTTTGAAATAGCATGCTAGGCCTTTCTATCCAACATATATTCTAGTGTCTGTCCAAGTTCATTAGTCACTTCCATGACACTATCCATCTTATCCTCTGCCTTTTGCCTTCAAACTTTCCAATATTGGGGATCTTTTCCAATGTGTCCTGTATTCTTATTGTGTGACCAAAGTATTTAGGCTTTAACCTAAATGAGTAGTCTGGATTTCATTAAGCATTGATTGATTTGATTTCCTTATTGTGCAAGGGTGTCTTAAAAGACTTTTTTGCCACCACAATTCAAAAGTGTTGATTCTGAGACACTCAGCTTTCCTTATAGTCCAATTCTCACAGACATATAGGACTACTGAAAAAACCATAGCTTTGACTTATATAGACCTTTGACAGTAAGGTGATATCTTCACTTTTATCATACTGTTCAGATTTGCCATAGGGTTTCATCCAAGGAGCATCTTTTAATTACATTGTTGTAGTCACCATCTGCAGTGCTCTTTGAGCCCAAGACTATAAAATCTGACTCTATTCCACTTATTCTTCCTTCTATTTATCAGGAAGTGATGAGACCTGGTGCCAAGATCTTTTTTGGTGTTGTTGTTAAAATTTCAAGCCATTTTTTTACTCTCTTCTTTTACCCTCATCAAGGGGCAACTTAATTCTTCTTCCCTTTCTACCATCAAGGTGGTATTTTCTGCATATTTCAGGTTGTTGATATTTCTTCTGGCAACCTTAATTCCAACTTTTGATTCATCCAGCCTAACATTTCTCATGATGTAATCTGCATATAAATTAAATAAATAGGGTGAAAGTATACAACCTTGTCATATTCCTTTCTCAATCTTAAATCAATCAGATGTCCCATATTCTGTTTTATTTCTTCCTGTCTAAAGGACTAAATAAAATCAAGTGTTGGATGCTTCCATTAATGCTTTGATTGTTATCATCACCATAATTGTCACTACTAAATATATGTTTTATGCACACCCTTTACAATTTTATACTGCCCATTATTTTTTTTTAGATTTTTTTTCAAGGCAATGGGGTTAAGTGATTTGCCCAAGGTCACACAGCTAGGTAATTATTGTGTCTGAGGTCGGTCCAATTTGAACTCAGGTCCTCCTGACTCCGGGGCCAGTGCTCTATCCATGCCCATTTATTTTTGTTAAAAATTCTGAATATGAAATGAGCTTATGAATATGAAATGAGTCTATGTCCCCTCCATTGTTTTTCTCCCAAACTGCAGCCAGCTGACTTGTAGGTACATCCATTAGTCACCAAGGGGACTGAGATCAAAATAACTTATCACCACTAGGAGAAAAACAACTCTGAGTGATAGTGGGTGGGATTATTGTTTATTTACAAGAAAGAGAACAGATTTTAAAGGATTTGCTTTCATTGAAGTGTCAGAATTCAGAACTCAGATTCTATTGGAAAAAATTTGTGCCACTTCTCATGAAGTAAAAATTGAAAGAGATTCTTGCCTCCTTCCAAATGTATGCTACTGCCCTCTATTCCACTGTCTTCCTCTCCTAGCTTTCCCACAGCTATTTTCAGACCAATTATATTTCCTTCTTTAAACCTTTTCCATGACAATGTTCTCTTTGAAAAATTAAGCTTGGTCTTCTGCCAGTTAGAGGCTTGATGTAACCAAAGATCTTAATCCAGTCAGGGAAGTAAATTTACTAAAAACAGAAAGAAAACCTTTAGTGAATGTGGTGTTTACATTCTTCACCATGAAATGTGATCTGACCTAACACATATCTGGGGAAAATTGCCACTAGAACTGTGCAAGAATTGTTTCATGGTCGGAAATCTGGTTTGAAAAGGAAAACACTCTTCAGTCTAACAAGGCAGAATCCTCATTTCCTCCCTGGTCTCATGTTAATCTTGTAAAAAGGATTGGCTAACATGAGGTGGCAAATAGCAAAGGACAGAGGGAGGTTAATGACTCGTGTTGTGGGTAATTGGTCTGAGGAATTTATTGTGAATAATATTTCCATTAGAGATACAACCAAGTTACCCTTTAAATGACTGAATGAAACTAAAAAGAAAATCAAAGATTGGTATACGTACCTATGTATGTATGTAAATACTTGTACACATATACACCTACTTATTTATGTTGTTATATTTATTCATATATATGTCTATATGTATATGTATGCCTATATAGAGATCTATACACAGATCCATATGTAAATCTATTGACCTTTGTGTAAATCTATAAAAATATCAACATATTAAGATATTGATATCAATATTGATATGGAGGATATAGAGGTAGAGATAGAGAGGGAAGGAGAGAGAGGATGGGGGAAGAGTAGAGGTAAAATTAGAGCTTCAAGATAGGGATTTACTCTCAAAATTTCTTTCTTCCTTTGTGAGATAATTAAGGTGATGCCAGTCAAATATTCTAGACTTGATCAACAGAGCTCAAAAATGCTAATGCTTAAAATAATTATAGAGATCTATCTGTTAGAACTAAGGCAGAGGGCGTGACTTCTTTGGCCATCAACACATAGAAGTACCTTCTTTTCCCTGTATGACCTAAAACATGCCCAAGAGGTTGTACTCAAAAGTACCACCATACTTACACTTACTCAATATTCAATACCTCCTCCACATGTAGCCAATAACTATTCTAAGCTTGGTCACTCATAGAACAAATACATACACACACACACACACACACACACACACACACACACACACACACACAAACATCCACAAAAACCATTCTACATTTCTTGTTTAAAAAATAGTTTTGCCCTTTATCACAGGTAGACCCACAGGTAGAACTACAGAAAAACCATATGGACATTCTTTAAATAGAACAGAGAGATAGAAATTTTCAGTCTGCTACACAAACACAATATCTCCCTACCCAGCTGTCTGCCTCCTCTGACTTTCAACCTTGACAAGTAAAGATGGGAAGGCAAAATTGTCTCTCCTAAAGTGAAAATAATTCAGAATTTAAAAATTAGAATCATTTAGACATGTGTATATATGTATGATAAACATATAAATATATATGTTAATTGTCCACCCTGAATTATTTCTAAATATCATCATTATTATTGCCACCTTATTTCAGACACTGCTATAAGAGGTAGGACTTAATTTTATTTCAGCTTAAATATAATTCTAAGAACCCAAACAAGCATTTTTAAAAAGTCTCTATAGTGATATTTTCTTTAATACTTTAAAGACCTGAGGTATTATCCATGTAGGCACTCTTCCATGTTTTGGTAGATAGGTTAATGATTTATTGCCAAAATATTCTTTGCTTAAAGGAAAATCTATTGCACATGAACTGTTACAAATGATTTATTGGAAAATAAATATTGGGGGAAGTGTTAAAGAAAGGTTTTGGGGACATTATCCAAAGTGTCCAAAGACACTTTCTGGGTATCTTTGGACAAGCCTCAGTCTCTTTCTGGGTCTAAATCTGCTTATCTATAAAATAAAGGGGTTGGTTTTATTGAATAACTTCTAATATCCCTTTTTGTTCTAGGTCCTTTAATATCTTTTGTGACCTACTTTGTAAGAAGTGTATTTCTTGAGGACAAAGTAGATAATTAAGTTGCTTTACCCTATTAGCCTCATTGTATATAAAGATACTTCAATAAAGTTGCTGATACTACAAGTCAACAATGGCCTATGACTCAAGATGATTCTAGGTCTAAATTAAAAATTTTTAAGTAAAGATACTTGTCATAGAGTAAAGATAAATGAATAAATAAAAGAAGATAAATCATTAACCTATCTACCAAAACATGGAAGAGTGCCTACATAAATAAATAAATGAATGAATGAATAAATAAAGGAAGGAAGGAAGGAAGATACTTGTCATAGGCATAAAGGAATAGTGAAACTTTGTTTTATGATTAAACTAGCATAGCCAGGAATGCATGCTCTATCATTCAGTCTAAAGATCTAGCCTGGCTCAATTTTATCTTGACTCCTGGATATACATGTGGATGTGTAATACGATAAAAAAAAAAAAAATCAGTGAATCACTAGCAATCAGCCAAATAAAATAGCATTTTATGTGAAAATAAAGCCTAGTGTTAACCCTCAAGTGACACACCCTTATGCAATATTAAGCATATGATTTAAGCTTTATTCATAGTTATGACATTGGCAATTTAGAACTGAGGAAATCTTAAAGAACATTTAGGTCAACCCCTTCATTTTAAAAATTAAGACCTGAACTATGGAGAGGTCTTAAGACTTACCAAGTGATGCAGTGAGTTAGAAGAAAAATCAGAAATTAAAATCAAGATTTCTAAATTGAATTTTTCAGTTTCATTTTCAGTATACTATAATTTTTTCTATACTTCAGAGGTAAGAGTTATTTGAGTATATGTTTTATGCTCCCAATAAATGATGAACTCTTCTGAGGGCAAGAACTATTTTGTTGTTAGCTTTTTTCCTTTGTATTCTTTGTTTTCCTTTGTATCTTTTGCTTATGGGGTGGCTAGGTGGCGTAGTGAATAAAGAAACGGCGCTGGAGTCAGGAGTACCTGGGTTCAAATTTGATCTCAGACACTTAATAATTGCCTAGCTGTGTGGCCTTGGGCAAGCCACTTAACCCTGTTGCCTTGCAAAAAAACCTAAAAAAAATGGATTGTATCCTTTGCTTAGTATCTTCCATAATGTCTTAGCAGAGGAGGAACAATGAATATTTGTTTAATTGAACTTAATTAAATAAGATAAAGAAATGCATGCAATCAAGGACATTATTAATTTTCTTGAATGACTAGAGTTCAAGAGTAGCAATTAATGTACTTCACTTGGAGGGAAACAATTAGCAGGGTATACCAAGGTTCTGTACTTGGACCTGTTCCATTAAATAATTTTTTATCAGTTACTTTGATGAAAGCATAGATGGCATGCTTATCAAGTTTTTAAATAATCCTCTAAAGCAGCAAGGCAAGGGAGGGAATAAGCATTTATAGAACAACTATTACATGCCAGGCACTTTACAGATACTACCTCATCTGATCCTTACAACAATCTGAAAAATAGGTGATACTATTATCCTCATTTTACAGTTGAGGATACAGGTGAAGTGACTAGGTCTCACAGTTAATAACTATCTGAGATAGCTTCATGACTACAGGTCTAGCTCTCTAAACCACCTAATTTTCTGTGAAAACTGTAAACTTTATATTGTTGGATGTCTTTATTTAATATTAAATTTCTAATGATAGGATTCCAATATAGAGTCACTTGGGATACTGGTTCTAATGTCCATAGAAAGACATAGGTGAAACAGACTAAGTATACTTTTACTCTATTAACTCTATATCAGACAGAAAGGTTGATTGGATGACTTCTTGACTTGCTGCAGGGTCCTTGAGTCATTCTTCTTTTACTTCCTTACTTAACATTATATTTTCCCACCAGTTCCTGGTCTCAATAAGGAAATGCTCCCTACACCAGCTTCACCCATGACTGGTATAGGGAAGGGACTCCAAGAATTTTCCTACCACATCTGGATCTGATTAAGACTACTCTCTTACATCTGGTTATTGTTATCAACTGAGTCCATTCTTAGAGTATGTAATCTTGACACTTGAACCCCAGATTTGAGTTGCTGCCTCCCCCTCCCCCAACAACATCCCATTTACTCCCAGACTAAGTTAAGGGTCTTGGATGTGGTAACAAACTCTGTCTGTTTATGTTGTCTTAGCATATATAACCTTTGTTTGTCTGCTTGCTGAACTGCATAACAATACAACTAGAGATTGTATCACTTTCCTGATGAACAATTTTCTAGAAATTTCAAAGACAGGTATTTACTTCCAAGGTCAAATAAAGCCAAGTAAATCATGACTTCAATTAATCAGATGAATAGTGTTAACCTTGGTGTCAGGGCATTCTTTGTTCAACTTCCTCAGAGAATTATTAGGCTATGTGACCATGGGCAACTCAGTTACCCTCTTGGCTTCAAGTTTCCTCATCTTCAAAATACAATTATCCTTTCCATATTGAGACTTTTCCCATCAAAATTTTGATATATATTGTGAGAAATTAAGTGATAATTTTGGGGGAATTTTGTGGAAACCACAGATGACACAGAAAAAGTTTAGAAACTCAGAAATGCATAAAATATTGTATAATATCAATATTTTATCTTTTAATACCATAATAATTCAGATTTCTCTGGTATGAAGAGAGGGCCAAAAAAATTTCACATAGATTTTCCCGATCATAGGGGCACTGTACTTCTAACCCCTGGGACATGAAAAGAAAAACATTTACAGTATCTGCCTCACACTGTTGTTTTGAGAATCAAATTAGATAACATATTTAAAGTGTTTTGCAATTAAAGTGCTAAGGAGGAAACAAAACTCTCACTCTTTGAAGATTATAAAATGATAGAGAATCCTAGAAAATCCACTAAAGAACTACTTGAAACAATGACATTAGCAAAGTTGCAGGATAAAAAATAAACCCACTAACTCATCAGAATTTCTATATATTACCAACAGAGCATAGTAGCAAGAAATAGAAAGAGAAATTTCATATAAAGTAACTTTAGACAACATGAAATATCTAGGAATCTACCTGCTAGGTAAACAAACCTAGGAAATATATGAATACTATTATAAAACACTTTTTCAAACAAAAAAATATATCTAAATAACTGGGAAAAAACAATTGCTCATGGCAGGCTGAGCTAATAAAATAAAAATGACAATTCTACCTGAATTAAATTGCTTTTTCAGTGCCATAACAATCAATTTACCAAAAAATTATTTTATAGAGCTAGAAAGCACAGTGGATAGAGCACCAGCACTGGAGTCAGGAATACCTGAGTTCAAATCCAGTCTCAGACACAAAATAATTACCTAGCTATGTGGCCTATCCAGAACAAAGGAGACCAAGCTCAATGATATAACCTAATCGTCAGTGAAAAATAAGATGGATCTTCAATAAAAGAGAATCATTTGCAGTATTCATTTTTTGTTTATTTATTTTATATTATTACAATAATCTTGTGAGAGTAATCATAACCCCCCCCCCAAAAAAAAAGATGAGAAACCTCAAGAACAGTGAGAGAGAAAAAAAAGTGTACTTCAGTCTGTGTTCAGATTCCAATGGCTCTATCCCTGGGATGAGTTGCCTTCCCCATCTTAGCCATCAGAGAAGTTGCTTCAGTATTTTTCCCACAGTTGCTATCGCTAGCTGTATTTCCCTCAACTCAATTCTTCTGCACTCTCATCTATTCCATTCTCTCTCTCCTTTCATCCTGTCTCTATCCAGAAGTGTGATGTATCTGAATACCCTCTCCCACAATCTTCCCTCTCTTCTATCACCTACTACCTTCTTCTCTCCCCATGTTCCCCTTTATTCCATCCCTTTACTCTCATTTTTTTCTCTAGGATAAGATAGATTTCTATACCCTATTAAGTGTATATGTTATTTCCTCTCTGAGTCATTTCTGATGAGAATGAAGGCTCACTCATTCCCCCTTGCCTCCCCTGTTCCACTCCATTGTAAACGCTTTTTCTTGACTTAGGTGAAATATCTCAGCCCCTTTTTCTTCTCCTTTCTCTTCCTCCCAGTACTTTTCTTTATCACCCATTGACTCCATCTTTTTACTATATTATGCCATTATATTCAGCTCCTTCCTGTTCCTTGTCTATATTTGCTCCTTCTAACTGCCCTTATAAATGAGAAAGTTCATGAGTTATCAGTATCTTCTTCCCATGCAGGAACACAAGCAGTTCAAAGTCATTAAGTTCCTCATAATTAGTCCTCCTCATTCACTCCCTCTTTTGTTCCCCAAGTCCTGTACTTGGAGATCAAGCTTTCTGTTCGACTCTGGTTGTTTCAATAAGAAAGTTTGAAAGTTCCCTGTTTCATTCAAAGTCCTTCTTTTCCCCCTAAAAGAAGATGCTCAGTTTCACTGGGTAGTTGATTCTCTGTTGTAAATCAAGATCTTTTTCCTTCTGTAATATCAAATTCCAAGCCCTACAAGCCCTTAATGTTGATGCTGCCAGATCCTGTGTAATCCTGACTATAGAGCCCCAGTAGTTGAATTGTTTGTTTCTGGAAGCTTTTAGTATTTTCTCTTTGACTTGGGAGTTTTGGAATTTGGCTATAATATTCTTGGAAGCTTTCTTTAGGGATCTCTTTCTGCAGATGAACAGTGAATTTCCTCAATTTTTATTTTATCTGCTGCTTCTAGGATCTTAGGGCAAAAATGAAGTCTAGGCTCTTTTCCTACTTGTGACTTTCAGGTAACCCAATAATTTTTAAATTATCTCTTCTGAATCTGTTTTCAAAGTCAATTGTTTTTCCAATGAGATATTTAACATTTTCTTCTAATTTTTTGGGTTTTTTTGGAATAGTTTTATTTCTTCCTGATTTCGTGCAGTCATCAGCATCCTTTAGTTCCATTCTGAATTTGGGGTTATTTTCTTCAGAGAGCTTTTTTACCTCCTTTTCCAGCTGGCCAATTCTGCTTTTTAAAGGCATTCTTCTCCTCATTTGTCTTTTGTGTTGCTTTTTTTTTCCATTCGGCCTAAATGGGCTTTTAATATATTATTTTCTTCTTTTTTTTTGTATTTCTTTCACCAAGTTGCTGACTTGGTTTTCATGATTTATCTGTATTGCTCTCATTTCACCTCCCAATTTTTCCTCTACCTCCCTTAATTGCTTTTTAAAGTCTTTTTTGAGCTCATTCATAGCCTAAACCCATTTTCTATTTCTCTTGGAGGTTTTGGATATAGAAGCTTTGGTTTTGTCATGATCTGAGTTTGTGTTGTGGTCCTCCATGGGACCAAAGTAATTTTCTATTTCAATTTCTATTTCAATTCTTTTTCTGTTGTTTGTTCATTTCCTCAGTCTATGACTGATTTTCCATAGTTACAAGGCATTGGGGGTGGGACAACCCACAGGGACCTTAATTCCTCCAAGGTCTTATGAGAGGCTCTGACTACTCTCTTGCCTGTGTTTAGCCCCCCCCCCCCCCCCGGCCCTGATGCTGTGAGGATGGTCCCTTCTCAGCTTTGGTGGTGTTGTGGGGGCCCAGACTGCAACCTGGATCTGAGTGCAGAAAAACCGCTGAGTCCTTCCCCAGGGAGAGCAGAGAGAAATCTGCAATCTTCCCAGACCCCCTTACCATCTGTGGACTGAGAGCTATGGACATGCTAGGTGGCTCTGCTGACTCCTGCTACAGTTTCTCATTGCAGGCCTGCTCTGAGGCTGGAGTTACTCTCCACAGAGGCAGAGTTCTCTCACCACCCTTCTGGCTGTCCCAGATGATCCCTGGGTCATGGGGTCTGGAAACCAGTCCCTCTGCTACTGATCCAAGCACCTTCTCTGGCTGTGCTGTACTGTAGCTTTTTCCAACCCCCAGTCCCAGTGGAACAGAACTTTCCTATGGAACTTCTAAATTGTCTTAGACTGGGAAATTGTATCACTCAGTCTTTCTGTGGGTTCTGCCCCTCTAAATTTTGGCTAAAGTCATAATTTGACAGATTGTGGAGTTTTGGGGAGAATGAGTTTCCAGGAATTCCTGCCTTCTCACTGTCATCTTGGCTCTATCCCATTTGCAGTATTCTTGAAGAAAACAAAATAGTCAGATTATTCAACTTTTAAATAAGAGATACACAAAGAAAGGAAATAGATATAACTATCATGGCAATCATAAGTAGTTAAATAAATTACCCCATCTCCTTAAACTCTTAAAAGAAAAAAAATGAGAGAAAATACCTATTGGACTAAAGCAACAACAAAATGGGGGAATCATTAAGAAATTTATTGCTGTTATTTTTTCTGTAAATAATATTTTATTTTTCTAATTACATATAAAGATAATTTTCAACATTCATTTTTATAAAATTTTGAGTTACAAATTTTTCCTCCCTCCTCCCTTTCCCAAGATGGGAAGCAATCTGATATGTTATACATATGCAAGCATGTTAAACATATTTCCAGATGAAAGAAGAAAGAGATTTATTTTTCAAAATACACAGAGGGATAGATATGTAAGCAGAACTTAACGAGAGAAAATTACAGTGGAAGAGCCTAAAACACTAGGTAATGATGCCACTCCAGACAATATATTTTAAGGAACTAAATTAAATAATCAAAGGGTACATAGAAGAGGAAAAGAGAGGTGGGACATACAGATAAATGGGTAAACAACAAAAGGATAACTCCTTTAGTTTCTTAGTAAGAATGGGTTTTCAAGAGAACTAACATGGAAGAGCTGAGAGGAGTAAAGAAGGAAATCTCTTCTTATTAGTGAGAGGAGCTCTTACTGAAAACTATTCTGCAGGAGAGTTGGGCAGAGTGTGGGGGAAGGAGAGATATATTTTTAACAGGTGATAGAGACTTTACAAAGAGTTTAATATGCATGGCATTGATACAAAGGGGAACCACTTCCTCTTAGTGAATGCTCAATTCTGTCTCAGTGGAAGAAAAACCAGAACTTCTGAAGACATCTGCCATTAGAATGGCAAATGGGAAAGAAAATATTCATGGAGAGGGCTAGAAGAAGGCTAGAAGAAAGGAAACAAAAAGCAATGACATTAAAAGAACAAGTAATTACTTATACAAGTAAAACACAATATTGCTTTAAAAAAAATTGCTCAGTACTATTCTGTACGTTTTTTTAAATATATAAACTTTATATTTTTGTTGTATGTGCTTATATATGTGTATACACATACATATACACAAACACACACACACATATATATATGTGTGTGTGTGTATATATATATATATGTTATATATATATATATACATATATATATATATATGATCTCTCCATTTGAATGAAAATTCCTTAATACAGGTAAAGCATTCTTCAAGAGAAACATTATATTCCTAAAAGCATACAATGGCAAAACTGAAAAGTGGAGGATTAATGAACTATGAATTTTTTAAAATTAGGATCTCAATACTAATCAAACCAAAATAAACAGAAAAGAAAAAAAGCAAAAGCTAAAGGAAAAATAGATAGATTGGAAACCAACAAGACTATGGAAAAAATGAAGAACTGGAAAAGACTAATAAAATTGATAAACATTTAGTTAACCTGATTTAAAAATGGTAGAAAATAAAATCAACAAAATAGTAAATTATCAATATGAAATAACAAAATCAGAAGAAATAATAAGAATTATCTGCATCTACTATGCCCAGGCAACAAAACTGAGAACTCTAAAGAATTAGATGTATTGTCTGATCTTGTCACCTCTTAGACTTCTCTTCTTTAAGGATATGATTTCTCTCTCATCACACCCAATTTAGATGAAGGTACAACATGGAAACAAAGTAGACTGACAGAGTGCTTTCTGTGGGGGGGGGGGGAGGGAAGCAAGATGGGGGGGATATTGTAAAGCTCAAATAATATCTTTAATAAAAATTAATTTTAAAAATAAGGAATTATATGATTAATTTCAAAAAGTGTAAAATACCCAAATTAACAACAGACTAAATTATGTTCTTAAACAATACAACTCAGAAAAGGAAAGAACTAATTGTAAAGGATGCTCTTTGTTCTGTGCATGTGGTGGTGGGAACTCCAAGTCCTGAAAATATACATATTGAATATATTGAGACATATTTTTTCAAAAACTTGGAATGACAACATATACTATTGGAGGCTGAAACAGTGTCTGATTTATCTTTGTATCCTTGGTGTATCACAATATGCTTTCTCCTTCTCCGGGTTGTGTGTTTTATTGTACTTCCAGTTGGAAAAAGTATTTTTCAGTATTGAAACTTACCTCTTTGGCAACATTAATAAAATTATCTGAGTAATTAAATACTCATAAGTTTACCATACATGTTATAAGTATTGAAAAAAGGAAATTGATTGTGCTTATTAAATCATTCTCACTAGTAATCTCTGTGCAAGCTGCAATTTATCAATGTACTGCGTTGGGAAAGAAATATGAAACTCATCTGTACTAAACAAAGGTTATCTGCTTATATTGTGGCAATGTGTTTATTTAAAAGAGCTATCAAACTTAAAAAAATGTTCTAAGATGATAACTAGCTATCCATAGTATGATCCTAAGCTATCAATAGTATGATCCTAATGTGCTTGTTAAGGAGGGCTTTTGGATGTCAAAGAAAACCTCAGGTACTAATAATAGGTAATTAAGTCTCTAAGCAGACCCTGATCCTCAGTAAAGTAAAAGGGCAAGGATGGCCTTAAGCAGATCAGGCCAAGGGTACTGATAAGGGGCAACTAGAAGACAAAAAGACCTTTGGCAAAAGCAAACAGCAGAGAGCTCTTAGCCAGAGGCAAGGAGAACAGAGCCAGTAATTGTAAGTTAGAATTCTTGGTTCAAGCAAGGACCCAGAAAGGACATTCAGAACAGATCTGCATATTGAGGAGGGGGCTTATTAATTGGAACCCCCCATTAATAGATAATTTTTAAAAATCAAAAATTGACTCCTTGGAGACGACATTTTAAGAATGAATGTGGCATTTGATGATTTTCAAAAGAGACGCATTCTATGGAAAAAGGATTTTGAAAATACATTTAGTCATTAAGGTTAGGGAAGAGAAAGATAAGTCAAAGAGTTAAAAAAAATGCCCAATTTCAAAAACAGAAGGAAAAATATTGTTGGAAGGAAAATAATTCAGGGTATTCATACATTAAAGTAGGTAAGAAAGAAAAGAAGCAAGGAATTTTTTACTGCATAGTAAAAAAATATCAATCTGGGAAAGGAAGACCCTCAGGGGTTTGTGAGTCAAACAGAAAAAAATTGGTGCTTGAACCAATCAGGGCGAGAGGGAGAGAGAGAGAGAGAGAGAGAGAGAGAGAGAGAGAGAGAGAGAGAGAGAGAGAGAGAGAGAGAGACAGAGAGACAGAGAGACAGAGAGAGAGAGACAGAGAGAGACAGAGAGAGAGAGAGACAGAGAGAGAGAGAGAGAGAGAGAGACAGAGAGACAGAAACAGAGACAGACAGAGACAGAGAAAGACAGAGAAATAGAGACAGAGATAAAGGAGAGAGAGAAGGAGGAGGAGGGGAGGAGGAAGAGGAGGAGGAGGGGGAGGAGAAGGAGGAGGAGGAGGAGGAGGAGGAGGAGGAGGAGAAGAAGAAGAAGAAGAAGAAGAAGAAGAAGAAGAAGAAGAAGAAGAAGAAGAAAGGAAGGAAGGAAGGAAGGAAGGAAGGAAGGAAGGAAGGAAGGAAGGAAGGAAGGAAGGAAGGAAGGAAGGAAGGAAGGAAGGAAGGAAGGAAGGAAGGAAGGAAGGAAGGAAGTCAAATTTGACTTTAAACTTGTACCAGCTGTGTGACCCTGTAAAAGTCACCTAACTCTACCTCAGTTCTTCATCTGTAAAATAAATTGGAGAAAGAAATGACAAACCACTCTGATATCTTTGCCAACAAAACCACAAATGGGATCACAAAGAGTTGGAAACACGTGAACAACAACAATGTTCTGTATTTTGATGCAATCAGTACAGTATCATCTTAAAACACAAACATCTATAGAACCTCACCATCCACAGGGAATCCCTCTCTCATTCTAATTTTGTGCTGGACATTTTCCATGACAGTGGCAGAAAATTACAAAAAGCAAATGCTTTCTTCTTTTATACTGTGTGTGTGTGATATTATCAAGGGTTATTGAGGAACTTCCAGTTTTTGGAGAAACTTTCTCCATTGATACAAACTCATCTGTAACTAATAGTTGAGTTGCCTGAAGGCACTCAAAGGTTAAATGTCTTGCCCATGTTCACAAAGTTAGTGCAACATTGAAATTTTAAACCCACATTTTCCTCACTCCAAAGCCAGCACTCCAACCACAAATCCATGCTGTTTCTTGTAATGTGTAGTTGTGTATATACATACACAAATATGTGTGGAGGCAGTGTATTTGAATATATATATATGTATATTAAACACAAACATCTATATAATAAGGCACAGATTTACATAAGCATATATTTGATAAATAAAAAGAATCAGTGTGTATGAGTGTGTGTGTTTGATTCACCCCATTTGGGGTTTTATTGGCAAAAGATAATGGAGTGTTTTAATATTTTCTTCTCCAACTCATTTTACAGATGATGAACTGAGGCAAACAGGGTTAAGTGACTTGCCCAGATTCGTCCAGCTAGAAAGTGTCTGAGGTCAGATTTGAACTCAAGAAGATGAATCTTCCTGACTTCAGCTGGCTCTTTATACACTGCACCACCTAGCCATATACATTATACACACACAGACACACATATTTAACTATTTTACCACTGGATATTAAAATTGCTTTAACTGCTAGATAATGTTTCATAAACCTAATCTGCCTGGGTTTCAAACATAAGCATACAAATGAGTTCTGGGTTGAATTACAGAATCAATTTATATGGTAATGAAAGTTGAATTACAGATGAAATCAGTGCTTGAGCTCTGTCATATGAGACACATGATGTGTTTCTTACCAGTCAAGGATTGAAATCTTTTTTTCCTCAGAAAGAATTGCCCTTTGTCGATTTCTCAATTCACTAAGAGACAATTACAACAAATTTCGGTTTTCTGGCTGTTGAAGTTATTAAAAATAACCTCTAAATTAATTGAAAAGATTACCTATTGCTTAGGTATAACACAGGGCTGGTACTAAACTGTCATCTTAAGGGGGAGAGAGAGAGAGAGAGAGAGAGAGAGAGAGAGAAAGACTATGTGAGGCAAAGGACATATAACGTGGCTAGTTTGACTATTACTTTAGATTGGGTAGTAATATACAATGGGACTGAAAAGGTAGTTGGGACTATATTTAAAAGAGTTTAAAAATTAAATTGAAAAAGAAATTAAAAAGAAAGGATGAACTCAATGATTCTAGAAAAACATGGAAAGATTTGCATGAAATAAGAAGAGAGAAATGAGCAAAAGCAAAAGAACACTGTATTCAGTAACAGCAATATTAGTTTTAGAGAACTACTTTGAGTGAATAAGTTATTTTGACTATTAAAAACACTAAAATTATAAAGGATATATGAAGAAAGATGCTATCTTCATCTAATGAAAGAACTGATATTTATAGAATAATATGTATATATATTATATATTATGTATATATATGTATACATTATATATATTATATATATATATAATACACACACACACACACACACACACACACACACACACACACACACACATGGGTCTAATACTATCTCTAGGACAAGAAAGGGGAACCAAAAAAGAAAAATATCTACTTGATAATTCTCTGATATACTTAAAAGGAACAGCAAGTTATACATAGTATATTTGTAGTTTCATGTACAATCATCTTTTTTATTGTACTATATTATGAAAATGCTTGTTTTATTCCACAAATGAAAAATAAAATAAATTTAAGAAATCAAGAGATAAATTTATATTTTATCCTAAAGAACCACAAGAATTATTTGATATGGGGAGTTACATGATATTATTTATGTTTAAGGAAAATTGCTTTGATGGTAGTGTGTAGAAGAGAATACATTGGGGAGAGAGTTGCCTCAAGAAAACAAATTAGGAGGCTACAGCAATAATTTACGTGAGAGATTTTTACTGACCTGAGCAAAGGTAGAAGCTATATGAATAGAGAGAAGGGGTCAGATGTAAGAGATGATGCAAAGGTAGAAATAGCAATATTTTTAAAAATAGTAATAATTAGCAACTGATTAAATATGTGGGGTGAAGGAGAATAAGGAATTCCAATAATGTCCAGATTATATGCCCAGGAGATTAGAAGGATGATAGTTCCTTCTAGAGAAATAAGGAAGTTTGGAAGAATAGAAAGTTTAGAGAGGAAAATATAATGTGCTGCTTTTAGGCATTTTCAGTTTGAGATGACCAATAGAAAATTATTGTGGGACTGAGACTCAGAGAAGAAAATGGAGCTGATATATCAATCTAGAAATAATATGGATGAAGATAATAAATATGGAAACCAATGAGGTGACCAAGAGGGACAGAGAATTGAAAAAGGCCTAAGGAAAAACTTTGCACAACACCAGGTAGGAGGCATAATAAGAGCAGTCTGATAATCTACTGTTTGACAAATTCAAAGCCATCAGCTTCTAGGATAAGAACTCACTATTTGAAGAAAAGTGTTGGGAAAACTGGAAAATAGTATGGCAAAAACTAGGCATAGATCCACATTTCACACTCTATAAAATAAGGTCAAAATAGGTACGGGATTTAGACATAAAGTACAATACCATATATCAATTAACAGACCAAAAATGCTCTGTCAGATCTATTGAAAGGGGAAAAATTTATGACCAAGCAAAGAAATAGAATACATTATAAATTGCAAAATGAATAATTTTGACTATATTAAATTAAAAAGGTTTTGCACTAATAAAGCCAATGCTGCCAAAATTAGAAGGAAAATAGAAAGCTGGGAAACAATTTTCACAGCTAGGGGTTCTAAAGGTCTCATTTCTAAAATATAGAATTACATCAGATTTATATGGTTACAAGTTATTCTCCCATTGATAAATGGTCAAAGGATATGAATAGACAATTTTCAAATGAAGAAATTAAAGCTATACATAATCATATGAAAAAATGTTCCAGATTTTTATTGATTAGAAAAATGTAAATTAAAACAACTATGAGGTATTACCTCATACCTATCAGATTAGCTAAATTGACAAAAAAAGGAAAACAATATTGGGGAGTTTATGGGAGGACTGGAATATTAATGCGTTGTTGATGGAGTTGTGAACTGATCTAACCATCCTGAAAAGTAGTATGGAACTATGCCCAAAGAGCAATAAAATCTGATCATTCCCTTTGACTTGGCAATTCCAATATTAGGCCCATATCCAGAAGAAATCATTAAAAAAAGAGGAATGTCCAAAATGTTCCAGAATATTCATAGAAGCTCTTTTTGCAGAGGAAAAAAAAAATGGAATTTGAAGGGATACCCATTAATTGGGGAATGGCTGAGCAGGCAATGATATATGAATGTTATGGGAATACTATTGTTCTATAAGAAACTGTAAGTGGTTGGACTCTAGAGAAGCATGGAATGAGTTAACAGGATCTGATGCTGAGTGAAAGGAGCAGACAGAAGAGAACAATGTACACATTAACAACCTTGTCAGGACGTCCAGCCAAGATGGCGGAGAGAATACAGTCACAGTTCTAAAGTCTCCTGATGTCTTCCCCATCTATCACATGAAACAAACCTCTTAAAAGAAATCCGAACCAGAAAACCCAGAAAGAAAAGCCAGGAGAGGAAAATCTACCTCAGGATTTGTCTCCTGCAGCAGCCTTGGCTGAGTACTGGCAAGTGAGTCTGAGCTCCCAGGGAAGATCAGCCAGACCAACAGCTGAATCGGTACCAGGAGTCTGAGGGCCTGAGAGCCGGGCCTGCTGGATCAGCGGTGGGGCTAGACGAAGGGGGCTTGGGTCCGCGGGGAAGCAGAGGTGCTGGTGTGGTGCTGTCCCCCTGGAGCTTGGGGAAGGGGCTGAGGGGAGAGGTCTGGTGCAGGACAGCTGTGGACACCATCCCTGGACTCCTCAGGTCTGACAAACTCTGAGTCCACGCCTCCATTGCACTGAGGCCTCCTCCCAAACAAATGCAAATTATTTCTGCCTCAGGCCTAGGTGTGTGAGCAAAAGAACCAGCCCAGCTGAGGAATGACCTCAGGCCAGGGTAAAGCCCACCATTGATTGAAGGCAAAAGAATTCAAGGCTCCAATTCCCTCCCTCAAGCAAAGGGAGAAGGCCTCCCAACCAAGGTCACAGACACCCCAGAGAGGGCAACCAGCACCTCCTACTGGCCAGCCAGAGAAACTGCACTCAGTAAAGCCTTTAGAGATCCCAAGCCCAGGTGAACCAGCCCCACCCAACTCAAGGTCTTAGCATAATGAAGAAGGGTCAGCGGAAAGGCGGATCCATAGAAATATTCCTGGAAGGGAAAGACCCCAACCCAGAGAGACCTGGAACATCTGAGGAGAATACAATCTGGTCTCTAGCACTTAAAGACTTCCTTGAAGAAATAAGGAAGGAGTTTAAAAATCAACTGGAAAATTTGGGGGAGACAATTAATACCTTGCAACAAGAAAACAAAACCTTAGAAAGTAGAATTGGACAATTACAAAATGAGAACAATTCTCTCAGATCCTCAAATGAGTAAACGAAAAAAGAAATTAATTCTCTCAAAACCTCAGTTGGTCAAATGGAAAGCTCTTTCAAAAGTAGAATTGGCCAATTGGAAAAGGTTAATGAAGAAAAAGCCTCCCCCCAAAAAATAATGGATTCTATAGAAACTAATGACTCCACGAGACAGCAAGAGTCAGTTAAACAAAATCAAAAAATAGAAAAAATAGAAGCAAATGTGAAATACCTCATCAACAAAACCACTGACCTCGAGAATAGATCGAGGAGGGGAAACCTGAAAATTATAGGACTTCCTGAAAACATTGAAGAGAAAAAAAAAGCCTGGACTTAATATTACAGGATCTAGTGATGGAAAACTGCCCTGACATCATGGAATCAGAGGGCAAAGTAGTTATTGAAAGAGTACATTGATCCTCACCAGAAAAAGATCCTAAAAGAAAAACACCAAGGAATGTTGTGGCCAAACTCCAGAACTATCAGATAAAAGAGAAAATCCTGCAAGCAGCCAGAAAGAAACAATTTAAATATCAAGGAGCCACAGTAAGGATTATGCAGGACCTGGCTGCATCAAGTTTAAGGGATAGAAGGGCCTGGAACAAGATATTTCAAAGAGCACGGGAGCTTGGAATGCAGCCAAGAATCTACTTTCCTGCAAAGCTGAGCCTTCTTTTCCAAGGAAAAAGATGGATTTAATGAAATGGAAGAATTCCAAAAATTTCTGATGAAAAGACCAGAGCTAAACAGAAAATTTGGATATCAAACAGGAGGTTCAAGAGAAACATGAAAAGGTAAAAAAAAAAGGGGGGGGGCAGTAAAAGGAAAAAAATGCAATCCAGCAAGTTGAAACTGGCTATATCCCAGCATGGGGGGGAGGGGTAGAGACTCTCATAAATCCTGAGAAATGTAACTCTAACAGAGAGAATATACCTAGCCAGAAATGATAGACATCCATGACCTATCCATGAGACTGATATCTAATGGGATGTAACTGGCTTTAACTCCACTGGGGAGAAAGATTCTAATAACTCTCAGGAATTTGGACTCTACTCAACAGAATATACTGAACTAGAAGGGACAGACACTCAGAATTTTCTATGACTTAGATAGAATGATCTAAAAAAAATACACTACCTCCCTAAAAAAGGGGGACAGGAAAGAGACGGGAGGAGGGAGGGGATTGAATGGGACAAATCTCATTACACTAAGAGGTACAAAAAACCTATGGTAATAGAGGGGAAGAGTAGAGGAGAAACACCTGAATCTTCTCCTCATCAGACTTGGCTTAAAGTCAACCTACACATACTCAGTTAACTTATAAAACATCTAACCTTTCAAGAAGTAAAAGGGGAAAAGGGGAGGGGGGAAACAGAGAAAGGGAAGGGGAGTGGAGGAAATAAGGGGAAATAACAAAAGGAAGGGAAGGGAACAGGGAAAGGGCAAAGAAAGGTTGTGATATAGGAGGGCAAACACACTGAAGGGGGTGGTATTCAGAAACAAAATACTGGGGAATATGGATAAAAGGGAGGAAGGGGGAAAATACAAACAGAGGGAAGATAGCACAGAGGGCAATAAAGAATTAGTAATCATAAACTTGAATGTGAATGGGATGAACTCTCCCTTAAAACGTAAGCAAATAGCAGAGTGGATTAAAAACCAAAATCCTACAATATGCTGCTTACAAGAAACTCATTTGAAGCAGAGAGATACATATAGAGTAAAGGTAAAAGGTTGGAGCAAAATATATTTTGCTTCAGCTGAAGTAAAAAAAGCAGGGGTAGCAATCCTTATCTCAGACAAAGCAACAGCAAAAATAGATAGCGTTAAAAGAGATAAGGAAGGAAACTTTATCCTCCTAAAAGGTGCCATAGACAATAAAGTCATTTCAATATTGAATATATATGCACCCAGTGGGACAGCACCCAAATTCTTAGAGGAGAAGTTGAAAGAATTACAGGAAGACATAGACAGCAAAATTCTACTAGTAGGAGACCTCAACCTCCTGCTATCAGATCTAGATAAATCAAATCATAAAACAAACAAGAAAGAAATTAGGGAGGTAAATAGATTGTTAGAAAAATTAGATATGGTAGACTTATGGAGGAAACTGAATGGGCATAGGAAGGAATATACCTTTTTCTCTGCAGTACATGGAACTTATACAAAAATTGACCATGTACTAGGACATAAAAACCTAATGATCAACTGCAGAAAGGCAGAAATAGTGAATACATCTTTCTCAGCTCACAATGCAATAAAAGTCATATGCAATACTGGGCCAAGGAGATATAGACCCAGAGCAAATTGGAAACTGAATAACCTCATCTTAAAAAATGAGTGGACCAAAAAACAAATTATAGAAAGAATTAACCATTTTATCCTAGATAATGATAATAATGAAACAACATACCAAAACCTATGGGATTCATTGAAAGCAACTCTCATGGGATATATTATAGCTCTAAATGCTTATATGAATAAATTGGAGAAAGAGGAAATCAATGAACTAAACATGCAACTAAAAAAATTAGAGAAAGAACAAATCAAAAATCCCCAATCAAATACCAAATTAGAAATTTTAAAAATCAAAGGAGAAATTAATAAAATTGAAAGCAAAAAACTATTGAATTAATAAATAAAACCAAAAGTTGGTATTATGAAAAAAAACAATAAAATTGATAAACCTCTGGTCAATTTGATTAAAAAAAAGAAAGAAGAAAACCAAATCGCTAGTATTATAAATGAAAAAGGTGAACTCACTACCAATGAGGAGGAAATTAAAGTAGTAATTCAAAATTATTTTGCCCAACTTTATGCCAATAAATTTGATAATCTAAGTGAAATGGATGAATATTTACAAAAATATAAGTTGCCCAGGTTAAATGAAGAAGAGATTAAATACCTGAACAACCCTATCTCAGAAAAAGAAATTCAACAAGCCATTAGTGAACTCCCTAAAAAAAAATCTCCAGGGCCTGATGGATTCACAAGTGAATTCTACCAAACATTTAAGGAACAATTGGTTCCAATCCTATATAAACTCTTTGGAAAAATAGGGAAAGATGGAACTCTGCCTAACTCTTTCTATGAAACCAATATGGTACTGCTACCTAAACCAGGAAGAGTTAAAACAGAGAAAGAAAATTATAGACTTATTTCCCTGATGAATATAGATGCAAAAATCCTAAATAAAATCTTAGCAAAATGACTACAACAAGACATCACTAGGATAATACATTATGATCAAGTAGGATTTATTCCAGGAATGCAGGATTGGTTCAGTATTAGGAAAACTGTTAGTATACTCAATCATATCAATAACAAACCTATCAGAAACCACATGATCATATCAATAGATGCTGAAAAAGCTTTTGACAAGATACAGCATCCATTCCTATTAAAAACACTAGAGAGTATAGGAATAAATGGACTGTTCCTTAAAATAATTAGCAGTATCTATCTGAAACCATCAACAAGCATTATACTCAATGGGGAGAGGCTAGAGGCATTCACAATAAGACCAAGGGTTAAACAAGAGTGCCCATTATCACCACTACTATTCAATATTGTATTAGAAATGTTAGCATCAGCAATTAGAGAAGAAAAAGAAATTAAAGGAATTAGAATTGGGAAGGAAGAGACAAAACTCTCACTATTCACAGATGACATGATGGTCTAACTAGAGAATCCCAAAAAATCATCTAAAAAACTACTGGAAACAATTAGCAATTTTAGCAAAGTTGCAGGCTATAAAATAAACCCCCATAAATCCTCAACTTTCCTATATATGACTAGCAAGAAACAGCAGGAAGAGCTAGAAAGAGAAATTCCATTCAAAGTAACTTCAGACAGTGTAAAATACTTGGGAGTCTATTTGCTAAGACAGACTCAGAATCTTTTTGAAAACAATTATAAAACACTTCTCACACAATTTAAATCAGATTTAAATAACTGGGCAAATATCAACTGCTCATGGATAGGTAGAGCTAATATAATAAAAATGACAATTCTACCAAAACTAAACTATCTGTTTAGTGTCCTACCAATCAAAATTCCAAAAAATTACTTTAATGAGCTAGAAAAAATTGTAAGTAAATTCATATGGAGAAATAAAAAGTCAAGAATTCCCAGGAGCTTAATGAAAAAAAAAAATGCAAACGAAGGTGGCTTAGCACTACCCGATCTAAAATTATATTACAAAGCATCAGTCATCAAAACTGTTTGGTATTGGCTAAGAAATAGAGTGGTGAACCAGTGGAATAGACTAGGTGTAAAAGCAGGAGATGATTATAGTAATCTATTGTTTGATAAACCCAAAGAGTCTGGCCACCAGGATAAAAACTCCCTCTTTGATAAAAACTGCTGGGATAATTGGAAGTTAGTATGGAAGAAACTTAGATTAGACTAACACCTCACACCCTTTACCAAGATAAGATCCAAATGGTTACAGGACATAGACATAAAAAAACAATACTATAAGCAAATTAGAAGATCAAGGACTAGTCTACCTGTCAGATCTATGGAAAGGGGAACAGTTTATGACTAAGGAAGAGTTGGAGAACATCACTAAAAACCAATTAGATGATTTCTATTACATTAAATTAAAAGGTTTTTGCACAGATAAAACCAATGTAATCAAAATCAAAAGAAAAGTAGTAAATTGGGAAACAATCTTTACAACTAATGATTCTGACAAAGGACTCATTTCTAAAATATACAGAGAACTGAGTCATATTTTTAAAACAAAAAGCCATTCCCCAATTGACAAATGGTCAAAGGATATGCAAAAGCAATTTACAGATGAGGAGATCAAAGCAATCCATAGCCATATGAAAAAATGCTCTAAATCATTAATTATTAGAGAAATGCAAATTAAAGCTTCTCTGAGGTACCACCTCACACCTCTCAGATTGGCCAGTATGACCAGGAAGGATAATGATCATTGTTGGAAGGGATGTGGGAAATCTGGGCCACTATTACACTGTTGGTGGAGCTGTGAACTCATCCAACCCTTCTGGAGAGCTATTTGGAACTATGCCCAAAGGGCAACAAAAATGTGCATAGCCTTTGACCCAGCAATACCACTACTGGGTCTATAACCTGAAGAGATGAGGAAAAGGGGTAAAAACATTACTTGTACAAAAATATTTATAGCAGACCTGTTTGTGGTGGCAAAGAATTGGAAATCCAGTAAATGTCCTTCAGTTGGGGAATGGTTTAGCAAACTGTGGTATATGTATGTCATGGAACACTATTGTTCTATTATAAACCAGGAGGGACGGGATTTCAGGGAAACCTGGAGGGATTTGCATGAACTGATGCTGAGTGAGGTGAGCAGAACCAGAAAAACACTGTACACCCTAACAGCAACATGGGAGTGATGTTCAACCTTGAAGGACTTGCTCATTCCATCAGCACAACAATTGGGAACAATTTTTGGCTGTCTGCAAAGGAGAGTACCATCTGTATCCAAATAAGGAGCTGTGGAGTATGAACAAAGTACAAGGACTATTCCCTTTAATTCGGGGGAAAAAAAAACCCAGATGTCTTATGGTTTGATCTGGTTACCTCTGCTTTAAGGATATGATTTCTCTCTCATCACACCCAATTTGGATCGAGGTACAGCATGGAAACAAAGTAAAGACTGACGGAGTGCTATCTGTGGGGTGGGGGTGGGGGGAGGGAAGCAAGATTGGGGGAAAACTGTAAAACTCAAATAATATCTTTAATAAACATTAAAAAAGATAAAAAAACTAACCTTGTGAGCTGATCAACCTTGATGGATGTGGCTCCTCCCAGAAGTTCAGAGAGCTAGGACAACCCTAGAAGAGCTGCTATGAACAATGCTATTCCTGTTCAAAGGAAGAAAAACAAAACAAAACAAAAACCCTACAGAATCTGAATGAACACTACATTAACTTTTTAAAAAATATTGTAGTATAGGATTTTGTTTTGCTTTTTTGCCACAACATAAAGTAGTACTATAAATATTTTGGTGCATATAGAATTTTACTTTTTATCAATGATCTCCTTTCCCTTTTTAAAAAAGTTGATATTCATTGATTGGGGAATAGCTAAAAATTATGTCACGTGAATTTGAAGGAATATTACTATACCATAAAAAAATGAATATGATGAATACAGGAAGCATGGAAAGATTAACATGATCCGATATAGAGTAAAGTAAGCAAAACTAAAAAAAATCAATATACACGAGGACTACAACAATGTGAATGGAAAGAAAACCATGAAATAATCAAAACTGAATGCTGCAAATTTTAAATAAACAAACATGCTTCCCCCAAAATGATATGAAAAACAAAAGTTGGTGCATGGACAGAACACTTATGCATTGCTAATGTTTGCTAAATATTTTATCATTTCTTTTTCTTTGAAAAAATTTTTTATAAGGAATGCAAAGACAGAAGTAGTAGATAGTGGAGAAAATTTAGATGATTTAAAAATAAGATAAAGCAATAAATATATATTTTAAAATATATTTTTGAGTTTTTTGGTGTCAGTAAAATTAAATTTTATTGTCCCAAATAATTTGCATACTATTCAATATAACAATACAAAATATTTTAAAATCGACACAAAATGCTTTCAATAGGACAGTACAATAGTTAGCCTAAGAAAGGTTTTCTCTAGAATGGTAGTATTTGTTAAATAAGGGTGTTGGACTAGATGTCCCCTAAGGTTTCGGCCAGAACTAAATCTGTGGGGTGGGGAGGTCATACATCTAAAGAGCCCCATGAAAGATATGTGCAGGCAAGAAACTCTCCATGGAGTGATATGGTCCTTTAGTAGAAAAATAGGCTCAAGATAAAAACTGAGACAAAAAAAAGGAAAGACAGAGGTGTGGAAGAAGTTAATCACTAGACAATGATACAGACCAACAAATAGTCAGATATAAAAGGAGACTAGGAGAGAAGCCCCTGTCAGACAGAGGCAAAGAAGAAAAAGCACCAGCCTAACAGAGACTTGTTCCATGGAGCAGCTACCCAGACATTCTTTGGTACTGTGGGTTATCTGAACCGTCTAGTTCCAGTAGAAAGTGGGGTTTATCAGAGCAGAGGCTTCTTTGAATCCCAGAAATCCCTGAATCCTTTGAAGTCGGGGATTTGCCTAGGATATAACCTGGAACTCTATAGGTTACTAAGAAGGTGGAGGCCTATCAGAGGTGAAAGTTGCTCAACTATCCCTTCCACATCATGGAGTTTAGAGGTGGAGTGATCCCACAATCTAGAAAATCTGTGTAAAAATTTTTGGTCCTTCCTTCATACCTGAGAAGTCTGAATTTTTTTCTTTTTTCTATCATGGAGTATTTATAGCATCTTATTGTAAAATTTTAGTTACGTGTTTTTCTGTGTTGTTTGCTGGCTTTCATGTGTCATCTGTAGCTTCCACAAAACTCCTCCAAATTCCCATTTAATTTATTATGCCAACCCACAATATATTAAACTGCAATGGATCTCGGCTAGGTGGTGTAGTGGATAAAGCACCAGCCCTGGAGTCAGGAGTACCTGGGTTCAAATCTGATCTCAGATACTTAATAATTACCTAGGTGTGTGGCCTTGGGCAAGCCACTTAACCCCATTTGCTTTGCAAAAACATAAAAAAACTGCAATAGAGATAATCTCAATGTGGAAGGAATAAGGATATGTCTTAAGGACTGTATGTATATCTATGGAGGTAGAAATCTAACATCATCAGGAGAGGCAAGGAAAAATATCTTAACTCTGGACACTCAGGCATGAGTCTTTACTATGTCCTTTATTTTCTCAAAGAAACCTCTACCATATTCAAGATTTTGTTTACCTAAATGACCAATGATATTGCAGGTATCAAGACCAATTTCGAGTGAGATGTCTTTATCTTGACTGAACCTCAGCCACTGCTAACCAATGCAGCTTCCCTCTCCACTGCTACTGTACTGCCTCTTTTCAAATTGCAGATCTTACAAATCTTGGTCCTGATATGGTTCACTTAATGATTCACACCACCACTGCTACTGTCCTTCTTACCTTGTATTGTTACTTTTGGCTACTTACCCTTCAGCCACAGCTTCTACCTATGATGCCTAGCTTATAATTTCATTCATTGCTTCCTGAAAATGCATTCCTTCTGATGTGTCTCCTTTCTGCAAATCTGTTCTTCTCCAGAAATCCTTTGTTCCATCTAAACAAAAAGAATGTAATCTAAACTCTGTCAATATGTTCTCTCTGAATCTGACAATAATGTCAAATCTTCCTCCTAGAAAATATATGATAAATTGGACCTCCCTTCTTTCAGTAAAGGGGTGGGAGACTTCAAATAACAGAATATTGAATATACTGTCAGGCATAATCATTGTATAAATTTTTCTGTGTTTTCAGTCATATCCATTCTGAAACCCCATTTGTGGTTTTCTTGGCAAATATACTGGAGTAGTTTGTCTTTTCCTTCTTCAACTCATTTTACAAATGAGGAACCAAGGCAAACAGGGTTAAGTGACTTGCCCAGGGTCACATAGTTGGTATGTGACTGAAACTAGATTTGAATTCTAGAAGAGGAGTCTTACTGTGTCACTCAGCTGTCCATTGTATAAATTAGTTGAACTGAACTGTTTTTCTTTGTAATAAGAAGTTCTCAATGGAATAAGGGAAAAGGGATAGGGAAAATCCAGAAATAACCATAATGTAAAAACAAAGAGTATTATGATTGATTGATTGATTCATTCATTCATTCATTCATTCATTTATTTGTTTAAATGTTTATTTATTTATTTATTGTAAAAAAAGGAACCCTTGATTGCACATTATAGTAAATTGATTTAAAAAAGTTAAATTAAATTAAATTAAATTTTAAAAAGGAAATTGATTCCTTTTTTAAAAGGCATAGTTCTTCTGGGGACTTTTGTGACATATCCTTTAATACCCTCTATATTTCCAAAAGTTACCAAAGTAACTTCCTTTACCTATCCATTTTTCCTGGGGGGTGGGGTGGCACTTAATATAGAAGCTTATAAGTGACTAATAACTGTTTATTCAACTGAATTGAAGAGGGTCAGCTAGTTCTTTAAAGCAAGGCCTGTGCCCTGCAACAGCAAGTAAAAGGAAGTCTCTGGTGTATTAACCATCTTTTCTGCCTCTGACCCCTCTCCCCACAACTTGATTTCTTATTTCTCTACATTCTTCTCCCTTCTTGACTAGTCTTTTTTGTTTTATTTTTTTCTTCTTTATGAACTCTATCTGATGATCTCCCTCACCAACTTCATAACCTTATGGTGATTCAGAACAATTTAAACCTTCCTGCTGTCTAGCAGGATCTACACTGATCCTCCATACTATTCCCTAAGATTTCCTTTTCTTTCCCTCATTTCTTGGTAAGCAACTTTGCTGCCATCCCAATCCCCTTCCTCTTACTGCTTTTCCCAGGGTTTTTTGAAATCTTATATGTCCCAATTTTATCCTAGGCACCTCAGAGCTCCCTGCCAGAGTTAATTCAGGACACAAGTAATAAGTGAACTTTTGAGTTGTTCTAAGCTCCTAGAAGAAGTTCACATTGGGTTGACAAAATGAATTATGTAGTTGTCATAGAACTTTTCTGAAAACGGGGTTGCCCTCTTGTGGTCAAAAATAAGATATCAAAATCTTTAGATTTTTAAAGTTGCATTAGCTGAGTTAAAATAGCCAAAAATTTTTCCTGCCATTTAAATGTTATTAGGTCATTCAAAAGTGATTCAGATGAGGACCATGGTAATAATAATATTCATAGAAATCTAGAACAGCACTGGAAGATGCATTTTTTGGTTCCATTAACTCTTCAATTAAGTAAACATCAACAAATATAAACTTTATTTAGCTTAACAGTCACTAGAAGACAAGAATTAGTCTTTTTCATCTTTCATTCCTCAGTAAACCATGCAATGCCTGGTGTAATAGTAATCTCTTTATAAATGTTAAATTTGGAGGTGGCTAGGTTGCACAGTGGATAGAGCACCAGCCCTGGAGTCAGGAGTACCTGGGTTTAAATCCCATCTCAGACACTTAATAATTACCTAGCTGTGTGGCCTTGGGCAAGCCACTTAACCCCATTTGCCTTGCAAAAACCTAAAAAAAGAAAAAAAAAGGAATTGTTGAACCATCAAATTCAAAGTAGTAGTCAACACTGACTTTGGGAGGTCTCTAGTAGAGGACTACAGGAACCTATACTTGTCCAGTGCAATTTAGCATTTTAATCAATAACTCAGTATGGTTATCAAATTTGCAGATAATACAAAACTAAAAAGGAGAGTTAATATACTGGATAAAACATTCAGGATTCAAAAGATCTTGACAGGCTCAAACATAGGGCTGAATCTAGTAAAATGAAGTTTAATAGGGGTAAAAACCCGTAGGCATTAAATAAATAAATAGATATAGATAGATAGACAGATGATAGATGATAGATAGATAGATAGATAGATAGATAGATAGATAGATAGATAGATATTGAATTTGTAGTGATTCCAGATTAATAATTCTGGTAAATATTGAATAATGCCACCCATCTTTTCTTTCCTCAAAAGAGTAGAATGGGAATCTACCTATCTGAGAGAAATGAAGAAAGCAATGGAAGGAGAAATCAAGTGGGGTGAAAAAAATGTTTCACAGATAGTTGCTTCTGTTCTGAAAGAAAGGTGAATGAAAACCTATCTAGGACTGTGAATTTCCTAGAATTTTATTAATTTTTTTTTACTTATCAACCAACTCTCAACCATTGTGAATTGATTTATATCCCTTCTATTTCATTCTAAATATCTCTAATGGCATGTTTTCTAAACATCAATTAACTACAACTTTCTCTTTCAGATTCATGTTCCCATTGTTTGCAACTAGTATTGAGATTAAAAAACAAAACAACTTAGCAGTGGTTGTGAACAGATGAATAAGTAATTTGAAAGTTGAATGACTGATGATACTTGAAGAGAGAGTTAATATGCCAAATCAATCAGCTTCAGCCATTACTAAGTAAGAATAGTCATTGAAATCATTTGATGAAGTAAGTGAAGGCTGTTCCAATTGACTGGGTGATTTCGTTATGCTCCCAGAATTCAGAGTTAATATGGCTTTCCAGCACATCCTTGGAAAAGCAATGCCTGGGAAAAGATAGATTTTGCTTAGACCTTGTCCAGATTTCCTTCTCTCTCAGAGATCTCTTGATCAAAGAAGGACCTTCCAGTTCTGAAGGGTTCAGTGTTAGATTTAGATCTCATTGTGATCCTAAATGCCATCCCTGGAAGAATTGAGAGCAGTGTTTATATTAGGAGCTAAGAACAAAAGCAAAAGGACAAATTTATAAGAATGAAAATTTACCACGCTTTGGGGAACTTCTTGAATACCCCACCAATCAGAAGAAAAACCATCTAGTAATTTAAGAGCTGTGAGTTATTCCTTTGTCTGATATTTATGAGTTGAAGTCTATTTTAACTCAAACTAGGCATGTATTGGTGGGAGTGTGCATTACATTTGTTTTGCAGGATATGTTATAACAACTGTTTTTAAAATGTCACCTTAGTAAATACCCCTTTCTAACAGCTACTTGAGACTGGTTGCCTAAATGATTGTCAACTGATCATCTTTGGACAAAGCACAGCAGTCGAAACTTGAGACGTCATAAAAGAATCATTCCTGACCCTCTCATAATATCCCTTAAAAAGCCAAGGGTAAGAAGTAACCAAATTTCTAGGGACCTGAATTGTCTATGAGAATTCAGACAAGGATAGTGTAGGTAGGTGAGAAAACTGAAGCAACTCAGTTTTGTCTGATTTCTCTATTTTGACCCTCTTTGTATTGTACTCCCTACTTCCACCTTCTTTACCCCTGAAAGCGCAAATATCTTGAACAAACCTATTAGGACAGGATTACAAGAAACAGCTACCCCAAATAAAAGCCTTTCCTGTTATGTTCCCAATCTTATGCCCAATATCCCAGGAAGGAACTCCATTTAATCAAGAAGTCCCCAGTACCCAATTTACCTCCTACCTAATTAAAACTTAATAAGCCTTTGTTGGTTCCTAAACTTTCTGATATTGGTTCTGGTTTCTGTTTATTCCAGCACTGATGATTTGAAATATAGTGACTCAGAGCCTTCATTTCATACAGTACCATCAGTCTATCATATAATGAGAGAAAATAGGTATTTAAGTCAACTTTGTATTATCTTTATTGCCGGTGTATCCTAGTCATACCAGCATAATCCTTTTTTGAGTAATAATCTTATACTTTTTGGACTCCTCTTTTTCCCTCTTTGCTCATATACATTCAAATTGTTTCAAAACTCTACAAGTATTTATTGAAGGTTCACTATGCACTTACACAAAAAGAGTCCCCATCATTGACTCCAGAATCCCTTCTTTCTCAGTTTGTCTCTTACTTCAGGCTTTATAATGGCCAAGAGAGACTGTGCCAGATTTTTTTTTACCATAATGCAATTTTTAACCAAATTTGCATTTCATTTCCTTCCATTTGCATAGAGAGAAGGCAAAGGAGGGAGCAGTGGAATATATACAAATATATAAAATATATATGTGTGTGTATGTGTGTGTGTGTGTGTGCATATGGTAACCCATACAACCAAGCATGAATGCAATAGTATATCAAAAAGTGAACCATACAATTATCAATTCTACCTCAGAAAATTTAATTTGCTCTGGAGGTAAATACTTTCCCTGATGAGAGAATAATGGATAATTCTAGAATTAAAAAAATTGGAGAACTTTTCTCTACTAATAATAGAGAAGACCTCAGCCATTCACTGTCAACTTGACTTCCCTTTTCCTCAAAGAGTAACTTGGTAATAAACTTCCAGGAAGCCAAATGGGCTCTGGAGTCATAGTGATCCCAAGAGGGAACACAAATCCTGTCACTGCAATGACTGATCAGAATTGTGTAGCCATCCAAAAGAGATCAGCTTCCTCATCTCTAAATGGTATGCTTATCAAATATGACTTGTATTAACTGCGTGACCTTGGACAAGTCAATTAATACTAATTGCCTCGTATCTAGGGCCCTCTCCAGTTGTCTTAATCCATATCTGGTCATTGGACCCAGGTGGCTCTGGAGGAGAAAGTGAGACTGGTGACTTCGTACAGAACCCCCTCACTCAAATCCAAATCATGTAATTGTCATGACATCAACTCCCTGATGTCATAGTCTTCTTCAAAAATGAAGAACAAACCAGGGACAATTTTGGGCTATCTGCAATGGAGAATACCATCTGTATCCAGAGAAAGAATTATGGACTTTGAACAAAGACCAAAGACTATTACCATCAAATTAGAAAAAAAAAATCATTATATTATTATGTAATTTTACTATCTCATACTTTATTTTTCTCCCTTAAGGATATAATTTCTCTGTCATCACATTCAACTGAGATCAATGTATAACATGGAACCAATGTAAAGATTAACACAATGTCTTCTGTGGGGAATGGGGGGAGGGATGCAAGAATGGGGGGAAATTACAAAACAAAATAAATAAAATCTTATGAAGGACAAATATAGTTATTATTATTATTATTATTATTATTATTATTATTATTATTGGATGACACAAAGCTGAGAGAGATATTGAAACGGCAAGACATAGTTCAGATTAAAAAATTCAATTCAATTATACTAGACACTGTCCTAGCCCGTGGAAATATAAATAAGATAAAGACAGTCCCTGACTTCATTGGAGTTTACAGTCTAAGGGATTTTTAAAAATCCAGACAGGCTAAAACAGATTGCAATCTAAGAGCAGGTGAGATGGTTTCTTAAAAATCAGGTTCTACTTGCAAAGACAGCGAAGGCATTATGAGTCAACAGTTCATTTGGGGGAAAAAGGCAGGGTGGGTGGGGAAAGACAGTTCAGTCCACTGCAAGTCCAAAAGGCATCAACAATGTAGTAAGATAGCCATACATGTGAATGTGACCTTGGACACATTAAAGAATATGAAGTTTCCAGTGATTAGAAGGTTATATTTGTTCTACACTTTGCTTGCAAAGGGCACATCTGGAATATTGCATTCAGCCCTGGTCAGTGCCTTTTAGGAAGGATTTGTTTAGTTCAGGGGTAGGGAACTTTTTTTTCTGCCAAGGATCATTTGGATATTTATAACACCATTCCTGAACAATACAAAATTATCAACTAAAAAATTTCTCTGCTCTATTTGGTCAAACATTTAATTAATCCATCCTAAAAAGCTCCTAGATATATTGGATTTTGAACAACCTGTGGTTGCCTTGGGAGCCCCAGACCAAATAATTTCACTTCCCCTCCACCCTGGTTTTGGTTTGAAAGGTTCCAAAACAGATGGTGAAGAACCTGAAACTATCCCATATGAGTATCAGCTAAAAAAAAAAAAAAGTGAGGGTTTTTAGCCTGGAAAAAGATGGCTTGAGTACTGGGGGAAGGGACATCTTTGTTACCATTAAGTATTTGAAGAGCTGTTATGTATCATAAGGATTAAATTTGTCTTGCTTGATCACAGGAACATAAATAGGAAAAATTCAAGAGGTAGCAATGATGAAAATTTAGGCTTAAAGGAAACATTCAGAGCTCTTCAAAGTGAAATGAATTTCCCTGCAAGATAGTGGTTAACTTTCATGCAAAGGCTGGATTGCTTTACACACAGACACACACACAAACATGCAGACACACACACACATACATATACACATACACACAAACACACACACACACACACACATACACACACACACATGCTGCAAACAAGAAGTTTGACCTACCTACAAGAATTTAAGAGGAAGATATCATGATGAATTAAATTTGGGGAAACTAAACAGAGTTTTTAATATCAAACCACTTACTGACATAAAAAGCTACTATCTCTTTAACGCCAACATACTTCTAGGTGTTGTTTACATGTTTATCTTTACATAGCTGTAAATCAGGGAACAACACATTCTCTGAACAATCAAAATCACAATTCATCCAAAGAGAAATGGAAAGACATGATAATAATTAACATATATATTGTAAATTCAGGGACTAGGAAGGTGAAGTAAGGGGGCAGAAGGTGAGGTAGAGCCTACCTCACCTCTGAATTAAGTGTTTTACAAATACCTCATTTGATCTCCGGGTAGATGATATTATTATTATCCATTTTTGAAGATGAAGAAAATGAGGCAGAGGTTAAATAATTTGCCCAGGGGTACACAGTGTCTTGGGCTGAATTTAAACTCTTCCTAACTTTAGGCTCAGTGCTTTATCCATTAGGACTTTAACTGCTATATGATGTTTATAAAGTAAATTGAATCTTTCCTAATAATATCCTTTATATTGGCAAAAGCCATCATCAAGATCACCTATGCCTGGAGAAGTTTGACTGGTCATGCATCAAGACTGAAAGATAGCATATAGTTAAACATGCTTTTAACATGTTTATCCTAAAAACTCATATTTATTAAGAGAACCAGTCACAGTGTTACTTACCTCGACTCTTAGCTTGTTGAGGGCTGTAACAAGGCCCTGGTACCCTGCTTTTGCCGTCGCAGTTGCTGCTTGACCCGCTACCCATCACGTGTGAATACATCTCTATCCATGTCTGCAAAGCCAGTGTCCAGATTGGCAGTGCCTGCTGGGAGTTGTACTGCCTGGAGAATGGTATCCAGCCTGATGGGCAGGTGCCAAGTGAGAAGACTATCGAAAGAGGAGATGACTCCTTCAACACCTTCTTCAGTGAAAATGGAGCTGGCAAACATGTCCCCAGAGCAGTGTTTGTAGATTTGGAACCAACTGTCATTGATGAAGTTCGGACTGGAACCTACCGCCAGCTTTTCCACCCTGAGCAGCTGATCACCAGGAAGGAAGATGTTGCCAATAACTATGCCCGAGGGCACTACACCATTGGTAAGGAAATCATCGACTTGGTTCTAGACAGGATTCGGAAGCTGGCAGACCAGTGTACAGGACTTCAAGGTTTCTTGGGTTTTCCACAGCTTTGGTGGTGGAACTGGCTCTGGTTTCACCTCTCTGCTGATGGAACGGCTTTCCATGAATTATGGCAAGAAGTCCAAGCTGGAGTTCTCCATTTACCCATCCCCTCAGGTTTCCACAGCTGTAGTTGAGCCCTACAATTTCAATCTGACCACTCACACCACCCTGGAGCACTCTGATTGTGCCTTCATGGTAGACAATGAGGCCATCCATGATATCTGTTGCAGAAACCTTGATATCGAATGCCCCACCTACGCTAATCTGAATCGCCTTATTAGCCAAATTGTGTCCTCCATTATTGCCTCTCTCCGATTTGATGGTGCTCTGAATGTTGATCTGACAGAATTCCAGACCAACCTGGTTCCCTATCCCTGTATCCATTTCCCTCTGGCCACATATGCTACAGTCATCTCTGCAGAGAAAGCCTACCATGAGCAGCTTTCTGTGGCAGAGATCACCAATGCTTGCTTTGAGCCTGCCAACCAGATGGTGAAATGTGACCCTCGCCATGGTAAATACATGGCTTGCTGCCTGCTCTACCATGGTGATGTGGTTCCCAAAGATGTCAATGCTGCTATTGCCACCATCAAGACAAAGCGTAGCATCCAGTTTGTGGATTGGTGCCCAACTGGCTTCAAGGTTAGCATCAATTACCAGCCTCCCACTGTGGTTCCTGGTGGTGACCTGGCCAAGGTACAGAGGGCTGTGTGCATGCTGAGCAACACCACAGCCATTGCTGAGGCCTGAGCTCCCTTGGACCACAAACTTGATCTGATGTATGCCAAGTGTACCTTTGTCCATTGGTATGTGGGGGAGGACATGGAGGAAGGAGAGTTCTCTGAGGCACGGGAGGATATGGCTGCCCTGGAGAAGGATTATGAGGAGGTTGGTGTGGATTCTGTTGAAGGAGAGGGTGAAGAGGAAGGAGAGGAGTACTAGTTAACTCTTCCATACAACTGCAGCATGTCTCATCCAAAACTCAGCTTAAACAGGCTTAGCTTATCTGTAATCTAGGCAACTGTTTAGAAGGTACCATGATGGTGTGAAGGCAGCCTTGATAGTACAGCTAGCTATCTGGTTAGTTTGTCTATGCTATCAAAACTGTGATCATGTCTTAAGTTTTCCATGTGTCTGAAAAAACTTCCCATCATGTCTATGAAATTAAAAGCTCTAAGGAAAAACGCAAAAAAAAAAAAGAGAGAGAACCAGAAGACAATTTCTAGAACATTGAGTGACTCCTTCAAAAGAATCTTTGAATAAATATGGACAAGAATTATAGACTTGGGGTAGAGCTAGGTGGCGCAGTGGATAGAGCACTGGCCCTGGAGTCAGGAGTACCTGAGTTCAAATCCGGTCTCAGACACTTAATAATTACCTAGCTGTGTGGCCTTGGGCAAGCCACTTAACCTCATTGCCTTGCAAAAACCCCCCAAAAAACTAAAAAAAAAAATTATGGAGCTTGAGAAAATATGATGGGAAATTAATCTAATAGAAAAATTCATTGATGTAATCAAAAAAATCTACCTCCACATGCAAGAATGCAGAAATGACGGAGTTCAAAAGGCCATGTCAATGTTTACTTGTCAGATACAATTGGAATATTTTATACAATTATGGGCTTCTCATTTTACGAAGGAAAATTGAATTCTTTGAATATATTCCAAAGAGGGGGAACCAGAATATTGAGGTGACCCATAATTACCACATGCTGAAGAAACTGGAAATATTTAACCTGGAGAAGATAGGTGTGTGGGGGGGAGGAATTTAAAATACCTAATTTAGGCACAGAGTTATTTTTAAATACAGTGTTCAAAGGACTTTTATGTAACTTTTAGAATTTTTACTTATCCTCTAATGAAAACTTCCTCCAAATGTTACAGAGAAGCAGATTTTGCAGTGCTTTATAAAAGGAAAAAAACTTCCTAAAGATTAGAACTAAGGAAAAAAATGAAATGTGTTTACTTAGGAAGTAATGAGCTTCTCATCACTAAAAGGATTCCATTGAATGCTTGAAACTATTCATTAGGGATGTTTTGGAGGTTTCCCTCTCAGCTTGGTCTAGTCTAGATGATCTTTGAAGTCACTTTTAATTCTACAAATAAAAACATCCCCCCCCCAAAAAAAAATTACTGGACTCACCAGTCAATGACTAGTTTCGAGATAGAAGAGTTGGTTTGTTAATTAAAATTTTGCTGGTCTTTTCCCTTAAAGTACAAATTAATATTCTAAACCTTTTTGAGGAAAAAGAATTTCTCCTCAACCTAGTTATATTACCCCTTTCTTTCATCAAAGCACTCAAACTTAATAGAGGTGTAGGTTATTTAATTCAACAAATATTCAAATGTCTCCTGGGTGCAGAGATGATGGAAGATAAAAAATTTATCAAAGTCATTCATTTTGTCTTCATGAAATTAATTCTAAAGAGGGTATAATATATAGAAATAATTATATAGTTATATAATACATGTAAGAATCACTAGGAATGTGTTGGTGTTAAAGAGCTAGGCTTTTATGTCAGCAAGTGGTTTGATATTATTAAAAGTACTGTTCATTTTCCCACATTCATGTGAAATATCCATCCAATGGGGAGACTTCATCTCCAAGACTTTTGCATGAAATATGCTATTTCTGAAAGGGAATTTTGAAAAGGGGTTCTAGGAAGAAGACATGGAGAAAGAAAGGTCACCTTACCTGGGAGGACCTGGGAGCCTTCTCATCTGGCTGGCACATTAAGTAAATATTGACACCCTCTTCTTGCTCTACCAAATTTGGCACTCTAATGTAGCCCTATGATGCTGATTCTACTACATACAAGGAAGATTCTATGTGGAAGCCAAGAAGAGATCCTGGGGGGGGGGGGAATATGAGGAGAGAGGGGAGAATAGTGAGAGTTAGATGACCAAGAGGAAAGGCTTTAACCAGAAGAAATGCCAGAGTGAAGGTCTCAATGTCATTGATCAGTAGCTGTGCTGAGGAGTAATCACAAAACTATTCTCCAGTTCCATGCTGTCAGTGGTAGGTTTCCATGCTGCCATCTTTATTTTCCTAATCCTACAATACAAGGCATGAAAGAGGTGCTTTTGAAAATGATTTTGCTACCTGTGCCTGTACTGCTTGATGCTATAATGCTGTATGATTTACTAACAAAAATCTCTTTAGTGATTTGTTAACAGCTGAATCTAGAAGAAAGACATTTCCCATGGGAAGGGGATACAGCCAACATGGAGTATCTTGAATCTTGGACTTGAGAATAGTATTGGGGATATAAACTGAGAAAAAAGAAAGGAGGAAGATTTTTCTCAAAGAAACTGTTAAAACTACATTACCAAATAACATTGTAAATGCATAAGAGAGAGATGCAAGCAAAGTGCTATGTGAAGTCTTAGGCAAAAAAAAGATAATAAAATAACTGAAAATCTTGGTATCTTGACAAGTTTCCTCCCCTGAGTCAGAATTTGCCTTTGTCCCCTGAGCCTGTTCCCACATGTTAGAAAGGCCAACATAAGGCCAATAAACTGCCAGGATTGATCTACAAAATTCCTCTAAACTTTCTAGCACCTCCCTCTACTGGTGCAGTATATGAGTGTCTGGCTACCATTAGAGGGGGAAAATGCTGTTCACTTACCGGTCACCCTTTCCCAGGGTAACTGTAAAAATACTTCATGTGAGGACCTCCAAGCCATTCTGGCCTCATCCCAAATTACCTAGATCTCTGTTGAGTCTCCAGCTATTTTACTGAAAGTTTGTGGGATTCTAGGATCTTAATAGTATCTTCAAATCAAAATAGAAACCTTGTCTTGGGCAAGAATGCTAGCTACAACTTTGAAGAGATCGGTGTTAAAACTTTTAATCTATAAAATTATTACAATCAAGTTCAGTGACAAAGAACAGGAGACAAAATTCTTAATTGGAGCTGAAAAGAAGACAGAGTAGACCTCTGCCATATATGAATTGAAGATACTTTCAACTGCAACTGAGCTATAAATTAACATTGAGAGTGGGGAGTTCATGCCAATACTCTACAAAATTCTGTAACTCCATGGCAGTCAGATTGAAGGACTAGATACCCCATATATATGTAACATAAATGGGGAAGAATTAGACACCTATGTTACTTTCCTAAATACACATCTCTTAGGCATATTCACTCATTACTGGAGAAAATAGAGATGGATTTAAGGCAAAAATTCAGTCACCCAGACCAAAATGAAAAGACATGAACTCTGTGAAAAATGTTGTCTACAGTTAGTTACCTCCATTTCCTTTCCTTTCACTTACTCCTCAGTCCTTTGAAATCTGGCTCTTTGAACTGATCTCTGAACAGAAACTTCCTTCTCCAAAGTCACCAAATTCTTATCCTAATCACAAATCTATTGGATTTTTCATGTCCTGAAGACCTATGACCCCCACCCCCACCCCAGACAAGCATCTCTCCTGTTAATGGCACCATCCATCCAATGTCTAATATTCTGAATTCCTCACTCTGTATCACCTCACTTATCCTTCAATCCTTCATTTCCTCTAGCCATTTCATATTTGGCAGGTAGAATTTACAGTCAAGTTTCAGTAGTTAATCATAAGCAATTCTTTCTCGTGCAAACTAAGCACTTCATCCCAAATATCATTCCAACTTGAGGGTAATTAACCTCAGACTTCTTAAGACCATTCTTATAGAAACTTTTCTGGTCTATTCATTTCACTTTTTTCCCCCCAATTTATCTTTTCCTTTTCAATCCTTCCTTTCTTCATCCCACACTTTGTCAAGTTTTTCTTCCTTCACCTAATCTTTCATCTTCATTCTCTCCCTTCTCACTTTCAATTTTACTTCTTATATCCTCCATAGGCATCAATATTTCATTCATCTTTCTCTTCCCTTTACTTTCTACCACTTGCTCTGACTCTTCTCTCATTTCTTCCCCTTTCTTTGTCTCAATAATTTCCCATTATTCAAGGCCCTCATAATTTCCATTTATAAAACAAGTTTAAAGATCAATCTTTCTGAAAATTTTGACTCATCACATTTGGTCTCTGAAGGTCAAATTTTCTCCCCTTATTAGTAGAATTATTATTAGAAAGGTTCCCATCTTATCTTTGCTGGAAGTGTTGGGACCACTACTTATGGTCCCATTCTACTAGTGATCAGCATGGGACCTTATGTCCCATTTCCAACGTGGACTGGTTTGCACCTTCCTTAGGTAACTTGATAATCTCCCATTCTGGGCAACTCACAAAAGTTTTGGAAATGAATTTAGAGTATTCCACTGGAAAAGCTAACACAAAAAGAAGTTGAAAGGGGGAAGGAGAGTCACCACACAGTACCAAGTTGAAAAAAAGCACAGTAACTAATGGGAAATGAAATTCTTGTTTAGTCTAATTGTTAAATATCTTTCTCCAGTAATTAAATAGTATTATCATTACTTTTATTTATCGTTTTTCCTCTCCTATACCATTTTTCCCTCCTATCCTACCATTCCCTAACTCAAAACATTTCACATTTCCCTTATGCTTTTTTTACTCTTTTCCACCATCCCATCATCCCCAATTTCCTTCACAAAATCAGCTTGCCACACTTTAATATTCAGAAATCACTGTAGTTTATTTTGAGAATTTAGTTTGGCAAAGTATCAGTCAGAGAGGCAGGTCACATACAAATTGCTGGGGCCAGACAACAGATCTTGTTTCAAATTACTAGCACTCACTTGTTACTGAGTATACTCAGAAGGGGTAGAAGGAGAAAAAAGGCAATTCCCTTAAATTTTCTTAGGGGAAAAAAATTGAGAATAGTTTTAAGTAGAAGACAAAAAGCCATCATTTCACAGTTTTCAGAGAAACATTATTTGTAAATTTTTACATGGTCAAGTATCTCTACAAAGCAAACAAAAAGAAAAATGTAAGAAATATTAATGACTAATTCTAGCTTTGAAACTTCATGATGGGCATGTCACCAAGGAAATTGAATGTTTAGTTTCTGAAATGAATGTATCTTAGCATCTTTTGCCACATTTTTCTATCTTCATTTGTTTATCTTTTCCAGTAGGCAAGATGAGATCTTTTGTAGCCTCTTCCACAGTTGGACTATATAAATACTCTTCTGGAAACAGTTGAGGAATGAACATGATTGCAAAGGAGACTGAAGAAAACTAAAGCAGAAGGTTGCAAATAAAATGTTGATGTACAAATGATTTTATATGAACTGAGTCTTCTGAGTATGTGGCCAGTACCTAAGGAAGGATACCCAGAGGATGTAGGAAATATTTCCTGTAATGACAGGGTAGGAGACTTGGATGCTGAAGTCCTCTAGTCTTCCTTGTTGCCAATGGTAGACAAAATAAACTGTCCAATCCTTTCTATCCTTCATTCAAGGCTGACTGGGAAGACTAAATGACACTGGTATTGAGTGTAGTAACCTTTTCTAGCATGGTACTAATCCTAATAACCAATGAAACTACAGCCAGTCGACTTCATCCCTGCCCTCTCTACCAAATCCCTTAATATCAAGACAAATGTTGAGCATTTCTCTTCCGATGGAAAATTTACTGTGTGTGCAATACATACAAACCACACACAGAACTTTAATGGAAAACACTACTAAATGAACATCCATTTCTACTTTGCCAAGTTACACAGATGACGTTTATGGTACAAATACTTTAGGGAACCCTTCTAAGCACACAATATAGAATGAGTTATTTTAATGTAATTCATCACCTTTTCCTTTTAACAAGACATGAAGCCAACTTGGCTTACATTTCTGATTTTCATTCCAAATGGAAAACTACTTATAAATCTCATTTTCCCACACATGATTAATTCACCACCCAACTTCTAAAAAGCTTTCCTTTCAACTGTTTTAATATTTATAAACCTTTACCAGTGGCAAATTAGAAATGCCATTACCTGCCAGGTTTGAAAAGTTTTTTTTTCTTTTTTAAAAGAAAATCCTTCACACACAATCACTCCCTAAAACCAAAACACTTCTTTTGAAAGTACACAATTCAATTCTTCCCATCCCTTGGTGAAATTATTTACAATAATCAAAGCTATCTATATAAATCCATGGATGCAAGCAACTTTTAGCACTAATGTTTGATATGATACATACATATGTAATTAATTTATAACAGCTTTGAAAAAATAGCTAATTTAGAGCAACAACTGATTCTAAGGGATCTAGAGCAATAGTTTTAACTCCATGCTAAAGTAATTCATTTTAAAATTGACTGTTTAAAATGTCAAATTTAAAAAATGTGTCCTACCTTCCATAGATTTAAAATGTTACAATAAAACTAAATTAAAAATCAAAAGATGAAATACCATTTCAGACCTCTAAACATTGAGATACCAATTTCATATAAAAGTGTACTAGTAAAGTATGCAAAAATAATTTGTCATTCATTCACTAAATGAATTCTCTCCCATAATTAACATCAAAAATGCTGAAATAATTTATTTTTTCATTAAGTACTATTTCCTCCCCCATCCCACTAGAAAGTCTTCCCCCTCCATGAACACACAATGCCCTAGTAGCAGTAAGGCACAGATTTGCTAAACTAAATAATTAAATAGGAAGACCCAAAACTTATTAGGTATACACTATCAGTAATTTTCAGAGTTCAGGTCTGTCTCAAAACTCAAAATAAATGGGACTTATCAAGTATCCAACGACACTCAAAAAATATTTACTTCCTAATACTATTCTACTGATTTTTCATTACATCTTTTTCCTCTCAACTTGGTTTGAAATTCCCTATTTTACTTACTCTTTGGGGCAATATAAAAATAATGGGCCTCAGAGTAAGAAAGGAAGATGGAAACTGATAGGGTACACCTCACTAGATTTCTTTCTTAGCATTCCTTTAACCTATGATATAGTTACTAGATTGAAAGAAATAAGAAGGCTCTAAGAGAGAGACTAAATTCTGATGGAAGATCATTTATCTTCAACCCTCCTTGCAAACCACTTTAAGGGAAGGTGTTTTTTTTTTTTTATTATTACTTCCCATATCCCCACTCTTCATCCTACACACAAAGCTCTTCCTCTTTATGGTGGATCTTCCTTTGTCTAAGGCTTCCCTTTGCTACAGCTCCCTTTCTTCTTCCCTATCCATCAGTTTTTTCAAACACAAAGGGAACAAGTTAAATTAAAGAGTGTGTTTGTGTGTGTGTGTGTGTGTGTGTGTGTGTGTGTGTACACATGCACGCACACAGGAGAATGTCTCCACATCATTTTGATAACTACAACTTAAAGTCTTTCAACAAATTCTAATTTTAAAAATAAAACACTCATGGCACAACTGTACATACATATATATAAAGACTACAGACATGATGATGACCCACTGTGTTCTAACACTGAGTACAATACAGAAATGGCTCTTTAAAGCCAGTTTCCCAAAGACTTTATCTCTCAGGCTTTATGTTCACCTATATTTATACTTGACTTGTGGTTGAAAGAGTAAGAAATATTTTGAACAGAAATATCAGGTTAAATCTGACAGCTATGAAGTTTAGGGGATTCAAAGGTTTAACTTTCTTTTTAATTTCTTAAAGGGGATCTGGTGAAAACATTTAATTTGGGAATTTTCAGGACAGGTTCAATTTTGCTTCTTCCTGTAGTTTATTTAACAAAGTCCCATTCATTCCTATTAAAGAGTTGTAAAAAAAGAACAATATTGAAGAAAGAGATAATACATAGGGTCAGCAAGAGGGGTAAGGGGAAAAATAGCAAGGAGAGGAGGGAATATTAAGGGAGAAGATACACAAAAAGAAAAGAGACAGTTGTGCTAGTGGTACTGAAATGCATGTGTTCAAGAGTGACTATTTGAAATAAAGAAATAGACCAGTTGTCACTAATACCTTAAAATCTTGGAGGGAACCCCCACCCCAAATATTTTGTAATAATTTCTCTGAAAATAAAATAATAAAAGAATAATGGCAGGGTATGCCAAAATAAGACTTAGCCAACTTCCTCCTTTTGTCGAAAATCGGCATGAATGTGTTTTTGAAATCATTTCATCACTTCTGTAATCTAGGGAAATTATATTCTGTTCTTCTATATATTATAAGCTTCTTTAATATAATACAACTGTTTTCCCTTACTGAAAGGAAGGGAAGGAAAATGAGGTTTTATTAAAGTAAAAATATTGTTTCAAATCAAGTAACAAGAAGCATTTGTCATACATTGGGGAAACAATGCATACTAGCTTTTGGAGATAAAAGAAAATCTTTAAAAATAATTAATATGCTACACAACCATTTCCAAAAGAAACCAGCTGAGCAAGTAAATCTCAATCAACTGTGCCAAACAAATTACAGAAAAAAAAGTTTAATTGCCAATACTTTAAATTTTGTACACATACAGATACCTCACAAAATCAAACAGCAAATTATGTTTTGAAGGTTTTTTGTGCTAGATAAAAAAAAATTTCTACTACAGATAAAAAACAAATCAAATTTAGTTTCTTCCCCTCCTTCAAGTATCCACCCAATATCCACAAAATGTGGACATTTACAGTTAAGAAAAGTACTTTTTTCCTAAAAGATATTTGCCAATACTCTAAAGGAAGAATAAACAAAAAATAACAAAAATAAGCAGTTTTGACAATTTCAAAATAATTTATTTTAAATTATCTTAGGAGAAGATGAGAAAAACATTATTTTAAGGCTCATAATGAACTATGCAATAATGGGGGGGAAAGCACAATGCCAACCTGAAACTCAAAATACCAAAGACACAAGTCACTGTCAGATCAATGAAGTCATAAAAGACTACCAAATAAAGCCTATTCATTGTTGAATGGATTCGGTGTTTGTGAGGAAGTGCAAAAGAGAAAGTTTTTAACCAGCTCAAGGAAAGAACTTTATCCTAGTTGAATTAGAATTTTCAAACGTAAAGTTGCTTGCCACATGTAGTAAGGATAATCGGCTATGAGCTCCAAATACATTTAGTATTAGTATAAACTGGCAAATTATATGACTCACCAATTTTGCTGGTACAAATCAATTGTTTGCTGGTATATACTTACTGGTGAATACCAGCTAAAAAATGTGCTGGTTAGGACTCTGCCTCACATATTTTTGTATCCCTCTCAACCCTCAAAATAGTGGTTGGCACAAAGTAGACCTTTAATAAAAACTGAAGTCAAAAAAATGTCACTTACATATACACTGCTAGAGGATTCAAGTTTTGTTAGCAATGATTTACCCCTCTTGCCATTTTTACAATGCCAATAAGAGATCCTTTTTAACCACAATGCTAACCAAATAGTTAAGAATTTTGAAACTCTTAACACTGTATACAGAATTACTAGCTAACTGCATAAATAACAAATGTACTAACCATTAGAATGGCCAAAAACACACATCACTCAACAAAGGAATATTAAATGGTAATGGGTACAGAAACAGTCTATTTTGTAAGGATGAGTCAAGGGAAACCTTTGTTCATGCCCATATACTCTCACTTAGTCCAGGCCTACCTTCTTCTTGCCAGTAATAATATCAGTGTTAAGGACAGCATTAAACTAAGTGGATGGGTGACACAGTGTGAACTTTCATTACTATGGTGAGTTCAGTTTTTCTCCTATCTGTAAAATTCTCACAGATCCTCACAGCTTATGCAAGTCATTTTTAGGTGGGATAGGACATTCCCTTAGTCACTGAAGTTATTGTTCACTGAAGGAGAATCAGTCTTTAGTCTTTAGCCCCATGCCCTAGGTGTTAGTATAGCTGTGTTACTCATCTCCTCAACATGATCAGTATCACTTGAAATAAGTCGCCCTCACTGGCTTATGAAGTCTAGAAGGCTGTATTTCCACAGTTAAGCTAAATGCTAATATTCATGGTACAGAAACATTAAGAACATTCATGTTATTGGAGAAAAACAGAAAATTAAGCATAGTCTAACCTCTTTCTCAATCGAATCTCTTCTTTACATTGTTCCAGAGGACAATGGAACATAAAAGAGATAAAAAAGAATAGCAATGCCTAGGGTCCTTGAAGTATTCAGGCATGTAATCAATAGAATCACCCAGAGAGAAAATAGACTTCTGGATGAGAGCTCAAAGACAGGCCCCAGTTATAGCCAAAACAAAACAGGGCAAAAGGCAAATTTCCCATCCTTGCTATCTGAACTAGATTCTGAAGTGTAATCAGAAGAAAATTTCATCAGAATGAATTCCAAGACTCATTTTTTTTTTTACCCCCAAACCACTTTGGAGTCTGGGGCAAAGTTTTTGAACAGACCAGTGAGAACAGCAATAACTCTTTCTGGATGAACTTACTATGAAAATCAGATCTCTTAAATGAAAACTAGATAAAAAAAATTTTTAACCAGTTTTTGAGTATTTTTTGGAGGGAGTTAGTTCAATTCTGATACTACCAGAGATCACTTTCCAATTAAAAACAATTAATTTACATTTTTGTGATCACTCTTTCTGTACCTAATTCTCCCAACATCTTTTCATTAAAAATAGAGCATGAAAATGTGTAGTAAAATCCATAGGGCCAATTCTGAAACTCCAGAATAACAACTTACAAGTAGAAGAATCAATAATTAGGATTGGGAAAGGGGTTGGAGGAGCATCCAGTGAGTCATGCATCTTTCACAGGAAAATTAACAGCAAGACATTAAAGCTATGTCAAGAAACACAATTTTCTTTTAAAATATACAGAAATAATGGTTACCATGATTTACAAATCATCAAAAATTCAATATTTTCTACCACTTGGATGACCAACTTCTAAAAGTTCTGGAAAAAGCAAAATCAAACTGTTATTTTTAATCACTCAGAAAAGTTCTTCTGTCATAGACAAAGTTATTTATTTCTTGCATATAGAGGGTGTTTGGCTCCTTGTGCTTTCCATCCAAAAGGAACTGGGGAGAAATTCTTGATGGGACCTCATTTGCAGCAAGGTATATTATAAAGTAATACCAAATGAGCTTTCAAAATTAATCCTTGGTTCTTCCTGATTCTTTGTGAAAAGTACCATACGTTTAATAATGCAGTTATGACAAATCCCTCAAATATGGTCCGTTGAGATCTAGATTTCAACCCATACTTTATCTACATATATGCACCTTGAGTATGATGACTGTATGAAAACAGTCTCCAAAATAAAGATGGTGAGTGAGATAAAAAGCAACCCATCCTCCTCAAGCTTGCATCTTAAAGGGAAGGGATTGGGAGTGGGTAGAGTCCCTGCTGCTTTCTATCATCGCAAGAAGACTGGATGGCCTTGATCATGCATAGTCTTCCACAGATTGTCTGAAGCCCGGGGTCTTCAGGCTTGACTCTTCTCAGCTCTAGGAAGGAGAAATGTATCCTTTGCAGACCTTATGTTCATTTGTGGGATGTCTTCTCAAGTTCTGGTAGTTTTTTGACCAGTGCTTGATGATTCAAGTTGATGCTGGCTAGGAGTCCCCCTTCATTGCCATCAGAGCCAGTGTAACTTATCTCTTCACCACTCAAGGTGGTCATATGGCCCCCAAGAGCTTTGAGGAGGGCATTGCCAGCACAAATATCCCATTTTTTTATATATGTCACGTGGATATAGATATCAGCTTTTTCTTGGTTCTCATCAGGAACATCCAAGAGGGATAAAACTTTGTAACCTAAAGAATAAAATACATAAGAGTTTAGCATATTGTTTGTTATAAGTGACTTATACTCTGAAAGTGCATACTCAGCTACTAAATAATGATAAGATTACTTTTATATTATTAATATTAATTATCAATATCACATTAAATACTGATTTAATCACAAAATGCACCGTGATACTTAAAAAGTCTAAATTATGACTAGATTCTTATAGCTGTTTTAAATTTTTTTCTTGCAGTTACTTTTAATGGAATAGTAGATTCATATGGACACAAGGACTAAATAAATTATTACCCACAGTTCAAATTCAAAAATTCTGAAAAATTTTACTTGAAAGTTAAAGTTGAAAAGTTACTTTTCTAATCCACCTCATGACCTATCTGATTCTCCTAATCCATAATTCCTGTTTTTATTCCTACTATTCCTTACTCAGCTTGGACTCTAATGAAGGTCAGCTGTTGAAATAATTCACTCATTAACTTTCAAGAATCCATCACTTTCCTATCTTTCCTCTTGTTCTTGCTATTGCCCATTGTTGGGAATTTACCTTCTCTTCTCCTGAAAATCATAAAAGCCTCTCAATTAGTGGTACGCTTTGTAATGAACCCCAGTTAGTTTTTATTGCCCACAAGTAGTTCTTTTATTTATCATTGACTGACTTTCCTACACTCCACTCTATCTATCCCATTTCTTTCTCCCCTTAGGCCTTGTCAGAGAATCAGAGCTCCGCTACATACTATGTCTGCAACTTTAGTTCTCCCATCCTAAAAAAGATAACCTTACAAAACTGATATAATGATCAAAAGAGATTCTATAAAGTACTTTGAAAATATAAATCCCAGATTTAGAGCTATATAAGAACATTAGTGATACTCTATTTAAAATCTCTCAATGTGGGGCAGTAGATGGTGTGCTGAGTCTAGAGTTAGGAAGACTCATCTACCTAAATTCATTTTTAGCCTCAGACCTTAATTAGCTGTGTGACCATAGACAAGTCACTTAATTCTGCTGGTCTGTTTCCTTGTCTCTAAAATCTGTAAAATGAGTTAGCGAAGGAAATGGCAAAGCACTTGGGTAGTTCTGTAAAGAAAAACCCCAGAGTTACAAAGTTGGATATGACTGAAAAATAAATGAACAGCTGAAAATTTTAAATCTTCATTTCATTTTATAGATGAAGAAACTGATAGGACAGGAGAAGCAGAATTTTTAACCAACTACTCTTAGGGGTCATATCAAAGCCAATCAAAATTCAGGTCCCCTGACTCTCAAAATGTCATTTTCTTTCCAATAAACCAAGCTGAATCATTGATTTAGCCACTGCTAAAAGACTTATTTTAGATTGTTAGCACTATACCAATATATCTGAAGTCTAACTTCCAAACAAGCATTACTGTGTGTGTGTGTGTGTGTGTGTGTGTGTGTGTTTTTAAGAAATCATGCTAAAGTAGAAAAATAAGTGTATACATGATTCAAGAATTAAATCACACTTTCTATATCCTCTTCTCTAACTCACTAAAGGATACAGGAAATATTTTTTTAAAAGCACAGCTAGGGGTGGGGGGCGGTTAGGTGGCGCAGTAGATACAGCACCAGCCCTGGATTCAGCAGGACCTGAGTTCAAATACAGCCTCAGACACTTAATAATTACCTAGCTGTGTGGCCTTGGCCACTTAACCCTATTTGCCTTGCAAAAACCTAAAAAAAAACCAAAAAAACCACAGCTAAGTGGTATTCAAATTCACACTACTCAGTCATATTTACAATATGATAAATGGTTCAAACCCAAAGGAAATATGAAGTATAAATCTGAATAAGTTTCAATCACTTCAAGGGATTAATTCTTTACATTAATTGGAATATTGTTGCACTGATCAGCTTAAAAAGGAGAGCATTCACCTTTTAATACTCTCCCCACTTCCTAGATACAAAAAAAGTATAAGATTTGACTACATTTGCAATGATTTTTCTTCATTAACACTACTACATATTAATATGTTAAAAGCAAATTTCATAAATGGTTTCAAGTTATAAATCATAGAATATTTAATCCAACTTCTTTTATTTTATGAATAAAAATCACTGTTCCTTGAATAAATTTTAAAAGTCACACATGAAATTGTTTCCCCTCCCAAGTGATAAATCAAATCACACATCTTTACATATATACATGTACATAGCTTATAAGTACATGTATATATATGGACGTATATGTATATATGTATATATGGACGTATGTGTGTTTATTTGTGCATCTATGGTTCTATCCTTCTGAAATACATCTAATTGGAGCAAAATTTATAGCTAAGCACCACAATTCTCTATTTGGCCTTAAATATATAACATATTCAAAGGATGAGATTCAGTTTTTGTTTCACCTTTTTGGAAATAAACATAAAAAAAATCATACAAACCTAGATCTTTAATCAGGGATCTCTACAAGAAGTTCTCATTTGGGGGTGGTGCTAGAACTAATATTCACCGGAACCTCACTCACTAACTACCCCAAACATGGATTGTGCTAGGTTTTCTTAAAAGGCAACAAAGCTGTTCCAGGACCATAACTGCCCATAGGATGATAGAATGTAGCTAAAAATATTCTTGAACAATCTACTATAGATGAAATATTTGGCCCCTAGGAACTCCAGTTGAAATGAGAAAACAAGATCCACACGTAAACTCACTTCCATATTTCAAATTAGCAAAGTATAAGATTTTAGTTCAGTGAAAGGAAAAACATCTTAACAATTAGAAACACTTCAAAGTGACAGAAAGTAGCCTACATCTTCAAGACTGGAAGATCATACTGAAGAGAGGATTCCTGTTCAGATGTATATTGAACTAAATGGCCTGTAAGGATTCTTCTGGCTGAGATAAATCTTTTAAGCATGTAAAACTGAGTCAGATCATAGCTAAGGCACACAATAGTAACATACCTGCACCACCTGCAGGTATGATTGTGGTCTGGTTACCAAATGTCTGAAGAGCCACTTGTTTAACTGTTCCTGAATGGGAGCGAGACACGATGATCCTTGGGGTCTTGTCATTGTAGGAAGTACGAGCTTTCACATTGGAACCACCATCCACCATTGCCCAAGCTATAAATGAAATTTATCATCCATTAGCAACTTTGGAAGATATCCTGGTCTTGGAAATTCAAAGTTATTCTTTAGTTTCACAGATATCTTTAAATGATGAAAAAACCATCCCCTCCCAGAAAAGAAACTTCTATAATGACACAATTAAAATAAGCAAAAACAACTATACATGATTAATTTACAAAACTGCTATTCACTCTATTCTTGATTTATATTTTTCTACCATAGCTAAATTATACTATGATTTCAAAATATGCACCTAAATTCCTAATTTCAGAAAAATGTTCTCTATTTTTGACAGTCTTGACAAGGACTGTCAAAAGGTAAATTTTAAAAGCCACAAAATTATTTCCCTCCTTAATAAATCAAATCATACATCTTTACATATATACATGTACATAGCTTATATGTACATGCATGTATGTTTATTTGTCTGTGCATCTATGGTACTTTCTGAAATATATCTAATTGGAGCACCACAATTCTCTACTTGGCCTTAAATATATCAATATAATCAAAGGATGAGATTCTGTTTTTTGTTTCTCCTTTTCAGAACATAAAAAAATCATATAAACCTAGATCTTTAATCAGGGATCTCTACAAGAATCCTTGTTTGGGGGCGGTGATATAACCAATACTCACCGGAGCCTCACTCACTAACTACCCTAAACATGGTGTTATGCTAGTTTTTCTTAAAAGGCAACAAAGTTGTCACAGGATGCTAATTGCACCCCCTGGAGTTCCTATGGCCATACTGACATAGTTTGCTGTTTATGTAAGGGAATAAAAAGGGTCCACTACCTTCATACTTGCAAATGTCCCAATATTTAACTCACTACCACAACATGCTTTGCCAACCACACACCTTTCCATAAGGAGGTAAGTGTGTGTCTGGGGGCAGTTAAATCCTAATGTATCCTTGTTAAATATACTTTCTATGCTAAAGTTAAGTAAGTGACTCATTTTGTCCCAATATCAAATTTGAAGGCTTGAGTCAAGCTTGCCCTCTCTAGCTCTATAACTGCATTTAAAAAAAAACCCTACAACTAAGTATGTTAATTAAATTGTTCTCCAATAGCTCAATCAAGTGACAATTACAGCCATGGAAAGAAGAATCCATTTCCCATGTTATTCCTAGATGAAAAAATGGAGATTGTGCAACAAATTCCCTAACTTAGAGACATTAAATGGATTAAGTAGAAACATTGAAAACACAAAGCAATTTAAAACAAAAACCTTACAGTAAACATTTTTTCCCTATAGTAAATATGTCTTGGGGAAAAATAATAATAACAATAAAAACAAAAAACCTCCAGATGTATGCTTCAGCAGTAGTATACTTTATCGACTAAGAAAAGAATTGCAATATATTCTCTCTAGAGGTCAGTATTGTGTAAGGGAAAGGAAATGTTTATCTATTTTGGTATTAAATAGTCTATACAAGAATATTTAAAAATAATAAGTCTTTTACTTTCATTTTTTGAAAATTGCATGTTTAAAGAAATATATGTGCATAGATGTTTTTTAAAAAATCAATTTTATAACTTACACAAGCAGAATTATTCAAAATTTTAAAAGGTACAGTATGACCACCACCCAGTGGTCACTTAATAAAAATTAATTTTGGTATAATAGTGATGAAAACAATAGCTATAAAATATACTTTTTGCTTTACAGATTCTTGAAAAAGTCTTTGCTGGGGAAAATGGGGGAAGTCACTTTGTTATGTAATTTGAATCTCAATACAACTCACCAGGCACAGAATTTGGTATTATATGGAATTGTCTTGCATTTGTATATCTATTTAAGCACCATGGAAAAATTGATCTATTCTTAGGCTTAAGACAGAATTTTCAGACTTTTATTACAATTCTGTAATCTAACTGATTTGCTCCTCCTGATTTAATAAGGCTACAGAGACAAGATTCTGAGGGAGGCCAAAAATGACCAAAGGGGTCAGAAAATGGAACTCAGAAGCAAAAGTTAAAAGTACCCAGACCTAGGAGTGGCTAGGTGGCGTAGTGGATAAAGCACTGGCCTTGGAGTCAGGAGTACCTGGGTTCAAATCCGGTCTCAGACACTTAATAATTACCTAGCTGTGTGGCCTTGGGCAAGCCACTTAACTCCATTTGCCTTGCAAAAATCTAAAAAAACCAAAAAAAAATAAACCAAAAGAAAAAGTACCCAGACCTGGAGAGGAGAGAGCTGTAAAAGGAGCTATCTTTAAATATATTAAGGCTATGTGAGATAAATGTTGAACAGCCCAAACTCTGTGGTATAGCACAAATGGCCTAATAACAGTGATATTAATCATAATAACTACAATTTATGTAATACTTTAAGATTTTCAAAACACCTTAATTAACTTATGTGTCCTACATTTCCTCTACCTCCTATTTAGTGTAAGTTCTCAGCAAATTCCTTTTTTCAGAGTGGTTATAAAAGTAGAACAAGTTCAAATGACCACAAACTCCTTATTGGTTGAGTCTTAATTCACTGAGGCTTTACTGCCATATAGTTATCTTAAAAGGGAAAAATAGCTTTGAATACTTCATGAATAAATGAGTTAATGGAAATTGAAGAGACTTGAACCACAGGGAAAGAGCTTCAATTAAAACAGGATAGATTATTACTTTTTGGTTTGGTTTAAGAGTATAACTCAACCAGTTAAGTGCTGAAATGAGAATATTTTATAGTCTTTGCCTTTGGAAGAAAAGAATGGATAGATCTGGATGAAGAGCCTTTAGATTCCTATATTAGGTAAGGTACTCAGGTGTAATGGACTTCATAAAGGTCTTGACTTTATGATGGGAGTATAAGGAACCATGACTCATCCTCCGCTCCCAAACAAGCTCTGTGAAGAGTAGCCTTGGTCCATAACTTACTACCTGGGAGAAATGTCTACAGGACACTCACTGACAGATTATGTAACTTCCCCATGGCTACAAGGCTGGCACATATAAGAAGGACACTGGAGAAATAAATGAGGATGAAATAAGCAAACAAGTCCCATGGCAACTGATTTTATGCATCAGGATAACAACTATCTTCTAATCTTTCCATATCAATCGACTTTCTGTGATATTTAGGCTTGTGATCACCTAGGACTTGCAAAGTCTTTTCTTGTGAATATTTAAGGTCATCTTTTATTGATACTGCTACTTATTCAAGTGTGATAGAAATATATACATATATTGTGTACATAATTCACATTTAAATAATTGTTACAATTTTACAGAAGGATATATAAGACACAAGTGATGATAGACTTAATTTTTTTAATTTTAAAATTTTAAATAATTTTCAAGATCATTTTTAATTTTTATTATTCCTATTTTCCATGGCCTTAAATCCCCCACCCCCACCCTTAACTTTGAACAAGAAAAGCTCAAAGGTCCCTTCTAACTTTAAATACATGTTCCTATAATCAAGAATAACACACATAGGTCACCAAGACTACCTGAAAACAGAACCTAGCAGATTCATTACTTCCCACTATCTGTATGTTTTGTCACAATTACAGAGATTTAACAGTAAAAACGATAACTAGCATTTACATAACACTTTTAAGGCCTACAAAGCATTTTACAAATATCACCTGATTTGATACTCAAAACAAACTTGGGAGATAGATGTTGCTATGATCCCCATTTTATAAATGAAGAAATTGAAGCATGATAGATGCTATCATTAATCCCATTTTACTGGTGAGAAAACTGAGGCTGGCAGAAGTAACTAGTAAATTATCTGAAGCCAGCTTTAAATACAGATCCTCCTGACTTCAGGAATAGAGCTCTATCCCCTCCATAGCATTGACTTGGTGCTATGAAACCACCAAAAAGTTTGGTGCCTCTGCCTAAAGAAATTTGCAAACCAAAGATCTAGGGATCCCCAAGAGTCTAATAGAGGGCCTGTGAAATCAAAACTATTTTCATAGCAATACTAAGACATCTTAATTTTTACTTATGCTATATATTGACAGATAAAACCCACTGGAACAAAAATTTTTTTGCAGGGGATGGGGTCTTCAATAATTTTTAACATTGTAAAGGGGGTCCTGAGACCAAAAAGGTTGTCAATTTCTTATTCAAATTATAGTTCAATTAGGTGACTTCAGAAGTGGTTGACTGACCCAGCCCAGAAAGGGATCATAGAAATTCATGTCAGTTTGAAATGAGATCCCCAGTGGAATACATGCTTAACCCTCTCCTGCTAAACACTTTTATCAATGATGTGAATCAAGGCAAAGATGGCATGCTTGTCAAATATAAGGATGATAGAAAAGTGGAAAGGATAGCTCATATTGAAGAAAAGAATTAGGATCTGAAACAATTCACAATCACAATTTCTCAGCATATGGAACCTCAAAGACCATTTTGATTTTTCAAGGTTATTTTTCCCTGCATATTTACTTTGTTAGTTTGTGTGTTTAGTTTTTTTTGGGGGGGAGGGGGATTTTTGGTGAACAAATTCTCCTTAGACAGAAGTATATCAGCACATATATGGCAATTTGTGTCCTCTAGGGTTGCCTAGGTCACTGAGAGATGATGTGTCCAGGATGGAATGGAAAATTTCTCCATCATTAGCAACAAGGGTTCAGTTGGCCACTAGTGGAAGATGGACAGTACAGTGACCCACTGCCATCTCAGGAATCTTGTTCCAACTCTAACTGTTAGCAAAGTCTTGCTTATATAGTCTCAATTAGTCCCGTGACAACTTCTACCCTTTGTTTCCAGTTCATTTGGCCCTATTATCTCTCATATTGATAGCCTTTCACATACTTGAAGACAGCTTTCATATTCCCCTTAAGTGTTCTCTTCATGTTAAACAATTCTGGCAATTCCTTCAAGCAATTTATTCAATCAACAAGTTTTTATTAAGTGCTTTTTATGTGTCAGATACTATATTTGGTGCCAGGGAATAAAAAAGAAAGAATCTTCATCTTAAAAGAATTTATAATAAAATGTAGATGTACAGTAAGTAGAGTCATTTCTGAAAATAAGGTACTTATAATCAAGGAGATCAGAATGAGCTTACTGTAGGAGTAGCCTTATAGGATCAGCTCAGGATTCCAGGGGAATTTTGAAGATCATAGTGATCTTCTAAGGCAAAAGTGAAGACGGCAAGCAAAGAGGATACAAAAGACCCCTATGGGGTAGAATGCCACACAGAGAGCACAATATCACCAAGAATTCTGTAGTGTATCTTACAGCTAGTGGGGAGCCACTGGAATTTATAAGAGGAGACATGACATAATTAGATGTGTGCTTTAGATGAGTTACTCTGGTAGCTGTGAGGTGGATGGATTAAAAAAGGGAGGCATGGAGACCAACTTTTAGGAAGGGTCAGGTCTGAGAGGGAGTGATAAAGGTTCAAACTCAAGGAGTGGTTATATGAGTGGAGAGAGACACAATCAAAGAGATGTTTCAAATGTAGAATTGGCAAGATATTGGGTTCCTTTTGTAACCACATTTGACACTGACACATAGCTTTACATTTAGCAGGAATTAAGTATCTGTTGAGTCAGAATGAAAGATTATATTATAATATTAGTATATTAAGTATATGATTAAATCCAAAAGTCATTTTCTCCCAATAAAAACTATATGATTTTAGAAGACAATAAAAATGTGAGTAAATGACATTTGTTTTATCAAGATTTACTTAAAAATATTTCATGAAGGGAAGGATAACTAACTGGATTTCAAAGTCATGAAACTCTTTTTTGAAAGACTTTGTCCTGAGCATAACTCAGAATAGCTCTTACTAATGAATCATGATTCCTGAATTTCAAACAATTTTTCCTGATGATGATGACTATAACTATGCTGTAATATAAATATCCAATATTCAATCATTATGAAGAGGATATTATAACGTAGGGAAAGTATACACATATCTATGTCCTCACTGTCTCAGTTTCCTTTTATGTAAAAATTAGAATCATGAAACTTTTCAGAGCCCTAAGGAACCTTAAGAATAATATATAGAGATACAGTATAGGGAAGTAAAAGCACCCTAGCTTTGGAGTCTAAATATTAATGTTTATTAAGCACTTATTATATTCTAGTATAGTGCTAAGTAATAAGCACAGGAAATACAAACCCAAAGAAGAAGCCACAGTCTCTTTTAACAGAAGAAATAAAAAAAAGTACAATAGAAGATTATACCAACAGACTAGAATATTCTATGGTTTTGGATAAATTATTTAAGCTATCTCTGCTCAAACTTGTTCCTCTCTAGGGTTCTTAAGAGGAATATTAAAGATGTAAACATTCCATACAAACTGAAGCTATGAAGTAGTATTACTGGGGGGGGGGGGCAGAGCCAAGATGGTGATAAGAAAGGATCCTGTCTTAGGCACTCTCTCATAAAACTCATAAGCTAAGGACTCTAACTAAATTTTCGAGAGACAGAACCCACAGAGGGATCCAGTGAGGCTATTCTCTTACTCAAGGTAACCTGGAAAAGAGCAGAACGGCTCTGCTCCCCAGGGTCAGAGGGGTGGCCACCAGAGCAGTAGCCCCACCAGAGCCAAAGAACTTCAGCCTCCCGGAGAAAGCCCTAGGGCACTGGGAGCCGCAGCTCACAGAAGCAGGGGAGTCTTCTGAGCTACACCCCAGAGAGCACCGGGCACAAAGTGGGGGAACAGCGGGGAGGACCTCTGCCAGAGCAGCACATGGAGCCCAGCCCTCAGGGCACACAGCTAGCAATGTGGTCTTTGGGCAGCCCAGATCCAGGAGACAGAAGCAGGCGGAGCCAGTAAGCAGGAGCCCCAAGGGCATGAGCTCATTGAAACCTAGGGAGGGGAGTGGAGAGACTGCAGAGCTCTGTCCTCTGCCCCTGGAACAGGACTCTGGGGCTCTGACCACATTCAGATCCTGATCACAAACTAGGCCCCCCCATAAAACAGCAGGGGCCCCCCACCTCAGCCCCATGGCAAAGGGGGGCACTTATGGTCATTCAAAGACCAGGAGGAAGGACAGAGCCTCACACAGAGACCCTTGTGGGAGTGTCCCAAAAGCCCAGGAAGCACCCCAAAACCAGGTTTAGGCTGGGAAAATGAGCAAGCAGAGAAAAAAGAGGAACACCATTGAAAAATATTTTGCAAATGAGACCAAGAAGGATCAAAATACTCAGTCTGAAGATGAGGAAGCACAAGCTCCTGCATCTAAAGACTCCAAGAAAAACAGAAATTGGGCTCAGGCTATGACAGAGCTCAAAAAAGACTTTGAAAATCAAATGAGGGAGTTAGAAGAAAAACTGGAAAAAGAAATGAGAGAGATGCAGGAAAAACATGAAAATTAAGTCAGCAGCTTAGTCAAGGAAATCCAAAAAAAGGCTGAAGAAAATAGCATGCTAAAAACCAGCTTAGGTCAAATGGATAAAACAGTTCAAAAAGTTATTGAGGGGAAGAATGCCTAAAAAGCAAAATTGGCCAGATGGAAAAAGAAATAAGAAAACTCTCTGAGGAGAACAAATCCTTCAGCCAAAGAACAGAATTCAGGAAGATTGATGAATTTAACAGAAATCAGGAATCAATACTTCAAAACCAAAAAAATGAAAAATTAGAAGAAAATGTGAAATATCTCATTGAAAAAACAACTGATATGGAAAACAAATTTAGGAAAGATAATTTAAAAATTATTGGAATACCTGAAAGTCATGATCAGGAAAAGAGCCTTGACATCATTTTCAAAGAATTACTACAGGAAAATTGCCCTGATATTCTAGAAGCATCCACTGATCCCCCTGAGAAAGATCCAAAAAAACCAACCCCTAGGAATATTATAGCCAAGTTCCAGAACTCCCAAGTCAAAGAGAAAGTATTACAAGCAGCCAGAAGGACACAGTTCAAATATCGTGGAGCTGCAGTCAGGATCACACAGGACTTAGCAGCAACTACATTGGAAGCTCCTAGGGCTTGGAATACAATATACCGGAAGGCAAAAGAGCTTAGAATGCAGCCAAGAATGAATTACCCAGCGAGGCTGAATGTCCTCTTCCAGGGAAAAAGATGGACCAATGAACCAGGGGAATTTCAAATGTTCCTTCTGGAATGGCCAGAGCTGAACAGAAGGTTTGATCTTCAGATACAGGACTCAGGTGAAGCATGGTGATTGGAGAAGAGGGGGGAAATACGAGGGACTTAATGATGATGAACTGCATGTATTCCTGCATAGAAAAATGACACTGATAATACTCATATGAACCTTCTCAGTTAATAGAGCAGGGAGAGGGAGCTTTTATAGTTGAAGCACAGGAGAAAGCTGAATTCAAAGATAAAATATGGTGTAAAAATGGAGTCAAAAGAAAAAAAGGGAAATGTAATGGGAGAAAGCAAAAGGAAAGGGGGAATAGGCCAAGATATTTCATATAATAAGATTTTTCTTTATTACAATGAGATATTGCAATGATATGGAAGGGGGAGGCAAGGGGGAATGAGGGAATCTTTGCTCTCATCAGAAGTGGCTAGGAGAGGAAATAGCACATATACGCAATGGGGTATAGACATCTGCAGTAAGAAAGAGAGAAGGGGGATGGGGGAAGGGGGGGATGTGAGTGATGGAGGAGAGGATGGATCATGGTGGGGAGAGTGGTTAGATATACCACATTTTCTTTTTTACTTCTTGCAAGGGACTGGGATTGGATAGCCTGTCCTGGACCATAGGGCCAGGTGGATGCTGGGCCTAAGGGGTGGTGTGGGGGCTCAGGGCCTCTTGGCCCCAGGACCAGGGAAATGTCTGCTGCGCCACTCAAGATACCCTACAGCAGAGTCAGTGAAAGGAGAGAGAAAATATAGTACAATGCTAGTGGATTAATATGAAAGGAGGGAGTTGCGATCAGCAATGACAACAGTGGAAAAATATGGAAGTAACTTTTGCAATGGACTTACCATAAAGAATGTGATCCACCCGTGACAGAGTTGTTGGTGTTGAAGCACATTTATTATTATTATTATTTTTACTATTATTATTTGGCAGGGGGGGGGGGGTACAGGGTCAAATGGGGCTGGGTGGCCCGCCTGGAGACGCATAGCAGGGTGATCGTTGGTTGTCTGAGGCCAGATTTGGACCCAGGTGCTCCTGGCTCAAGGGCCAATGCCCTGTCTACCACCCAGCCACCCCTACTATTATTACTATTTTATTTTATTTTGGATTTTTTTTCTTTTTTCTTTTTTTGGTTTTTGCAGGGCAGTGGGGTTTGGGTGGCTTGCATGTCACATGGCTGGGTGATTGTTGGGTCTACGGGGCCGGATGTGGGCTTGGGTGTTCATGGCTCCAAAGCTGGTGCTCCGTCCATTGCAACACCTGGCCATACCTACAATTATTACTATTATTTTTTTTTAATTTTAATTTTTTCTCTCCCCTTTACTTTATCACTCAAGCAAGTCTATATTTATGGGGGTAGGGGGTATTTTATTTACTCTTAAACAAGAATATTTTATTAATGTAAAAAAACATTATTTGTGCAAAATCAGAATAAATATTTTTTAAAAGAGTGCAAATGAAAGAATATTATAACACAGTGACTTGCATATAGTAAGAGCTTTATAAATGTTTATTTCATTCCAAAAAAAAAAGCATTACTGGTAGAAGATGCTGAAAAAAATACTTGTATTACCACCTAAAAGGAAGGCTGATATTCTGATGGAAGAATATAGCTAGGTTCCTACAGGTCTGTAATATACAGAAATATTTATATCTTTCTATCACTCTAGGACACAATGGATAAACAAAATCAGGAAGACTAATCTTACTGTGATCAAATCCAGTCTCAGACACCTAGTGGCTGTGTGACCCTGGCCAAAACACTTTATCCTATTGTTTTAGTTCCTCATCTATAAAATGGCAAACCACTCCGGAATCTTCAATAAAGAATTGATCATGACTGAAATGGGGGAACAACAACAAAAATCTATCTCTTTATATCTATCTTGATCTAGATAAAGAAAAGTATAAATATAATAATATGCAAGAAAGGCAGCATAATACAGTAGCCTTCTAGTTTGGAAATTCTAGATTTAGTCTTGACTTTGGTACGTATTATAGGCTGTGTGAGTCTGGGCAAAATTAAGCCCTGGTACCTTAATAAGGCTGTATAAAAACTAGAAGAATCTGTGATTTAAATAGGTAAAATCTGCATTGATAAAGGGCCTTTTTCTTTACTGGTAGTACCCTCTATACCAATGACATTACCTGTACAGCTTAAAATAATGAAAAGAAGAGAAAAGGGGAAAATACATAGTGTAGGGCATAGTGTGATGAAACTCAAGGTGTAGCATTCTGTTTGTACATTATATCTAACTCATTAGCAATTATGGGTAATTTTAAATTATTTGGAAGAAAGGAAGAAAGAAGAGGCACAGAAACAAGCAAAATGCAAGTCTGATTTGGCTTTAAATTAACAAGTTCTACATTGGATTTAATATACATCCCTGCCCAGGCTCCTGCTTTTACTCATGTCTCTCAGTAGCCTCAGTCCAATCTGGAAAACAAGATCTTTCAAGCAATAAACCAAGTTGGATGATCAATATTTACAGAGCCCTTGGTGACAGTTTGGTATGAACTTACCATTACAATTAGCAGCTTCATTGATATAAGAGAATAAGAAAATGCAGCAAGACAAAAGAATACCTGTATATGCAGAGAATGGCTTATGTATTACTCCCAGTACTGGTTTACCATTGACAGCCACACACACCATTGTTGTGACATATTTCCGAAGATCCTCTATGGGAATAGAAAAAAAAATGCCAGGGTTAAAGTCACAAAATAAAAAGCCAGAATCCAGGTCAGCTTTTATAACAAAAGATTCCTATTTGTGTTATTTTTTTAAAGTGATATGAAATGGTTCCATGGGGTAAGTCTGCTCCAAAATAGATACAGCTTTAGCTCAGGATAAGCTCTTTGCAAATATACTGTAAATTCTATTTTTTCATTAATTCACTCCTGTGGAAGATTTTTTTGTTACATAATGTCTACTTCCAATGTACTTTATCCAAATGAATATGTTCTTTTTGTAATTCAACTACCTTACTTTTCAAAGCAACTGGAAGGTCAAGTTTTTCAAAGATTCTACATGAATAATTCTGTGAATCTCCAAGGTCATAGATGTATATGAAATAATTTTGGGATTCATAGGATATGTAAGGGAATGGAATTGAATTTTCTTGTCAAACCAAAAAACAATTTGTTTAGAATCTTAAGATGTACATAATCAGTATATTTTTGGCCCAAGATATATTAAAACAATAGCTATCAATAAATATAGCACTAAATAAACATGTTAAAAAATAATTTTATCTTTTTCATAACTCAGAATGTTGTGCCCTCTAAGAGATCAAACCTTTCATTTTACAGATGAGGAACCTGAGGCCAGAAGAAGAGATATGATTTGCACCCAAGCTCACCCAAATAGAAGCAGAGCTGGGGCATCAGGGTCATCATTTTGAATCTCAGATCGTATTGCCTTTGCTATACTGGACTTATAAAAGTTCCATGAGACTAGAATGAATCCAATTTTAGGTCAATCCCTAATAATTTGCTTTCCTCATATTTGCCTCTTTCCTCTGAAAATTCAGAGTACAAAAAAAAATTATCCTGGTCATCTGAAGATTTAATTAGTTTTGTTCTGTAATTAAGATTATCCTACAAAGAAACAAAAATTACTTAGTAAATATTATGACAACAGCATAGAATGTGCCCAACAAAGGGAATATAGCTATTAGGGAGTATATTTTATTAAAAAAAGTACAATTTATTAAATTATTCAATATTGTATTAGAAATCCTAGCAATAACATTAATGGACTTTCACCCTGAAAGTTTAGAGTAAAATCCTTTTATTTATTTACTGAAATTTATAAATCTAAAACTATTTAAAGATTAAACCACCTCAGAAGGCAATGTAATTTTGAAAAAGGAAGTAGGGGCAGCTAGGTGGTTCAGTGGATAAAGCAGAATAAAGGAGGACATGAGTTCAAATCCAGCCTCAGACATTCATTTAACTATGTGACCCTGGGCAGGTCACTTAATTCGGATTGGCTCCAAAAAGAAAGAAAAGGGAAGCAGGAGTGAGAAGATTCTAGCAAGATGTTGGCTAGATTCCAGTCTTGACTCTCACTAATTACATATGTGAGCACAGACTTATTCAATTAGAGCTGCCATTTCTTTATCTATAAAGTAAAGTGGATGAATTAGTTTATCCTAAGGGCAATTCTCACTTTAAAATGGTTTCATTTGAAATTTACTCCTGCTCCTTCTTGTTGTAGACTCTTCATGAACCATTTAAGGACTTTCTTCAAAAAAACACTGGACTAGACTGCCTCTCTCCAGCTTATTTAAAAAATAAGGCAACTGAGGCCAACAGGCCAAATCTGACCTTGGATTTTTCCTGACTCTAGGCCCAACACTCTATCCACTAAACCATTTGGCTGCTCCCTTTCTGTACCATAGTATAATTAGATAAAATAAATATCAATATAACTTAATCAGAGAAAATTAAAGTTATCTTTTTCTTGCAACCAGTATTATTCTTAAAAACTGCAGATATAAGGCGTGAAGATCACAAAATTTTGAGTTATCTATTATAATTCCCTCTTGTTATACTGATTCAGTAAGTCATTCTGTGAATTTCATTGCAAAAAAAGTTTCCTCTTAGACTAGATCACCAAATGTGAGTTATGTTTTTAACTCTCCATTCTGTAATCATTAGATAATTCAAAATTACCTGTATATTCTTGTGTAGCATCAAGTGGATCAATCCAAACAGTAACACTTTCTGCTGGGACCTCTTTAGGTTTGGTTATCTCCCTCAAGATATCTTCAGGGATATTGTGATCCCACAAGATAACTTCCTGGTCAGCTGCATCCACATGTTCCTCAGTATTAATCTGGGGTAAAAAACAAAAAACTTAAGAAATACAATCAAGAACAAAATGGGGAGAAACATTTCAGGCATCATAATTTGCATTAAGAAAATAATATAAATTTGTGTGGGGTGTTTCATGGTTTTTTAAAGCACTTCGAGATACATGAATATAACAATCTTATGAAATGGGGCAGGAATAGACATTATTTTAAAGGGGTGGAACCAGGTTCATTAAGGTTATACCACTTGCCCAAAGTGAAAAAGAGCTATGTGGAATAGGATATGTTCAAGTCTACTTGTCTTACTACAAAATGGAAAAAGACCATCGAATTTCAACTTCGTATGACTTTTTACAAAGACAATCTCCACAGAACATCAAAGTGTCACCTAAGTAAAAGAGAAAACTTTATGATCCAGAAAATTGACTTGCCAGATTAAGGCAAAGCTGATACAAAGGAACTGATCAAAAGTTTGAGAAAATATTTGACTTTTGGCTAAATGAACAAAAATGAACACTTTTGTACATTAGAAATGAAAAATGAGAAAAGTAAATTGGAAGATAAATACTAATGTCTGAAAAAGACATTAAGTTACCGTATCTTGGAAGGAATTAAGAGTAAAATGTGAGAAATATATCTCTGATAAGAGAGGAAATATGGAACCAGTGGACAGTGCTGTTTGAGAATTCACAGATACCCAAGTTCAAAAGCCACTTGAAATAAATCACTAAGTTGCCTTCAGGTAAGTCATTCAACCTTCCATGAATCTCTCTCTGTCTTCCCATCTATAAAATTTGGATAATAATCTTTTTTCCTAAAAAATTCCTTCAACAGCAAGTTTCCTTATATTTAAAATATGAATTAATTTATACAGAACAGATTTACATAAGACACGTTTGTTACATCTAATAGAGTGTACTCATACTATACCTCTCTGCATAGAAATGAGGTAAAGCTATACAGTTAATCTAGTCACTTATTCTATCAAAGCATTTCCTTGCAAAAAAAGAAAGGCAGGGGTAGTTAGGTGGTGCAGTGAATACACAGCACCGGCCTTGGAGTCAGAAGTACCTGGGTTCAAATCCAACCTCAGACACTTAATAATTACCTAGCCATGTGGCCTTGGGCAAGCCACTTAACCCCATTGCCTTGAAAAATATTAAAAAAAAAAAAAACGAAAAGAGAAAGGCGGTAGAAAAGGGCATGAGTCACCCTCAGTAAGAGACCAGTATTCTGAATATGACAGGCCTGTTTGTCCTCTCATTTCTAACAATGACCTTTTAGAGTTAGTCGAGAGCAGGCTCACAGTTTTTGGTTCTATGGCCAAATGTCATGCATGCCCCTGTAAAAACAGAAATCGGGGCAGAGTTAGGGGACCCACCTGAGACTAGTCGCCACTGACCAACATGGCAGAAATGAGACAGAGGTCACAGCTACATTTTAACAGTTTCAAAAAATATTCTCTTACAGAAGTGATGATATCATACAAAAGAGCTGGGGAGAGGGAAAACATTAAAATATATCCCTAAGCTTGGAGACAGTAACTTATAGTAGTCAATAGTAGAGCAGCAAACTGATCACCTAAACCAGTTGTTTGGCACCTAGGAGGAATTCAGTAAACATTTGGTATCCCACTAAATAAACTGTAGGATTGGAATGACTGAAAAACAAGGGAAGGAATACTTTAAAAAAAAAAGAAAAAGAAAGAAAAAAGGTCTATAATAATAGGTCATTCATTACATATTTGTTAAGAATTTGCTATGTGCAGAGAAGGCACTGGAACAAACTTGTGTTGTTCAGTCTTTTTGGTAGTTTCTGACTTTAAGTGACCTAATTTGGGATTTTCTTGGCAAAGTTCCTAGAATAGTTTTCTATTTCCTTCTCCAGTTCATTTTACAGATGAGGAAATCAAGGGAAACAGAGTTAAGAGAGTTGATCAGGGTCCCACAGTTAATAAATATCTCAGGCTGGATTTGAACTCAGGAATATGAGCCCAGGAATAGGGCCCAGCTCTCTGACACCCTGCTGCCCCACCAGAGCAAACAGAATCACAGTCCCTTCTCCACAAGAAGCTTAATCTCTTAAAAGTATATCATAAATGCATATGCACTTACATATATCCATATACATTCATATGTATAGACATACATATACATATTTGATCATGTGTGTCTATGTCTGTGTGTGTGTGTTTGTGTAATATTCCAAATAAAACCATTTCAGGGTTAATATTCCTAGTGAAGTCCTCTCAGAGTTAAGGCATATTTAAGACAGAACAAACTATTCTTTTTTTTTTTTTAAGTTTTTGCAAGGCAATGGGGCTAAGTGGCTTGCCCAAGGCCACACGGCTAGGTAATTAAGTGTCTGAGGCTGGATTTGAACTCAGGAACTCCTGATTCCAGGGCAGTGCTCTATCCACTGTGTTACCTAGCCATCCCCAAACTATTATTCTTAAACTATTTCTAGAAGAAAGCCCTTTGCCTTCCAAACAGGTAGCTCACTCTAACTTTTTGATAAGACTACTTTTACTGACTACTAGGATGTAGACTATTCCCATGAGAAAAATCTTGCATTCCAAAGATGCTCATAAGACTCCTCTTGTTTGATGATAAGTAGACTGTTCCTAGACCTTGCATTCCAAGACAAGTTGCATTACTTCAATAAGATGGTTATAATCCTGAAGGTTATCCTCACCATCTGGATGGTTAGGTAATATTTTATGAAAACCTTTCATTCTTTTCTTTGTTGCTGGGGTAGATTTTCACAAGTAGAATGTAACTCTGAAGACTAACCAATGAGTTGACAGAGAGGGATGATAGGGAGGAGGAGGGAATCAAAATAGATCATAATAATCTTGCTTGACTGTCAATTTGGGGCAGCAGCTTGATCTTCAACACCTTTGTGAAACTTAGAGTATGCCCTTTTCTCAAGAAAAGTCAAAATAAACTTTTCTTTTTGCTCAGAAAAAAAAAGTGTATCATAAAGATGCAGATAACCATTACATATCAATGGCTTAAGTATTTTTTTTGTTTGATACAAATTCAGGAATCATAGGTCCTGGCCTTGGATAGTAGCTGCCTGGAGGCAATAAAGGATTAAGTGACTTGCCTAAGATCACACAGCAAGTTGTGCCTCTGAGTCAACTAAACCCAGGGCCTCCTAACTCAAAGCTGACCTTCTATTTACTTATTTACTAGACTGGCTGTTTGCAATAAATACATTAGAGAAATAAACTGTTAAATGAAGTCTAAGGAGAAAGACTGTTACTGATTGGGGGGGGGGGTTCATTATCATCATCATCATCACTAGTTTACAAAAGTTGAGGTGAAAACCTTTATCATAGCAAAGTATGTTGCTTTTCCTCATCTATTCCAGTCCCTACTGTCTCCCTGTCCACTCATCCCCAAGCACTCCCCAACATTTTTTATATTTATTTTGTAGATAGTACTTATGTTAAGTTGTCTCCTCCAATATAATCTAAATTCCTTGAGTGAGAGCACAGACTTTCATTTTTGCTGTATCCTCAGTGCCTAGGCCAGGGCTGGCACATATTTGATGAACCTCACTCTGCTAAGTCAGCCAGTCCCAAATTGTTGCCTCCATAATAAAAATCACCAAAACAGCATGTGCTACCAGTATTCCAAAACTACATATCTCAAGATCTTCAGAGTTCTTTTCAGATCTTCAGATAACAACAGATTTAGCAGAAGCAAAAGGGGCCAGCTAACCTTTCCCAAGGCTGGATCACCTATTTCAGTTGTTTTCAATTGTCACAGAATTTCCCTTCTTCAATATATCCTTCCCCCTGCCACACAAGTTCCCTCTGTCTGATCCACTTTCATCACTGAAATCCTCACCATTGAAATCTTCACCAAACCAAACCCCAATCACCAGCAAAATGCCCTTTTCCCTTTATCCTCTTGCATTCTTCCATTTGGATAATAGTTTCCATTATTTCATTTCAACAGACCCTGAAATTGTAACCAAACGTTACCCAAACATAGAATAAAGCTCACTTCAGTCTGGTTATGTCTACGGCTTTCATTCACCCCTTGAAGAGACTGCATTATTAAATTATCTAAGGATAGTCTCCTCTACAAATCCAGAAAAGAGGGTTACCATCAACACTTCTCCATTCCAGAATTGATAGCTGGGAGGACTCCCAGCAATCTTTGAAGAGAACAGTCAGGGAAAGAACTGAGTAGTCACAAGTGTTTTGGAATACTAACCCAAATTTTGACATACTATGATCTTTTCTTTGTTCAGTATCCCCATAAGTATTATCTCAATTCCTTTTGTTAAAAGTCATAATTGAGGGCATGGGGAACTGTACCAGTTTAATCATAACACTCATTCCAAGTTAGAAATGTTTGGGTTATTAGATTGAGTGCTTACAATGCAGAGCACAGAGTTAAAACTTTTTTTCTTTGACATATTGGAGTTAATGAAGTTAAAATGCCATTGTCAATTTATAATTTATAATTTTTATGATTACAATTAGATTCAAGACACATCTATTAAGAGTCTACTACAGGCAAGACAATTCCCTTAACCTGAAGACAAAACAAATTAATAAACAAGAAAAAAAGCAGTCCTTTATTGATGGAGTTTATCTTATAATACAAGACATGTTATTAGATGGTTTAATTAGAAATCATAGATTCTAAAAGCATCTGTTTCATTTCTAAGAATGGAAGGATCAAAAAGGGGTATGAACTAAGACTAGTGCTCTATCCAGTATTCCACCAAAAAAGAAATTTAACAAGAAACTAAATTTTCAATGCTTTTCCATTGAAAACTTTTAAATGTTGAATCTTTACAGAAATCTTAAAACTGAGGTAATTTGTAATTCCAGAAAAATAACTAGCTGAGAGACAAGGTCTAGTCCTGGTTCTTCCCACTATATTAGTTACCCTAAGAAAGCTATATAACTTCATAGACTTGGTATCTGTAAAATAGTAATTACCTTATAGGACTGTTCATGTCAAATGAGATAAGGCATCTAAAACTCTTTAAATCCATCTGTTATAATAATTATCAGGATCACAAATATAGACATGGAAGGGAACTCAAGCACCATGTAGTCAGTCCATTTAACAAATGAGGAAACTGAGTGGCAAAGAAGCTAAATGACAGAGTAAATGATGGAACCAGAGCAAGAAAAATGAGACCATCAGAGATGGGTTTGACCTGTGTCCATTTTAAAGTGAGGCTTGGGGCATCTAAGTGGCATGGTAGATAAAGGTAAGAAGGACTTGAGTTCAAATTTGGCCTCAGACACTTAATATTGTTAGTTAGCTATGTGACCTTGGGCAAGTCACATAATCCCATGGCCTCACAAAAACCAAACAAATAGTGAGGCTGTTATCTCCAGCTATACCATTTCACTTGATGATCTCATCAGTTACCAAGAACCCAACACTGGGCTTAAGATTCTCAGATCTAAGGGGCGGCGAGGTGGCACAGTGGATAAGCACCGGCCCTGGAGTCAGGAGTACCTGGGTTCAAATCCGGTCTCAGACACTTAATAATTACCTGGCTGTGTGGCCTTGGGCAAGCCACTTAGCCCCGTTTGCCTTGCAAAAAAAAAAAAAAAAAAAAAAAGATTCTCAGATCTATTTCTTCAGTTGGAGTCTCTCTGCTTCCAGCCACATTCCAAATAGGGTCTTCCACAGACATCATAAAAATTGAGCTTCGCCCTGCTCTGGTTCTTGCTTCAACAGTGTTTGGACGGAACGGGGTCCCAGCTCCCCTTGCCTCTGAGCCCCCCCCCCCCCCCCCTCCCCGCGCGGGACCAGCCACCATGAGCTCCACCTCCCAGATCTGCCAAAACCTGCACCTGCCGACTGCTACCTGTCCCTGGCTTTCTCGTCGCCCTGCCCCGCTGTCACATTTGTTCCGGGAGGCCGCGGAGGACAAACGCCTCATGCGGCTCCAGAACCAGCGCCGTGCAGAAGCCTGCCCGCGATGAGTGGGGCCGCAGCCTGGGGGCCACGGAGAACGGCCTGGACCTGGAGAAGGGCCTGAACCAGGCCCTCCTGAAGCTGCTCGCCCTAGGCTCCGACCAAGGGGACCTGGAGAGCCACTACCTGGACGAGGAGGTGAAGCTGCTCAAGCGCCTGGGCGACCACCTGACCACCCTGCGCCACGTGGAGGCCGACCCCCAGGCCGGGCTGGGAGAGTATCTATAGCACGACTGAAGGAGCAGCCCTGGCCGGGCGGTAAGGGGCGCTGGGCACCCTAAATAAAGATGGCTCCTTCTGTCAAAAAAAAAAAAACAACTGAATGTCCCAATGCCCTTCCCTCTTTCTGCCAGCTATCAATGACATCACCCAGACTCCCAACTTAGCTTTCTTTCTCCATTCCTTACACTCTTATGCCCCATATCCAGTCTCTTCCCAAGTTCTGTCATTTCTACCATAATATCTCTTAACCTTGGTTTGCCTCAGTTTCTTCAACTATAAAGTAGTTTTAGTAGCTCCTTTTGTCATAGGGTTGTTTTGAGAATCAAATGACATATTTGTAAAGTACTTAGCATATGTGTGTAGTATAGACTCAGCATAAATTCATACATAATAAATATACTTATTTACTTCTCCCTTCCCTACCACCACCTTAAATATGGTCCCTTCAACTCTCCAGATACTGCTACAACCTGGGGCAGGCCTTCATCACCTCAAGTCTAGACTACTGTAATAATATGCTGAAGGATCTCCCTAAATCAAGACTTCAAAATCAAAAATATAACACTACTAAATGCTAATTCTTCTTTTTGGTCACTCTTTACTTGGCAATTGAAACAATGGTGAATTTCACAATCCTTTCCCAAATTATCTTTAGAAAAAACAAAATAAGATCAAATGCTATAATCATAGAGGGAAAAAATCTAGATAATCTTTTGTTATTATTGTGAAAAAGTAATGAAGGATGTTATACTTTCCATGAAAAAGATCAAAGACAAGCTATTGATGAATAAGGGCTTTGAACAGAAAGATTGTAAAGATGTCAGTGTTTCAATACTTTAAAAATTACATAAAACAACACATCCATTTAAAAAAAGGGAAATGACGGTTAAGAATATAAAATTCCTAGAAATCAGCCATAGATTGAATATAATTGTGGTCAGGAATGCTGATGACACACATTTATGTTTAAGTCCTCTTTTTAGTGTGTCTGATCTATTATCACAGTAGGTATTTTAGAGGAGTGGGACAAGGTTATCAGCTACAAATTGGAAGATGTAGCCCTATCAATATCTAATAAATCTACTGTATCATAAGAGTGGAAGTGGCAGGTTATTCCCTTAGAAGGCTATAAAGTAGCTCTGTGCTAGACACAGCTGTAGGTGATGGGAATAAAAAATAAGAAGCTTATATTCTTAGGGAGAGATGTTTTTCCCCCAATTTTCTTGTTATCTCCAGAAGTTAGCATAGGTTGTTTAAATGACCAGCAGCTAGGTGACCAAGAGGATAAGAACTGGACTTGGGAGTCAGGAAAACAAGTTCAACTTCTACCTCAGATACTTACTAGTGTGTGACGTGGGGCAAGTCACTTGTCTGCCTTAGTGTTCTCATTTGATAGTAAGAAGTGTGCAAGGGGGAGGGAGGGAGAACAATAGGGCACTTACTCAAAAACCTTCCCAAAGATGCATGGAAGGTCTGGGTAGAGTTAGTGATGGCTAATTCTGGTAGGCTCTGAAAGAAAGTATGGGAGAGAAGAGACCTTAGACTAACTGCCAAACTGAGAGTCTTTAGAGCCCATTGTGCTGACCTTATTTGCTTATAAGCCTGTGAAAACTGGACAGTCTACCACTGCCATGTCAGGAAACTGAATCTTCTTAGGAAGATTCTGAAGATCACCTGGCAGGAGAAGATACCAGACACCAAGTCCCTTTCCCCAGTTAAACTACCTAGCCTTACAACATTACTATAGAGAGTCCAACTATGATTGGCTGGACATGTGCTTGCCAAAAAAAACTATTTTATGAAGAATTCACATAGGGCAAGTGCTCACAAGGGGGTCAGAAGAAGCAATACCAAGACACCCTGAAGGTTTCATTGAAGAACTTTAGAATTGATTGTACAACTTGGGAGACACTGGTACAAGACCACCCAGCATGGTGTGCCCTCATCAATGAGGGTGCTGCACTGGTGGAAGGGGTATGACACAAAGTTCAAAGATGTTTTATTAAACCAACCAAATATTTGGTTGCTAAAGGGACTCCCATTTATTTTGACCTACAGTGCAATGATGAATAAATTCTCGAGTCATCTACAACTACTTTGATTCATCTTTTTTAAAGTATTCACATTCAGGGAAGTCCCTCCGCTTTTCAATACTATAAAACATTGCATTCTTCTACCAAGTATGAAAGTTGCAGAAAGAAGTAACCTATTGTAACCTAACAATCAGGGAAAAAAGGAAAAAACAGAACTTATAAAGAGAAAGGACCTTATAGATCATTTGATTGAACACTCTCATTTCAAATATGAGGAAACTGAATTCCAGAGCAGAGAAGGAATTTGACTTGACAACTCACAAGGGAAATAACTAGTAGACCAAGATGTGAATCTAGTTCCTATGATTCTGAATCCACAACTCTTCTCATTTGATACTAAGCTCAACATATCCTTTCTGAGCAGTGTCACTGCTGAGTCACATCAGACTAAAGATAGGAATCACAGCTTGTATATGCAAAAATGACTATAGTAAACATGTCTTCTTGCTCAGCTCTTTACAGTTGCTGTGAAGGTGGTCAAAATTATTAGACCTCTGGATGAAAGTCATATGGAAATACATCATTAGTACCCCTAATTCCCATACTCCATTAAATAACCTTTTCAAAAGCTAATTCATTCTTTCAAGTCCTGAGCATTTAGGCTACCATGCCAATAGTTTAGTTTTATACATAAAGAAACCAAGGGGGCAGCTAGGTGGCTCAGTGGATAGAGCACCAGCTCTGGAGTCACGAGTACCTGAGTTCAAATCCAGCCTCAGACACTTAATTACCTAGCTGTGTGGCCTTGGGCAAGCCACTTAACCCCACTGCCTTGAAAAAAAAACAAAAAAAAACCTTAAAAAAAAAAGAGCAACCAAGGATGAGAATCAAAGGTCAAAGAATCAAAGGAAGCTAAGATTAAAGACGAATAAAATTCATTCTATCTTCTTTGACTATGGGACTCCCGATATTTGGAAACTCAAGCACAAGGTTAAAAAATGGGCAGAGGTTGCTGAAAGGCAAATTTTGGCTCAATGTAAAGGGATAGAGACTAGAATTTTTGAACAATTAAAAGCTGACTAAAATGGAACGAACTATCTTTTTTTATTGATGTTTTATTTTTTCCAATTAAATCCAATTTTTCCAATTTTTTAACATTCATCTACATGCATATTCATGTTACACATTTTTCTGCTGCTAAGGGGTAGAAGGGGAGGGTGGTAGTCTAGTAAAAATTGTACATGTTCATTTGTGTTTAACAAGTTTACATATTTGTCATTTTGTATAAGGAATTAGGACTAAGGGTAAAGAAAAACCATGGGATGTGAAAGAAAAACATAAGAGAAGTTTTTAAAAAGTGAACATAGGACCTAGCTATGTGGCCTTAGGCAAGCCACTTAACCCCATTGCCTAGCAAAAACCTAAAAAAAAAAAAAAAGTGAACATAGTATCCATTCAGATTATGTGGGGTTTTTTTTTAGTTTGGTTTGGTTTTCCTCAGGATGTGGATAGTGCTGTCCATAATAGATCTCCCAGTGTTGTCCTAGATCTCTGAACTGCTGAGAAGAGCTGCATCCATCATAGTTGGTCAACTCACAATATTGTTGTTAATGAGTACAATGTTCTCTTGGTTCTGCTTGGCATCAGTTCATGTAATTCTTGGAATGAATTATCTTAAGTAGTAGATGCCCTGTCACTAATATACAAACCATTTATTCGGAGTCAGTGAGATAACTGAGATCCCTTGGATCTCTAAGACTCTGATTTAAATAAGCACTCTGGAACATCTAATCAATTTATCATGGAAGTGCTCACCGAAATTGTCATCAATAACACAGAGTTTATGGATTAAATCTTCTGATTTTTTAATACATTAATTTTTTTTCTCCAACTAGAATGAAAGTTTCCAAAGGGAAGGAATTATATATTATATGATTCTTTTGAATCTCCCATCATGTCAAACCTATGGTTGACTAGCAGATGAATGGGGGGGGGGACTATTAAACACTTGCTAGGTGCCATTGGGGTGTCTAAGTGCCACATATGTCACCAGGACTAGAGTTAGGAAGATCTAAATTCAAATCCAGTCACAGAAACTTAACTATGTGAGCCTGGGTAAGTCCCTTAACCCTGTTTGCCTCAGTTTTCTTATCTGTAAAATGAGATGGAAAAGAAAATGGCAAACCACTTCAGTAGGTTTACCAAGAAAACTCCAAAATGGGATCATGAAGAACAGGACTTAAAATGATTGAACAAGTGAACAACAAAGTATCAACTACTATACTAAAGTGTTGGGGATACAAATACAGGCAAGAAAAACCAACATCTATGTTAAGGCTATATCCCAATGGAATGGAAGGGAAACTAGGAAGAGGAAGACACTCAAGAAAAAGCATGCTAGGGGTGGCTAGGTGGATAAAGCAATGGCCCTGGAGTCAGGAGTACCTGGGTTCAAATCTGGTCTCAGACACTTAATACTTACCTAGCTGTGTGGCCTTGGGAAGCCACTTAACCCCGTTTGCCTTACAAAAAAAAAAAAGAGGCATTCAAGAAAAAGCATGCTTTGGCAAAGGCTGGCAAGTGACCTGGTTCCAGGCAAAAAAAGGTAAAACTCATCTTCCAGAGTCCACGATTTTAAGAGTAGAGCAGAGGTTCTGTGCTAGAAGATAAGGATGATGTCCAGGGTGCAAGTAGCACTGTCTGGAAATAGCCAGGGAATGTCACTAACTACAAAACAATGCTCCTGGAACAAACGATGTCTCAAGCATCAAACAAAATTACCAACAAGTGAACTTTGGGAATACTATCTTACATTTCTATCAATTAAAGATGTGTTCATTTTGCTTGCCTTAATACACTATAAACAACACTAGATTAATATCCTGGATGTCATGGTATGAGATAATACTGGGTTCTCAAAGTTTTGCTAGGGGAGTAAGGATCTGGCAAAAAACTGTTTTTTCAGGGCCTGCCTGAGTATTTCTGAGAAGGTTAATTATAAAAAGGTAGAGTACCTGATAATATTTGTGACTCCACCTCTGGCACCAGAAGACCATCTATTAGAAAAGTAACAATCTGCTTTGATCAAAAAAATATCCACCCCAAAACAAAACAAAAAAAAATAACAAAGAGATTAATAAGGAAGTAGTGAGGATAAGCATATTTCCAATTCAGCAAGGGCAGGATATGCTTGTTTTTAAATATGTACACTAAGATGGTCTAATAATCTGCTGTTCATTCACCCTATGAATATTCAGTACTTACAGTCTAAAGTCATTCAAAATGCAAGAAGTAGGAAAGAATACAAAAATCTGATAAATTCCTTTAGGGAACATATGGATGGATATCTCCATGTGGCAAGAGAAGAAAGTAGACAGCTAAAAAAAAATCAATATCTGCTTTTTCAGTTTACTTTGGTTAAAAATGATCACAGTAAAAGATCGATGCAAAAGCTATCAGATGATCACACTAGAAAGTCCTATAAAGAGAAATTATCTTTACTGCCCAGGGCTCACCACTTAGAAGTTAAAAGGTATTTCACTGACATTTATTTCAAATAAGCAGAAAAGACAGACAGAGGAACTGAAATCAATCCATCTTTGGTAAATGTTATTAGGGACAATAACTAGGGCATAAAATTTCTAGACATCCAGTTCGGGGGGAGACAAATTTCTTATAAACACACAAGTAACTGAAAATGATTTTCTAATGAAAAGTTGTTTTCTTTTCCATTAAAAAGCTGTCAAAACTTTAATATAATACTTGGAAAAATGAAAAATGATAATTAAATTTCATTAAAAATTAATTTTGGGGTGGTTGGATGGCATAGTGGATAAAGCACTAACTGGAGTCAGGAGTACCTGAGTTCAAATCCAGACACTTAATAATTACCTAGCTGTGTGACCTTCGGCAAGCCACTTAACCCCATTGCCTTGCAAAAACAAAACAAGAAATAATAACTTCATAACTTCCTGAACTTATATTTCCCATACAGGATTCAGCAATCCACTGAGAGTTAGGCAAGGACCTTTTGTAACAGTAGATGATGGGCAAAAATTGATAGTGAGTAGATAAAAAAAAATAGAAATTGAGTGAGTTACCTGATTATGCAAAGCCCAACAAACCTAAGTATAATAATTATCAATATAATCAAGAACAAGTTTTAAAAATGTTCAAATGTCAGTGGATATGTTAATTTTATATTTCTAAACTGATTATAGTATTGTATATCTAATTCTCTAGTACTATGGTATTGCTTTATGCCCAAAACAAACCAGTAATTTTTAGGTTCAGAAATTAAGAAAAGAACAAAGTCTCTCTTTTTTTAAAGCCTACTTTCACAAAAACAATTTGAAAAAAAGAAATGTCCTTAAATTTGAAAAAAAAAGCAAAACATTAAAAGCAAAAGTTCATGTTTTAAGTATGTAGTTTTTAAATGCTAGACATTATTTTGAGGAAAAAATTTTGATCTAAAGTCATCAAAATATTAAAAAAGAATATGAATATCTTCAGCTGTCAAGAGTCCAAGGCCTGAGTTCCCTCAGTTAACTCAGCCCATGACTAACATATATATACACACACACACCTACATGTGAGCGGTAGGGATAAGGAACAAACAAGTTACCATAAAAGAGCAAGCTTTAGGGAAACAGGTTGAGTGAGATAGAAAGTAGTATTTGTTTTTGCCTATATTTATACCTTAAATATTTGGTATACTGCCTGAAACATGGAAAAGCACTTAATAAATGTCCATTCATTTGAAAACTTAAAACATTATGTATTAATTATAATTTCACTAATCTTAAATACATTCCATTTGTGTTCTGCCAATCCCTTGCTAAACCACCACATTCCTTCCTTTCCTTCCCTAGAACATATTGAGCCCAGGGTTCTAAGTTCTCAGTCCCAGCTACAAGGATCCCTTATTCTGATCACTAATGCTAATGCTATCTCAATCAACAAATACATAAGGAGTTGAATACAGAACTGACTAGAAGGAGAACAGTGTGCTGGCTTGCCTCTGGGAAATGAGCAAAGTTATTTTAATAACCCCCAAGCTCGCTCTTGCCCTTCCTTTCTCTCTCTCTCTCTCTCTCTCTCTCTCTCTCTCTCTCTCTCTCTCTCTCCTCTAATACTAATATTATTCTTCCAGCAATAATGGTATATGGCTTCTAGTCATGGAATGTTAAGTTTACAGAAAAACTGCTATTGGGAATCAACAAAAAAACAACTAAGAGGCAAAAGATGGAGTTAGCAGACTACAGAAAAGTAATTAATTATGAAGGCAAAGCAACACAAAGGATGTCACTGAAAAATGGAATTAATAAAAAAAAAAGAAGAAAAAAGATGGCTGCTTGTAGCTAGGTGGTACAAAGGATAGAGGCCTGGCCATGATTTAGGAAGACCAGTTCAAATCCAACCTCAGACTCCTCTCCTACTTGTGGGCCCTGGGATAAGTTATTTCATCTCGGTCTACCTCAGTTTCCTCAACTATAAAATGTGGGTTGTGCAAGGATTAAATGACATATTTGCAATGTGTCTTCACAGTACAGGGCAGATAGAAAATGCTTTAAAAATGTTAGTTGTTAGGGCAGCTAGGTGGCGCAGTGGATAGAACACGGGCCCTGGAGTCAGGAGTAGCTGAGTTCAAATCCGCCACTTAATAATTACCTAGCTGTGTGGCCTTGGGCAAGTCAACCCCATTGTCTTGCAAAAAATTACCAAAAAAAAGTTAGCTGTTAATATTATTTTAAAAGGCAAGAACAAGGGGATATCCAGTGTTAAGCCTATGTCCTCCAATGATATTTATTGGGTAAAGGGAAAGCAAGGAAGGCCTGTAGCACCTGGGGAGGATTCCCCAAGGTTAACTTAGGATGTTAAATAACTAGATAGCATATATGGATTATGATATGTGTTGTAGGAGGGAGTATTCAAATCGATGAGTTTAAAGATCTATTGGAATATTCTTGCACTTGATCCTTGCCACTTTAATGACAGAAAGTTAGGGATGGTAAAGACAAAAGTCAATTGAAGTTTCATGTTCAAGCCTTACAAAAATCAACATTTTCTTTTATTCTGTGGTGGGAGGAGAGGTGGGGGGCAAAAGAAAGGTGTCACAGAAAGTGGGGAAATATAAGCTATATTTGAACTACATTATATATTTTTGTTGTAACATTCATTTAGTTAGCATTTTATTTCAGTAGAATATTTCAATGTTTCCAATCTAAATCTTTCTACTACTATTTTCCCTCTTCTATTTCTTCCTTCCTCTATGCTCTTCCTTCTCTCTATTTCTCACTTTAACTGGCCATAATACAAAACACAAGATTTATGTTTTTAAGTTGGATAATAGATTTAGAATTTGAAGGAATTAAAAAGATCAGAGTCAGTCAGAAAAATAGAGGTCTAGATAAATGAAATCACTTTCTCAAGGTTTTGCAAGTAGTAAAATTTCAGGATTTTGATTCTATGACTATAAAGAGCTTTGATTTCTTTGTCTGAAAACTGCTTGTTCACATTCTTTGCCTATTTATAAATTGGGGAATGATGCTTATTCTTATAAATTTGATTTAGTTCTCTATATATTTGAGACTCTTATCAGAGACACATGTTGTAAATTTTTTTTCCTCAAGCTTCTGCTTTCTTCTGATCTTGGTTATATTGGCTTTAGTTGTGCATAAACTTTTTAATTTAATAACAAAATCATCTGTTTTATGTCACAATATTCTCTCTCTCTTGTTTAGACATTAATTCTTCCCTTGTCCAGAGTGCTCTGATTTTAAATCCATTGTCTTTTGGTTGTATTTAGGGAATAAAGAATCCTATTTTTCATGATTAAGTTAAAAACAAGGAAGATGAACATTCTCCATTAAAGAAAAGAAACCCAAGTTAATTTTTCATCTAAGGTTCTTTGTCAATTTCCTTTGAAGGGAAAAAAAATCCTACTTTCCTCCTCACCACTTCCAACTATCTTTAATCTCTTCCTCTCCACTGACTCCTTCCAGTTGTTAAGCACATTTGTTTTCCCATCTTAAAAAATCTCTAACTTATTCCAAATGACCCATTTAATTAGTACCTCATTTCTCTCATCCACTTTTTCTAGTCATTCTTTTTTTTTTGTTTGTTTTTGCAAGGCAAATGGGGTTAAGTGGCTTGCCCAAGGCCACACAGCTAGGTAATTATTAAGTGTCTGAGACTGGATTTGAACCCAGGTACTCCTGACTCCAGGGCCGGTGCTTTATCCACTGCACCACCTAGTCGCCCCTCTAGTCATTCTTTAAGGATAGCCAAGGTGTCTAGTATTTGCAATTTAATGGGGAAAAAAACATGAGATAGTACCTTTCCTTAATAAACTTATATTCTATTTTTTGCAATAATGTAAAACATTTCCATATTAGTCATTCTGTACAAAGACTCAAAAGAAAAAAATGAAAGTGAAAAATAAAATGCTTCAATCTGTATTCAGTGAAAATCAGTTCTTTCTTTGGGTATGGATAGTACGCTCCATCATTAGTCTCTTGAGATTGTCTTGCATCATTGTATTGCAGAAAATAGCTAAGTCACACACAATTCTTCACAGAACAATATTACTGGAATTGTGTACAACGTTCTCCTGGTTCCATTCAATTCTCTATGCATCAGTTCATGTAAGTCTTTCCAGGTTTTCTATGCTTATTATAATCATTATAATTATAAGCATTATAATCATATACCATTACTTTGTTTCACCATTCTCCAATTAGTAGATATCATTTTGGTTTCCAGTTCTTAACAACCACAAAAAGAATTGCTGTAAATATTTTTGTACAAATAAGTCCTTTTCCATTTTTTGGCTAACTGGGATATGGGCCTAGCAATGGTTTTGCTGGATCAAAGGATATGCACAGTTTTATAACCCTTTGAGCATAGTTTTAAATTGCTATGCAGAATGGCTGGATCAGATCACAACTCCCACAGTTTTCCCACATCTCCTCCAACATCTTTTTTCTATTTTAAACTCTATGAAAAAAAGAGGGTTTTGCACACAGTATATGTTCAATGAATATTTTCTTGCTCTGACTGGTCCTGTATCCTGACCAATTCAGGGATGACTGGAAATACTATGTCTTGGTCACTGTTTTCTCTCTAACTTAGCTACTACATTCATGATATTCTTTCCATATGACTCTTCCTTACCCACCAGCACCTTGAGAGCTCTAGAGCACACTTCCATAAATGTTTCTGCACAAACTGGCCTATAGTACCCATAGAAAATGGGCTCCTAAAAGAACCTGGATGTCACAGATTCTGCTAAATGAATAATAGGTACCGTGGAGAGTGCCAGGCCTGGAATCAGCAAGATCTGAATTCAGATTAAACCTCAGACATCTAGCAATTGTGCATCCATGTGGGAAAACTGAGGACCAGGGTAACAAAATATGGCAGGATTTTGCAGGCATTAGATTTAGTCAGATCTACCTTTAGAACTAGTTTTATTACTTATTATCCTGTGTGATCTTAGGTAAAATATTTAAACCTCTCTAGGCCTCAGTTTCTTTACTTGTCAAATGAGACAGTTGAAAAAGATGATTTCCAATGTCTTTTCCTGGTCTAAATCTTCCTTCAGAATCTGCAAAGTACTTTCAGAGAGTCTATTCTAATGACCTATTTTTATTGCTTTCTAAAGAAATATTTTCCCCTCCCTTACTTTAGGTAATTTTAGAACTAAATTTTAGAGGCTCACATCTGTGTATCTTTATAAACACCAAGTAGTAACCCTGAGGGAGAAACAAAAACTGTGCTAATATGGTTGAGAGGTGCAGTAAGTACCATCCATCAGTTCAGGGCAGGAGCTCAGGGACAGGCAAAGGCAGCAGGGATAGTGGGGGAAATCTGGCAGGAAGCTACTAAAGAGAAATACATACTGAATTCTCTCAAGGCTTTCAATGACTGCCAACATGTACAGTAGAGCCCTTTCCTCCAAGAGGCCAGGGCAAGGCTAGAGTAATACAGTCAAAACTGTTAGAATTGTTGATTAAGTTCAGGGTCTTGGATCAGTAAGTTGCAGATTCTGGGTCTCATAACTTTATATATCCAGGCTATTATGTATGTGTTTTGTCAGGGTATCTCATGATTAAAAAGTAACATTTCTAAAAATGAAATAAAGATTTGATCTGGTGACTCTTAGATTAACCTGATGACAAGGTATGGAGCTCTGTTTGGAGACATCTGATACCTTAGAGCAGTGGTGTCAGACTTAAATGGAAATGGGTGCCACTAAACCACAGATGATGGACACATATTAACTTAGAAAAATACATTTTAACAGTGTAATGTTCTATTGTATTTTTATTTATTTTGATAAATATTTCCCAGTTACATTTTAATTACTTGAGAGTACTTAGAAGTGTTGAACCCTGTGGGTCTGACACCTCTGACTTACAGAGAGAGTATACACAGGCAGATTTCATAAAAGATAAAGCATGTTCAAGAGGACTGAACTTTATCACAGAAGCTTGTCCCTCTCCAATGCTCTGTAAGAAGAAAAAAAAGGGGGGGGCAGCTAGGTGGCACAGTGAATAAAGCACTGGCCCTGGAATCTTTACCTAGCTGTGTGGCCTTGGGCAAGCCACTTAACTCCATTTGCCTAGCAAAAAAACAAAAAAAAAAAGAAGAAAAAAAGAGCAGACAGATTAGCTTTCTCATTCTTGAATTTTTTTTGTCTTCAGATAACAGATCAGAAACTGAAGGAAGAAGGGAACAAACACATGGCTACCCAATGCATTAATCTTACTTTCTAGGAACATTTCATAGTAACTTGTAGCAGAAACAAGTAGTTTCTACTTGTGGATGGATAGTTCTCATCACTGAGACCATAGCAGTACTATATTCCCAAATTCCAAATTTCCTTTGTAGAAGAGGGAGAAATTTTTTAAGGCAATTAGGGTTAAGTAGTTTGGCCAGATGTCTGATGTCATATCTGAGCTCATGACCTCCTGATTCCAGGACCAGTGCTCACAATCAGTTGTCCAAAGAATAGGGAGAATTTTTGAAAGTCCCTAGAAGAAACCAGCTTCTGAATAAAGTCCATCCAGAAAACTAAGATTTCTGGGGGCAATGTCTCAAGAGAAATTCAAGAGTTGGCCTTCTAATGGCAAATTCCTCAATATTAAGTGCTTGAAGGAAGCCCAACAGGGTCTCTGAAATTATTTATTTATTTTTGGCAGGGGGAGAGGTTTTGTGTGTGTGTGTGTGTGTGTGTGAGAGAGAGAGAGAGAGAGAGAGAGAGAGAGAGAGAAGAAATCTGGGTCTTTTTACCTCCTTTTGCAATTTTTGGGTTATTTGGCTAGCATAGGTTCATATGGGAAGGGTACACTTGCTCAGCAATCCCCAAAGTATGTTTACCTTGGGGTGGATGTAAAGGGAGAAAGCCTAAGCCACAAGGTGGACTTGTACTCTTAAAAGAACTCTGCAAGACTCAGTGGGAAAGAAAAACATTTAAATTTAAGAAGGGTGACTCAATTCAATCACCCCAAATTCTATTACCTTCCAGGGAGAATTGATGGAATGAACACTTTATGCATTTTTACATGTTTTGGAGATGTGATTCCTTTATGTGGTCTACATTTTCTTTTCTTTTTTTTTTTTTTAAGGTTTTTGCAAGGCAAATGGGGTTAAGTGGCTTGCCCAAGGCCAGGTACTCAGGTACTCCTGACTCTAGGGCTGGCCGGTGCTCTATCTACTGCATCACCTAGCTGTCCCTGGTCTACATTTTCTAAGGAGAGAAAAAAGGACTGCCCTATAATTACTATGAATCTGTCACCTTAATATGGTGTTCTATTATTGATATTTGGGGAACCTACATATAAGCTATTTGAGATTTCCATGAGAATAAGCTAAGTTGAGAAAATGATCTTGCAATTTAGCCCCCAAAATCAAACTAAGGTAACTCTAGATCTGGGGTAGGGAGAAAAAAGGTCAGGCCATGAGTTACAAGGTATTGTCAATATTAAAAATTCTGTGAAATAGGTACTAGGAATATTATAATCCTCATGCTAATTATGAGGAAGTAAAGGCTCAGAGAGCTTAAGTGGAAAAGCCCAGTGTTCTATAGATATTCTGCATACTCTTTCCTTTAATTCCATTTCCAAGTCCAGTATTCTTTCCATTAATATCAAGCTAATCTATGATAGCTGGAAGGATCAATGGTATTCTCAGGAGCACAGCACCTATTTATTCTGATTATTTCTTTATTCAACTCCTTTCCCAAAAGGATTGGGGGGTCTCAGCTTCTGGGCAAATGGCATGGGCACAAAAACATACCACAGTCCTAGGACATAAATACTACCACTTCCCAAGTACCACTGCTAAATAACAATACAAAGAAACATACAAACATGAAAAAGTGATTTGGGTAGCAACTGAGGAGTCTCAGTTAACCAACATACTCACAAAACTTGCCTAAATCTTCCTTCTTCCCACACAAACTCTCTTCAACAAAGAATATCAAAAACAGTTCTCCAAAAGATATACCACCCCATTTTCACTGTCTGTTTTCCTTATGTAACCTAGTTACAGAAGTCCTTGGCAGAAACAGAGGTAGTCCATGGGCCTATCGACTGGCATGCAAAATCCTTGCTAAACCTCAACTGTGACTTAGCCAGATGCCAGATAGGGTCATTCATAGAAACTGTAGCATTTTAGAGTAGAGAGACAGAAAGTGGCTTTTCAAGAGAGCATTGGATCCCTTTAGTCAATAATATTGATCAGCAGTACATTTAAATAGGAAGTCTTGTTGTTCAGTCATTTCAGTTGAGTATAACTCTTTGGGTTTTCTTGGCAAAGATACTGATGTAGTTTTTTCTCCAGTTAATTATTATAAATAAATAAATATAAATAATTATTATAAATACAATTACACTTAGCAGATATTGTTATTTATTAAAAATTGAAGGTTTTGGCAACCCTGAATCAAATGAGTCTATCAATGACATTTTTTTCTTATGTCACAGTTTGGTAACTCACTTTATTTCAAATTTTTTCCAATATTATTATATCTGTTATCGTGGGATCAGTGATCTTTGATGTTACTGCTGTAATTGTTTTGTTCCCCATATAAGACAACAAATTTAATGGATAAAGTTTACATAAAAAAGTTTTGAATGCTCACCGACCAGCTGTTCCTATCTCTCTCCCTCTCCTTGGGCCTCCCTAATCCCTGAGACACAACAATATTGGAATCAGGCCAGTTAGTAACTCTACAATGGCCTCTAATTGTTCAAGAGAAAGGAAGAATTGCATATCTCTCATTTTAAATCAAAAGCTAGAAATGATTAGGCTGAGTGAGGAAGGCAAATCAAAAGGTGAAATGGGCCAAAAGTAAGGCACCACCCTGCTCAGTCAGCATTCATTAACATAGAGGCAAGATGCTCTAACCAGCAAAAAGTTTAACATTCAGTGAAGGCTCAGAAAAAAGCAATAATAAAGTATTTTTTCAATTCAGTTATGTCTACTTTTTAGACCTAATACTTTGGTACATAATAGACTACAGTATTGGGTAAACATAAAATGGCAAACTAAAATATCCACATGATGGTCTGAAACCAAACCTGTAATATTTCCAATGTATACCAGTATACAAGATGTATGTGTGATATAGAATGAAGATTTATACAGTGCTTGATACTTACCAAGCACTATACTATTATTATCTCATTTGCTGCTGATTAATTGCCATTTTACAGATCTAAGGGAAATGAAGGATAAGTGATTTGTTCAGGGTCACACAGTTATTAAATATCTGAGACCAGATTTAAACTTACTTCTTCCTGATTTACTGTGCCACCTAGCTGACCCATATAATATGAAATACTCCAGTGTATTTTCTGAAAATTCACTTCAAATTGTGAGTTTCCTTCAGTGCCATGTCCTACATGAGCCTGATAGTTATTAAATGTCTTCTCCAATCAAAATTACTTTGTATCTGTTCTGCATGTATTTTGCATTACTTGACATTTTTATTGTCCCTTCTCATTTTCTATAAACTCTCTGAAGTCAGACTATTTCATTTGTATCACCATATCCCTACCAGTTAGCATAGTAGCAAGCATAAAGTACTCAATAAATGATCACTGAATGGAACTGAAACTCATGACAAGGTGCATAAAAGTCTTTTTTAGTCCATAAACTTTGGTTTGGCTAAAAGGACAGCCAGCCAGTCTGGTTTCTAAACTATTTCTATCAGCCTTATCTTGGGTAGGGATACCCCAAATATATTAAGGGAAACAGAATTCTCAGCAAGGAGGTTCTAAACAGTCAAGGTACCAGCAGCAAAATGATGCTCATCCCGACTAATGATTCCTACCATGAAAAGATCAGAGTGTGTATCAACACCACAGACTACAGAATACCTCAGCTTTTGAATGTAGAGTCCAAATGGGATTAAAGGACCAGAAAGGACAAAAACACTTTATGAATGGTCAGAAACAAAACCTCCAACAGGGCAGCACAGCTGGGGATGGAAAAAAAAATCTTCAGCCTGGTCAACCTATATGATCTCAGGAATGAGATTTAAACTCTTATCAAACAAAGGCCTCCCAGAGGCCCATGACCCATAGAGGAAACCATGACCAGCATCAGCATATGCAATCAGTTATAATTACAAATCAAAGAACAAGTTCATGCCACATGGCAAGAATTCTTCAGTCCCACATAAGCATAGAGAAAAGTGATTAAACTCATGGTCATTATTTTCAAATTATACTGAATCACTCACTAAAAAGGTGCCTAGTTTGCAATAACCTTAATTACTATAAATTTAAATTTTTTGGCATACATTACTCTCTATCTACAGTACGATTCTCTACTAATATTGAATTGGTTGGGTTAGCAATGCTGACCCCCACAGGGATAGCTTAGAGTGATTCTTCTGCTTTTGGACTTTATTCATTTGTTTTTTTCTCTTGACAACTCTCCTAGGACATAAATTGTGTCAGCAGATTTCGTCAGAGAAGAGGACAAAATCCCATTTGGGTAATGTTAACTGCTCACGTGTCATACATCCTTGTTTTTACATTATCATCATCTTCTCCCAACAGAAGATTCAGCTGATGTTCGCCAAAAGCACGGTCCTGTATTCATCATGTTGAAAATGACACAGTATGCAGCATGTTGAAAATGGTACTGTCTCCCACCAGTTACTTTCTCAGCCATCGAACACCATCCTTGAAACCATAAAGATGGTTACCCAAGTGTCACTGAAAACAATGCAAACTCTATCAGGACACTTGGGAAACTACATATTCTTAAGAGTAATGACCAGAGAGCAAAGAAAACCAGATTTTTAAAGGAGCAAAAGTGGTTATGATGAAATTAAAAAGAATGTGGAAAAACTTGATGAATTTTAGAATGTATATTGAGGACATTCCATAATTGGACAGCTGGAGTAAGTTTGGATACAAGGTCAGCAGCAAAAAGAGAAGCCTTTTTAAAAAAATCTTTTGGAACAAAATCTGCCTCTTGGGAGATGAGCTGAAAGGCAAGAAATACAAACCCCAAGTTCAAACCCAACTTCTGCCTTAGGAGAATTGCCTTGTATGATTTTGGCTGCCTCTTTTGAAAAAGGGTAATAATAACCTCAACCTGCTTCCCAGGCTTTGTTCCATAAGCTTTTTCTTCCTGTTCCAGGCTCCAGGATGCATTTTAGTACAGCCAAAAATACTACGCACTTCTTTAGCCATCCATCCCTTAATCAGGTCCTTCTGGAGAATATTGACCTTACCCATTACTGCGTATCCCCTTGCTCCCCAATTCATCAATTAGGATGAGAAACAGAATAAGAGAAAGGTAAGGTGATGGAGAACCAGACATCTTCATAGCATCTAACCAAGTTAACCTGTCTGCTAGTTTGTGTTTAACCTTGCCATATGTTGGGAAAATTTTTTAAAAATCAATATTCTTTTATCAAAAAAAAAGGATAAACTTTCTTTCTCTCAAGATATTGTTGTAGTTCATCTATCATTCTCAAAAAGGACCATCTCAAGATAGATAATACTAGATATTTTCCCCCTATACTTCCCTACCTTCAGATTCATATTGCTAAGTTTCAATATTTATTTATTGATATTCTTAAATCTCTCCATCTGACCATAACCTATTATTCTAGGTGGCAAAAGAAAAGAGATCAGATCAGGAAAACCTGAATTCAAATCTAGTCTCAGATCTTATTAGCTGTATGACCTTGGGCAAGTCATTTAACCACTGTTTGCCTCAGTTTCTTCATCAGTAAAGTGGGGATGATGATAATAATATCTACCTCACAAGGTTGTTTTGAGGATCAAATGAGATAATAATGATAAAGTACTTAGTACATTGCCTGGATTATAATAAGCAATATATAAATATTATAATAATTATTATTAACCATTATTATTTTTATACCTTTCCCTTTGCTTCAATACTTGTAAAAGTTCTTATTTAACCTCACCAAGACTTCCTATCTTGCCACTCTTACTCTTCCAATCAATCAAGTCCTTTCCAGTCTTGACCCTATTAATTACCCAGTTCAATATTACAGCGTCTCAAGATCATGGCTCCTTTTCATTAGTATTGAGGCTCATGCCTTTCCAAACCCCAGCCTTGGATTACTCCCATAATCTACCTTCTCCACTCTTAGTTATGTACTGATGAACAAAGATAGATAAAATTACTCAATCTGGTTATTGGATCCCTACAAATTGATAGTACCTAAAGAGTCACTCATATGGCATCATGGCAATTCTTTTATTCCTTGGGAACTAATTCCCTGTTGAATTTCCCAAAGAGACCAAGTCCAAGTCTTTTCTTCTCTCTTTAAATCTCACATACACCATCTTCCCTATCCTCTTACATTTACTGAGAAACTAAGACTATATCCACCCTAAGCTCACCCCCCACCCCGTTCTAAATCTCTATTCTCCTATTCTCTCTTTTACTCCTGTGGAGGGGGGGGGGGTCAAATCTTACTAAAACCAGTCCCTTTTCCTTAACTTTGTCCTCATCCCTTTCCATGTCCTACAGCACACTGACCCCATAAATATCATAATCTGGTCCAATGATCCTAGCTATTTGCTCCTTCCTTGTTGTCCACCACCATGCCCAGATCTTCCCTATCCTTAAAAACAAAACAAAAAGTCAACTGACCTTTCGGGCATCATCCTATGTCTATCTTCCCCCTCTCCTAATCAAACTGGTAGAAAAAAGTTTTATTTCCTTTCCTCTTACTGATGTCTCAGTCTCTTACAATCTAATTTCTTGCCTCATCACACAAAATGAAAACCTCTATATAGCGACCACAAAAGGCCAATTCACAGGCCTTTTCTCAACCCTCAGTCTTCCTGATCTCACTATACCATTTTATACTATTGACCATCCTGTCTTGCATTCTCATTAATCAGGAATTCACAACCCTATTCTCTAGTGTATGAGCCGAGACTTAAACTCAGACCTTCCTGACTCCAAGTCAGCACCCTATTCATTAATACCATGTTACTTCAATGCTGTACATTATTCACTATATCACTCAAAACAAAAGTAGTAAAACTAGAATGTGAGGAATTCAAAAAGGAAATGCTTACTCACTGTAAAAGAAACATTTGTTTATTGTTGTTATTCAGTCATGTCCAAATCTTTGTGATCACATTGGGGGTTTCTTGGCAATGAAGTGGTTTGTCATTTCCTTCTCCAGTTCATTTTACAGATGAGTAAAGTGAGGCAAACAGGGTTAAGTGACTTGCCCTGAGTTAGTGAGTAAGTGTCTGAGGTCAAATTTGAACTCAGGAAGATGAATTTTATTGACTCCAGGGCTGGCATGATCAACTGTGCCACCTATCTATCACAACATAAAAGATAGGAGGAAAATTCTGAAGGACAAAGCACCTGAATTGGGGCATTTAAAAGGTAAGGATTTTAATAGGCATAAATATGGGTAGATCATTACACTATATTTAAGAGACAGGCAAAGACAGAGATGGAAAACAGCAGCTTAGAATGAAGAACCAAGCAATCTAATAAAGAGTACATTAAGCATCCACATATTCAACAAAGCTAGAAGATGATTTGAAATTACATTGTAAAATACCAAGTGACATGAGTTCAAATCCAGCCTCAGACACTTAATTGCCTAGCTGTGTGGCCTTGGGCAAGCCACCTAACCCCATTTGCCTTGCAAAAAACCTAAAAAAAAAAAAAAGTGACATGACCAGACCTTTACTTTAGGGCTACAATTCTGGTAGCAATGAGAAGGATGAATTTGGAAGAGGAACAAGTAGAAACAGGGAGACAAATTAGTTGATTATTAGATAATCCAGTCAAGAGAAAATGAGGGCCTGAACCAGAGTGGTAGCAGTGCAAGGGGAAAGAAAAGAGAGATAATGTAAGAAATGCTTGAGAGCAGAATCAAAAAGATTTGGACACTGATTGCAAATGGGAAAATGAAGAGTTAAGGATGACCCCAAGATGACATGCAAGGAGAATAATGGTGCCACAGGAAAAACAAGGAAGTTAAAAAAGGGAGGCAGATGTTTGTGGGAAGATGATTTCAATTTAGCCCTGTTGTTTGGGAGTGGCTTCAGGCAGGCAATTGAAAATGTAGGATGAGAACTCAGAATACAAGTCAGAGTGGGAAATTTTGATGTAAGAAATAATCTACACCAAGGTAATTAGGAAAATATGAGACTGACAAAAGAAAAGAATTCAGTAAAAAAAAAAAAAGGTAGAGCCTTGGGTGACATCCATATTTATGGGATGAGGAAATAAATTAAAAATCTCCTTAGTTTCTCTAGATTTATTAAGGAGTAATATTTCTTTGTTCTCAAAACCTATTCCATGGGGCGGCTAGGTGGTGCAGTGTATAGAGCACCAGTGCTGGAGTCAGGAGTACCTGAATTCAAATCCAGCCTCAGACACTTAATAATTACCTAGCTGTGTGGTATTGGGCAAGCCACTTAACCCCATTTGCCTTTCAAAAAGCCTTAAAAAAGAGAGAGAGAAAAGAGAAAACCCATTCCAAAATTCCTTTTGCAAAAGCTGAAAAGTCCTTTGCCACAGCTGATATGTTAAGGTCAAAAAGGCTTTCCTAGGATAATGGATGAAGGTTGGTATCCAATCTTCTAACAAAAATAATGTTTTTGTTGTCTTCCTAATTTCCCTATTACTGTGAAGGGTTTTAAAATGCAAACAGGATTTTGTATTTAATCTGAGAAGACATAGGAGCACTAGCAATGTATTGAGAATTAGGAAGGAAGGGAACGAACATGATCAGATCAATTTCACAGCTCCATGGAGGCTGAATTCAGGTAGGGACAGATTTAAGGTAAGACCAAGCAGAAGGTGTGAGGTGATGAGTGGCCTGTATCATGGGATGGTAGCACTGGTACAGGAAAGAAGAGAACACATTCAAGGTATGTTTATATCTAGAAGGATTACAGTACCCTCAGTAGTAATAAGTAAGTTAGGATGGTTGAGAGGAGGGTGCAGTTAATGATTTTGTTTTGGAAACAATGAGTTTAAGATGTCTATTGAATATCTAGTCCAAGATATTAAAATAAGCAGTTGGAGATGTGGCACTGGAGGTCAGCAGGGAGATTAGGGCTATTTAGGTAGATTTAAGAATCATTACTATAGAGATGATGATTAAATCTATGGACACCTGAGATCACAAGGGAAATAATATAGAGGGAGAAGAGGGACCAGAACAAAAAACAAGGGGAAATCCACCACTAGAGGGTGCATTAAAGGAGACTGGTAAGCTGTCAGATGGGGAAAAAAAAAATCAAAAGAAAGTACTGTACTGCAAACCTAGAAAGAAGAGACAAGATCTACAGTGTCAAAGGCTACAGAGAAGTCATGAAGGATGATGACTGAAAAAAGGTCATTAGATTTATCAATTAAGAGATCATTGGGAATTTCTTTGGAAGGTGCTGTATCAGTCAAAATGATGAGGTTGAAATCCAGACTGAGGAGAGATGAAGTAGGAAATAATGGGGAGAGACATCTGAATGGGATAATAAATCAATTAGAGTATAAAAGGATGGCCATAGTAGAATGAGGCCTAGTTAAAATTTATAATATAAATCTGTAGTGAATCCAGTCAACATGGTTTCATGATTTTCTCTTGAGCTTGCTCCATATCTTTGGTGACTCAGAAGGATTCCTGGACCTAGGCACCAGGAAGACGATATCAAACATCAGGGTGAGGAGCTGATGTCCAAATAGGATAGAACTACCATTACAGAGACCTACACCACTCAGTATTTGTCTTCGTTGAGGTTTATTCCATCCATATTCATCATCTAATCAAGATAATGATGGTTATTATATCTGCTAATATGTAGGAACTTTCTTTCCCCACAAAGTTCAGGGCATACACCACTGCCAACAAAACTGCATTTGTTGGGGAGGAAGAGGGGAAGGGTTCACCTGTGTTCTGTCTCAACTGGTTGTACCCAGGATCCCCACAAAGGCTTAGCACCCTGAGTCAAAACTTCTCTAGGCTTCAATTTTCTCATCTACAAAATGAGAGGGTAGATTAGATGACCTTTAGAATTGCTTTACCCTGAAATGCTATGGTCCCATGAAACTGTCTAACTAGTAGAGAGTATATTGTGTGAAAACATTATTTCTTCTCATATGAAATATTAACTTTTATTAATATAGCTTAACATTGCATTCAAATTACTATTATTTTTACTAGCTCCATCACACTGTTGGTAAATAGCAAGCTTGGAGTACCCCATAGCTTTTTTCCCATTTCAACAAGAAGTTCCATTCATCTGGTGCTCATTCAATTTTTTTTTCCAACCTAAGAGCAAAATTTGATATTCATTCCATTTCTGTCCACTAAGACCATTCTGAATCAAGTCATTTATTGAGCTGTGATCCCTCTGAGCACTGTCTTATCTATAAATTTTAGAACATGCCTAGAATGTTTCTAAGGTCATTGATTTAAAAAAATACAAACAAATAATTGAATGGGGCAGGTCTATGAACAGAATCCTGCAATTTTCCAACAGACACTTTGCTCCAGGCTGTCAAGTCATTAGCCTTGGCTCTTACAGAGGTATCTAACAATATTATCATTCAGTTCACAATTTACCATCCTACCTAGAAAGAATCAGGGAAAACTGACAAAGAAAGGATTTGAAATGCTAATTCTTTCCCTTATAAAAACAAAACATTTCTAGATTCAGAGACAAGAAGAGAAAAGAGTAAAGCAGGAGAGCAGAAATCTACTCTGAAACCCCTGAAATCCATAACAGGGACAGAACAGTAGTAAAGTAAACTCTAGTTCTAGACTTGGGAGTCAGGACACCTGATTTCTTTTTTTTTTTTTTTGGCCTTTTTTTTGCAAGGCAAATGGGGTTAAGTGGCTTGCCCAAGGCCACACAGCTAGGTAATTATTAAGTGTCTGAGACCAGATTTGAACCCAGGTACTCCTGACTCCAGGGCCAGTGCTTTATCCACTACGCCACCTAGCTGCCCCTAGGACACCTGATTTCTAATGATAACTCAAGACACTCACTAATGTGTTCATGAGAAAGTCATTTAGCCCTCTTAGTGCCATAGTTTCCTCACTTCTAAAACACATATACTATCTCCCTTGCAAGGTTATTAAAGAACCATGTCAAGCTTAAAGAGTTATGAAAAGCAGAAAGACACTAGTTAAAAATAGGTGGCATGAACCTCAAAATAAGTTATTATGGCCCATCCAAGGTACTGATATCATACCCAGAGAAAGCTGAGGGAAAAGGCTCTGTTCAAGTTTTAAGTATGGTTCCAAAGTTTCAAACTTTACTTGAAGACTCCAACTACATGACTACTATTAGCAGAGGACCATGGAGCTCTGTAGTTTCCCTGATGATGATCTAGAGCAAAGATTCTTAACTGTTTTTATGTCATGGTCCCCCCTTTGGCAATCAGATAAAACCTATAAATTCCATCTCAGAAGTTTTTAAATCCACAAAATATATAGGATAACAAAGAAAAAATCAAATTATTGTAATGCAGTTATCAACAAATAAAAAAAAATCTTTGGCCTATTGTGATGGAAAATATCATACACACCAAGAGAAAGAACTATGGGGTCTAAACGCAAATCAAAATAATCTATTTTACTTTTGTTTTTAATTTTTTTCTTTTTATTCTGATTCTTCTTTCTCAACATGGCTAATATGGAAATATTTTTACATGATTATACATGTATAATCTATATCACACTTTTTTGCTATCTTGAAAAGGGAGAAAAATTTAGAGCTCAAAATTTCACAAAAATGACGTTGAAAACTATCTTTACATATATTTGAAATAAAAAAATTAAAATACTATTAAGATAAAAAAAGTATTTTTGATCTAGAGCAGAGCTATCAGAGGCATGGCCAGCAGGATGCATGAGGGCCTATAACACTTAAGTGCAACACAAACCTGACTAAAATATAACCAGGAAGCATTTAGTAAAATAAATAAAAAATATAATTAAACAAAGATGATATTAATGTAGGGTTTTCTAAGTACATATGAGACCCACAGAAATCTTTAGCAGTTTTGTAGCCTCTGTTTGTTTTGGAGTTTGACACCACTAGTCAAGAGGCAGGAAAAAAGGTAGAAAGTCAGAAAAGAAGAAAAGGAGAAAAAGGAGCTAAGACCCAAGGCCCTCATTGGTTGATTCTATCTCCATCACTGACCTACTTTGTCATATTTTGGACAGGTTAGTCCTAATGCTAGGGAACATGCTGCCTCCTCATAGCCACCTGTTAGAAATTCCAAATTCCTTCAAGATGCAATTACAGTGCCATCTCTCTATAAGAAGTCTATCTGATTTTCTCCTACCCCGGTCACCAAGTATTATAAGTTGCTAAGTCCTTTGTATAGATTTTGTATTTATTCATCTTTGTACACTTTGTAACACTAAGTGTGTGTGTGTGTGTGTGTGTGTGTGTGTGTGTGCGCGCGCGTGCGCACGTGTGCAGGCGTGCGCTCCCTAGTGCCTGGAGCATTTATGTTTAATACATGTTTGTAAATAAATCATTTTCTGATAAGAAATGACAACAACAATAATAATAATAGGTATTTGCATGATCCTTTAAGGTTTGCAAAGTTCATTTTTAAATAAGGAATCTTATTATTTAAACCTCAATTTTACCAGTGATGCTGAGAAGATCACATCAGTAAATGTCTGTGGTATCATTTGAAACTAAGTCTCCTGACCATAGCCTAGCTCTGGTTGTACCCTGTCTCCAGGTACTGGGAGCTAAAACAGGACTGATAAGTTGTGAAGGAAATTTTCTGGAGTGGGAGGAATGAAGTTCAGATGGCTTAAACTAAGTCTCAATCTCTAATGAGGTATTGGGGGTGAGGGGTCCTTTGGGGTGGGAGTAGGGAATGTTGCAGTGACAAATTCCTACATCAGGAAGGAAAAGGATCAAAGGAAAGAATGTGAAACCTCCCAGTCCTGATTTCCTTCAGGGGAGATGGGGATGGGGGTGGGGGGCATTCCACAAAGTTCTAAGTAGAGTGCCACAAACCCTAAGGCTGAGATTTTGTTGGGGAGGTGGGAGGGGAAAGAGAAGGAGAATTTCTATTTCTTCTTTGAGGGCTGAAACATTTGGCCTCTATTCTAAAAAATGCAGAAAAGAAGGGAGATATCTCAACAAGACACAAACACTATTATAACTGTGTAAAAGAACATTACCTTCTCTAGTGTTCCAACCCCCATCCAATGTAAACATTTTAGTTGCACACATTCACATATTCATAAGAGAACAAAAAAGTTATTTTGTGCTCAAACTGGGAGAGTCCAATTTCTACAATTTTAAAAGCTCAGTGTTTGTGCTTGAATAAATGCAGATCATTATCCTTGGCAACTAGTCCCTCCTTAGCATTCCCTAGTAAGGGAGAAACAAATGTAGCAGCCTGTGGAAATCACCCAAAGAACAAAATGGTGATGGAAGTAAAGTAATATTTTTTAAAAAATCTTATTCTTTTTTAAAATATTTTTGTAACAGTCCCATTACCTTAAAAATCACTTCTGTTATTCTTGAAATTCAGTCATTTTTAAGTTTCTAAAATTTTTATATTTTTCTCAATTTTAGAATTGTACTTATTTTCATTAGTATCCTTTGAAAAAAAGGAGGGGAAGGAAGATTAAGGACCTAACATATTCCAGGCACTATGCCAAGCACTTTACAAATATTATCTCCTTTGATCCTCACACCAATGCTGAGAGATGGCTACTACATATTTTTCCATTTTTAGAATTGAGGAAACTGAGGCAGCTAGCGATTATGTGATTTGTTTAGCTGCTATTATTATTATTATTACTATTATTAATTATTATTATTCAAGGTCAAAGACCTTCAAGTCTATTTGACTCCAGGTCTGGAGTCTAACTACCATGCTGCTCGGCTCTACTTTAAGATATGAAAATATGGACATGCTGAAGGAGACTGGCCCATTACTTTGGCCTTTGTAAATTTTACAAAAATTCCAAATGCATTACAAACAAAAACTGCAGAACAGCAGTTTTAAAGGAGTGTTTTGATGTTGGTACATAAAAAAGAAAAGGGAAAAACACATTACCAACACTTTGGTCTTATAAAAAAACACTTTATCTAAACACAAAATTAGTGATCTTGCTAACCACAAACTTGACTAAAATAGAGATTTTTCTTTTTGTTAATTTAACGAAGTTCCTTTAAGGAAGACATTTATAATGCTGGCAATACTTGGTTCAAGTCACAGATGACTAAAATAGCTGCCAGTCACATAGTTTAAAGTCTGGAGAATGCTTTTTGGGCTTTTATACAATATCAAAAATCAGTAGTGTTTATATAGTGGTTACTTTATGCTAGACACAGTGCTAAGCACTTCAGAATTATTTTCTCATTTAACCTTCAGAACAACATTGGAAAGAATATGCTTTTTAAACTGACATTTACAGTTGAGAAAACTAAGGAAAACAGAGGTTAAATGACTTGCTCAGGGTCACACAGTAGAAAGTACCTGAGGTCAAGATTGAGCTTGGGTCTTCCTCTCTCCAGACCCAATATTCTATCCCCTGTACCACCTAGATGCTTCATCACTTGTGTTGTCATCATCCTGTGAGGTAAAGTGCCACAGCGGAAAGTCAAGGGAAGAAAAAATTCATTGTTTAAAAAAAAAAACTAAGGAGAAGGCTTCAAGAATTCCTTAGTATAAATCCTTGTTTTGTGCCTAATAATTTTGTGACTTTGGATGAATCACATAATCTCTCTAATCATGTATCTATCTGCAAAATTATGCTAACATAAACCTTTTCCATCTCATAGAATTTATTATAGTGCCATTAATTATCCTCTGAGCTATCTGCCTTCTATAGCTCTTAGACATTGGTGATAAACATGGTAATAATAGCTAGTGATATATACTTTTTTTGCAGGGGAAGGAGGAACATGAGCTCCAAAGTAGTTCACAATGGTCCCCACAAAGTGGGTAGGACAAGTATGATTCCTATTTAAAATCATTTTCATTTTACAGATAAGAAAACTGAAGTCTGAGAGTTTAAATTATTTGCTCATGGTGAGCATCTAAGAATAAACCACTGAACCGAGATTTTTGGATTCTAAGCCACAGGGACTAGGAGTGGAAGTCACTTTTGAGATCATTCTAATTGACCACTTTACAAATGACAAAAATGAGTCCCAGTTAAGTGATTTTTGCCTCCAAATCACCAAGCCTTGAATTTTAATCCAAACCTTCTTTCTCCAAATCCAGGGCTCTTGGACGAGACATTTAACAATCTGAGGTTTCATTTACAGTCCATTTTCCATCCAGTTATTAAATTCTAATGTAAATAATTTTCATTGGTTCTAAACCTAGTTTAGTTCTGCATACTTGGCAGAACATAATGTAAATTTTGTCTCAGGCAATTAGAGCTGGGTGAGTAAAAGTCATATAACCTCTCAGAGGCCTAAGCTCATCTGTAAAATGGGCAAAACATCTGCACAACTTTAGCCTCATTAGGCTGTGGTGTGCAAAACAGTAATTCTCAAAATATTATGTAAATGTGAACGGTTGCTAATAAAGTTCAGGTCATCACCCTCTAAAAGAAAGTGCTACAGTAAAGTTCAGGTCATCAACCTCCAAAAGAAAAGTGCTACAATTACCTCGAGTCCGGGCTAAGGAAAAGTAAAAACAAAGTTTGTGTAAAGTGGCAACATTTACTAAACACGATTGGTCCTACAGCACTAAGAGGTTAAATTTAACGACTGAAAACAGCATTAGAGGAGGGAAGAAGAATGTTTTGGATTCCTCCTCCCAATGTTCTGAGGCTGGTGGTCCTCATATATAAAATGAGGATCATAAAACTTGCACCATCCTCAAATGATACCATGCAAGTAAATGACTTTGTCATTCTAAAGCATTCCATAAATGGAGTTCATGACAATCTACCTATCTGGGTCTCCACCCCTTCTCCCAATTAATCTGGGGACGGGGGAGGGGTGATATCTGCATTCTGGATCAATAGTACAGCTCCTCTCAAAGTCTCCTAAGAATCAAGTGGAGAGTCAATAAGGGAACACTATCAAGTGCCGCAAGGGTGAGGGGAGGAGGAGATGAAGAACCATGAGATCAGAACCGGGCTCACGCATGAGCCCGAGGGCACTGACTCCACTCCACAAACTTTGTACTGCGTTCTACCACAAACAGGGTGAGGGGTCCAAGCACTGGCCGATAGGTCTCGGGGGAGGCTAAAACTATTCAGCAAAGGGTGCCAGGCTCAGGCTGCCAGGAAGCTCAGCGGCCTCTCCCAATGCCAGGGCTCCTCCGGCGGGGCTGCTGTGCGTCCCCCGGTATCCTGCCCGGCTCCGGGCACGACGCAAGCGAGCCGATGGATTCCGGACTCACCTTTGAAACCAATGCAAGGCAGGCCGGCGCGGCCCCGGCCCCGGCCCCGGCCCCGGCCCCGGCCCCGGCCCCGGCCCCGACCCCCGCCCGGCCCCGGCCCCGACCCCGACCCCGACCCCCGCCCGGCCCGGCCCCGGCCCCGGCCCCGGCCCCGGCCCCGGCCCCGGCCCCCGCCCCGGGCTCACCTGCACGTTGGGGAAGGCGGTTTTCAGCAGGTAGAACATTTTGCGGTTGGACAGCACGTCCCCGCTGCTCATCTTCTCCTCGGCCCCCTCCCGGGTCTTGCCCTTGGCCTTCTCGTTGCGCGCGTTGCTCTCGCGGACCCTCTTCACCTCCTCCCCGCCCCGCGCGGCGGCCAGCACCGACACGGCCAGGAGCTCGCGCAGGTCCACCGTGGCCCCGCCGGCCGCCGCGCCCGGCGCGCCGGGGCCGCCTCCCCGCTCGCCGCCCAGGACGAAGAGGGCGAAGCGGCCGGCCAGGAAGCCGGAGTAGAGGTGGTAGAGCACGCCCAGCCCCAGCAGGCAGAACACGGCCACGCCGAGCGGGGAGAGGCGGATGCCCATGGGGGCCATGGCTGGCGGGGAGCCGGCCCGCGAGGCTCGGGGCGCGCCCGGCTCAGCGCCGCTCCATCGCGCCCGCGGCGCTGCCCCCCGGGGCCGGAGCGGACCGGAGCTCGGCGGACGCGGCTGCGAGCCGGACGCAGAGTCACCCGCGGCCGACGCCTCTGCGGCCTCCGCGGCCTCCGGGGCCCATCCCAGGCGCGGGCACGCCGGGAGGGGGAGGGGCTGCAGCCGGCTCGGGGCCCGCCGCCCGCGCCCGCGGGCTCTGCCCGTCCACGCCGGCCCACGGCAGGGAGAGGTGAAAGGGGAGGGGGGTGTGTATCCGGGTTACGCGCGGGCGGGGCGCGGCGGGCGGGGCCGCGCTGGGGCTCGGAGGGGGCGTGGCCACTCCGGCCCGGGGGCCGCGAGGGGGCGCTGCAGCGGGGGAGGGGGGCTGGAGCCCGGCTGGGGGCGCCGGCGTTGACCCAAGGAGTCCCAGGGTTTTTGCAGCCGTCATGCTGTAGTTTTGCACAAATGCACCCCCTGCGCCCCCTCCGTAATTGATTCGTGACCCAAATTGCGATGTTCCTGTTAGAACACGTTTGAGAAAGGGGAAATTGGAATAAATAAATAAGGGTCGCCGAGCTCCTCTTGTGGAGCCCGGAGGTCGAGGGAGAAGTCTGCATTTGCACCCCACCCCACCCCCCGCCCTCATTAGTTTAAAAAGGTCTGGAGAGAAATTTTTCTGGCCTCGAATCTGATTGAAATCTGACTTACTTGTCATGAATCTCATGTATTAGCTTCTGGGATGGGTCAGACAGGCTAGGAAATACAACCAATTATTTCAAATCCTATATAAACCTTTCAAAGGCAACAAAAGAATACAGTAAATCTCCAGTTGCATTAGACTAATCCTATTAGCCATAGGAGGCAAGTTCTATTCATGATTACACACAGAATATCACTTTTTAAAAATCTGAACATTCCCATAACACAGACTGCAAAATTTATCTGACTTTATCTTTAATGAGTCAAGGGTACTGTTTATAGGTAAACTTTACCTTTTTCATCCTCGGATGGTTACTCAATTCTTTCACTTTCAGATTATAAACACTTGATTATAAACACTAGATTGTTAGTACTTTTCCATATGCCACAAAGCTCAAATGGCTCTGGTTTCATTGATTTGGGAGACATAGCCAATATTACAAATTAAAAGGGGATTTCTCCCTGCCCATCCTGAGAAACTCTTTGTTTTTGTCCCTTTAAGGTTCTGATATGTTAAAAGATTTGCCTAAAGTCAAATTATAGAGGTCAGTCAACAAAAAAGGTTTGACCCATGCCCAGGATAACTGAAAAGTCATCCCCATAGAAGACTCAGAGGTCCTGCTTTTGGAAGACTGGAAAACTGGATCATGCTTGCACAAATTCTGTACCAACCCATTTGGTTGGGACCAAACTTTTCCATTGGATGAAGAATCAGAAAAAAAATAGCATTTTTAAATGGCATGACTCAGCAACTCAAGAGATTTTTCTTGCATCTTGTCTGAGGGTAAACTCTACTAAAACCATGTGATAAAGGGTGGATGGCCTGAGGATCACCTTTCCTTCCTTGGGAAACTGAAAGTCTGGGTTGGGTTTTGAACTTGTACTTATGAAGAAAATGATATGCAGGAACTGAACTGTGAATTTAATCCCCTCCCCATACTCTAAAGTAGTATATGTGATGTGTGTGTGTGTGTGTGTGTGTGTGTGTGTGTGTGTGTGTGTGTGTGTGTGTGTCTGTGTATGTTTGTTGGGGGGAAGAGGATTGTATTCTAGACTGTTGAGGGGGAAATTTGTATGTTTGTTATTGCTATTATCTTTAAAGCAGACATCTTAGTCATCAAGGTTAAACTGTTGGCTAAATGGAAAAAGGTGCATGGCCTCAACTCTCTTTGCTTTTGTTGTTTTTGTTGTTTGTGTTAAGTTCTTGAAGAGGACCATAACTTTAGGATGGTGGTACCATGAATTGAAAGTGAATTGGATTTAAATGAGACAGGGCTGTGAAATCAGCCTCAATCTCTTCTTTGGAGCCATCTGGGACCAGTGGCAAAATATAGATCAGGATGACTGGGAATGGCCCCTGATGCAGTGGGAGACCTTGACTTTAAACTTTTTTTAAAACTAAGGTCTTTATCAAGTCTCAGTTTGACTGAGGCAAAACCTCAGTGATTAAGGCTAAGTAATAAATGAAGTCTTTTATCTAATAAGAAAAAAAAATCAATGTAGGAGGGGGAGACCCTCAAAGTTTCCAATCAAATCAATTACAATTTACACTGAATCTGACCAGCTGACTCAAAAATGACCAAGTGAGACTTGGACTGATTCCTATTATTGGCCAATCAATGAGTGTTACATAATTTGGGTTTAAGGCATAGTCCTTATGAAAGAATTCTAATCAGTAAATTTCTAGATATATTGAAAGGATACTGAACCTCTTCTAGATATATTGAGAGGTTACCAAACAATTGGAGGGGGCTTGAGCTGATAGTAGAGACTCCCCAAACCCCTGAGGGTACTGGAAAACTCTGAGTAGAATCAGTGTTAAAAACCATATTGGACATATAGTGCTTAATAAATATTTGCTGAAATTGTTTGGAGAATAGGGAACAAAGTGGAACTGGCACATTGAATGGTAAACAAGACTGGAAAGTGTAAGCCAAGCCTGAACTGACCCGCCCCTCTTTCTTCTTGAGCCATAGACATCTCCAAAATGTACACACTATTATGGAGATAATAATATGCATGCACTTGCTGATTTCCTTGATACTCAGTGTACCTCTTTTGGCTGGCTACAAAATAATATGACTGAGGGCGGCTTGGTGGAGTAGTGGATAAAGCACCGGCCCTGGAGTCAGGAGTACCTGGGTTCAAATCCGGTCTTGGACACTTAATAATTACCTAGCCGTGTGGCCTTAGGCAAGCCACTTAACCCCGTTTGCCTTGCAAAAAAAAAAATCTAAAAAAAAAAACAACAAAATAATATGACTGATGGTGAAATACAAACAGAAATCAGGTACAAGGGAGCAGTTCTCTAAGTGCTGACAACATCAGATCTCTGGAAATTGCCACTGTCCTTCATGTCAACTTGTGGGGAAGAAACTTTGCAACCAAGCGTGACTGATTTTTAAGGAGCTCTCAATGAAAAGGTCATTTAAGAAGGATGGTTACATGATTCAAGAGGCTATAAAACAATGAAGACAGTTTGAAATATGAAGCATTCTATGCTACTGAACCATCCCAAATTACAATATAGCATAAACTAGATTAAAAGGCTTGTTGAATAGTAATCATAAAAAGATATGTTAAGCCATTAGTGGAAAGTCTGTCTGGGCTTTATAAAAGTAAACAGAATACTGTACTCCATCAATAATGAAAAAGGAGATAGAGTCATATTAGCTTCAGCACAGAAAGGAGGGCTAATAAAGCAGCACAGCTAAAACGGTAATAATACATACTTATTGTATTCTAATGGGAAAAAAATTTAAAAATTAAGAGGAAATAAGTGTGAAGAAAATAAAAGATTTTAAAAACAACTTCAGAGAGTGGCTGAATTTATTAAAGGAGAATTGAAGAATAAAAGACTAAAATGTATTAAAATCCAATCTAACAAATACTAAATATAGATTTGCAAAAGGTACTGTACTGGAGAAATTTAATATTTTTAATTAAAATTGTTTTTACTGTGTTCTGGCACATAGTAAGCACTTAATAATGTGTGCTGTTTTCCTGTTTCCATAAATAATGCACACTTAGAAAACATCAGTGAACTGATACCATCTGGGACAATTTGGAATTTTCATATGATCTGTATCTAAATATAATTACTGAAGTATTTGTTTAACAATAAATTAATAGTTAAAATCTTGAAAATTATGGGTCATAAGTAAAGACATGAAAAACAATTAGTTTTATTAATTTGAACTAAATTGAACAGTAAAGAATAACTTTTCAACCAGATAACCAAGAAAGACAAAGACTTTATTTTATCCTTGTCTATGTCTCACAGTGCCTATATTAGACACTCAGATCTTCATGGGAAAGCCAGATAAGAACAGGGAAAGAGGAGAAGCTTTTATCCTTTCCCATTCTGAGCCTATGTCCTGAGTAGGTTATGGTATCTTTTCTTCCTATCACTGCCCAGTCACCTTCCTCCCCCATCCTTTCTAGATGAACAGTACTTCTCATCCTCAGTCATTCAGAGGAGAACCCAGAACTCAGGTTTGCAGAGTTTTATGATTGCTTACAATACCTGGATTAATTGAGAGTCACCAACTTCAATTCTTTCAATAAGAAGGAGGTCCCCTAGACCTTATCATCTGCCCTACTATTACTATGCCCTAAAGTCCTCTGGTCATACCATTTGCTTTGCAGCTATACCCTCCAAATAAATCTATGGTAAGTAACATCTGGTCTGCCAATCTATCCCTGGGCCTTGTCATGGAGTCTGCATCTGATATACAGGCATCCCAAAAATCTCAGTGCAACATCAACCTCTTCAGGTCAGGATAGTTGTCAAACACCCAGAAATAGCAGATGGTCTCCCACAATGCTCCACCAAGTTTGAGTAACCATACTAAATATTTCTCAGGGAGTTTTTAGCATCAGAAGAGGTATTGGTGACCTGGGTGGCATGGGATAATTCTGAACCTCTGATGAGCTTCCCCTTGTGTGATCATTGTAATTTTTCAAATATCTAATTTGATGTTGTAGTTATAATGATAGCATAGGACTCCAAAATGGAATCATTTAAGCCAAATGATCCTACTACCCATTAAAACTATAAACAATAACATGTAGTTTATACTTTTCCACTCTCTTGATCCATTCTTAACTTTTACTCCAAAAGACACATTAGGACTTACTTTCAGAGGATATGGGAGGAAAAGAAGTCATTCCTGTAGGAATTATTATTTGATCTATTCTTCTGTCTTCAAGGATGCTCTTCGTGTCTTTAGTATAGTGGGTGATAGATGAACTCCAGACTAGCAAAATCTCTGGCTACCTCACAAAACAAGTGGCAGCATTAACTTGACCCACTTCCTTATAACTGCTTGTGTAAACCATACACAATCTTATCTTTATTGCCCTTAGTGAGGATTAGAGCTGGAGCTTTATTTCATCCAGATATTATCAAATAGGCTTATTATATACACATTGTGTCTGTACTACAATTGGTCATTTGGCAATAAGTTTCGAGTTCACCTGTTTACATACCTCATGTCCAAAGGTGCCCTCTTGAGTATTTACAAATACTTAAAAATAACTTAAATTATCATTTAAGTATTAGTGCAAATAATACTATTTATTTATATTTATATATTAATATTATTATTTTATAATTCAATATGTTCATCGTATGTTGCAAGGGATATATTAAATGCATCTCCCTGGCTAATGATCTTAGGTAGGGTTTATTTTGGGAGTAGGGCTTATAGTGTGAGCATCCTGAAAAAAAAAACCATGCTAGATCTTATTTTCAGGGAAATACAATAGCAGTTAATGACTGAAGCTTTTTGTTGGATTAAGACTCCAAGCCCACTGTAGTGATCTGTAAGCCACTACTTTCTTTCTATCTAAGATGGCCAATGCAAACCTTCACCCAATTTCCAGTCCCTATAAGGAAACTTTCCCCACCTGACGATGGTACAGATAAGTAACCTTGAGAATTTCCCTACTGCATCTAGGTTTGATTAGGAATGCCCATGTCCACATCTGGCATCAATTGCTTGCTCTCAACCAAGCCCACTTTTAGAGTGTAAAACTTCCCTGAACTTCCCTTCTCAGCCCCTACTTCTGAAAGTTCTTCTCTCCCATTCTCCAGCTTTTGTACTGGATTCATATCTCTTGAGCTGGGTTCTTTGTATTTTATGAATGGGATTCAGCCGCTCTCGATTTGTGTTGCCATCGTTTTGTGTGTATGCTTTCGTTGTATTGTTTTATTATTCCTGTTTACAATGCCAAATATTAATAAAGTTTATGTTTTTAGTAACTTCTCAAGTACCAATTTCCTGTGAATTCCCAATGCAGTTCTTTGTTTTAACCTTAGCTCTGAGGTCAAATAAAGCATCCAATCAAGTTCTACCTTTGTTTTTTCCTTAGCAGCCTCTCCAGTAATGGTGAGTTTGGCAATTCTGGGATCTCCCCTCTAACTACTTCCCCTGGAATCTCCACTCTAAGTCTAAGCTGATAATAAAAGCAATTTAGAATTATGCTAAGGAAATGAATGACTTTTCTATATCCCTTGATTTCAGTGCTAGGTTTCTACTCAGATATAAAAAGTAGGGGGGAAAAGGGAGCCTCATATAACAAATATATGAATATCATTTTTTGTAGTTGCAAAGAATTGGAAATAAAGTAAATACCCATTTATTGGGGAATGGCTAAGCAAATTGTGGTACATAGATGAAATGGTTAAGCAAATTTTGGCACATAGATGAAATGAGATAATTTTGTTCCATAAGAGTTGATAAATATAAAGGATACAAAAAGACAAGGGAAGACATAAGGACTGATACAAAAGGAAGTCAGAATATATCTATATACAATGGTTGCATTGTAAATGAGAACAACAATAAGAATAGAAACAATGTTGATCTGGCTTGGTCCAGAAGTGAAAATTTATTTCCTTCTTTTCTTTGTTGAATAGTATTTACTAAGTACCAATCATTGCACTAAACATTTTATAATTATAATCTCATTTGATCTTCACAACAACCCTGCAAGAGAAGTTTTATCATTATCTCTCTTTTGCAGATGAGGAAATGGAGGAAAACATATGTTAAAAATAACTTGCTCATGATCACAACTAGGAAGTGCCTGAGGCTGGATTTGAACTCAGATCTTCCTGATTCCAGGCATGAATGTACTATTCACTGTATTACCTACCTGCCTAGGTTATTGAGGGGAAGTTCTGCATCTGCTGGGTTAGAGTAGATAATTTTTTAATTCTAGTGATCTATGTTTTAGAGACAGATAATTCCATAGTAAGAAGGTTAAGATTTAGAGCAGAGAAAAACAAGACCCAAATTATTGAAATTACACTCACTAATTTTTATTCTGGGACTAGGACTCAAACCCCAGTTTATCTAGATTACCTTGGGCAAATCAAATGACCATTCTGGTTCTCAGTTTCTTCATATGTAAAATGAAGCAGTCATTCTAATTCATCTTTAAGCCCAGTTTCTGCCCCAGATCCTATAATCAACTTCTTAATCCATTATATTTAAATATAATAGAAATGTTTTTTCAATTATCTAGCTGGTTAGGGAAGTTGGAGGTTTTTTTAAGTTTCAATACAAAATTATGTTAACAATACAAATATTTCTACTTTAAAATGTCAGTCCTTAAACACTCCAATAAAACACTTCCCATAAATACAATCTTCATTTCTCATGCTATCAATTTTCCATCTTTCCTGATAGATAGTATTAATCTTTTTAGAAATTTATTTTTTAAAAATCATAATAAATGTCTAAATTTTATTGCTTTATAAAGATACAAAATTGAAATGCTATCCATTTAATTATTATAAAATATATTTCTTTAAAATTGCATACAGGATGTAAATTATAGTAGTAGCCTATTACATAACACATTTTGTTATCAAACAAATGTCAATTTGTCATGATTAAAAACAGATCCAACAAATCATAACTACTTTCATTGAGATCCTAAATTATAATAAATCATATTTATACAAGTTGGCTATTGTCCTACAATTTTCCAAGGGTAATTCTTATAACCATTCTTACAATATCTTTATACAGATAAGAAAAAATGAGACTCAGAAAGAATTAATGATTTGATCAAGATCCCACAACTAGTTAATAGCATGATTGATATTTGAACTCAAGTCTCTTGAATCCAAGTTTTTTGCTCTTAACACTTCACTCTGGCCCTGTAAAGGAAACTCCACTCCCATACCCCCACTCCCCACCCCCACCAAAAACCAGGATTACAAAGTATCTCTACCCTGTCCCTCTTCTCAAACTTTGAAAGTGAGACCTGTAAAATTAAGGGGAAAAGATCTGAAAACCAGCTTCAATTTTATGGGGAAAAAAATGAAGATTTTAAAGTATTTGTAACTTTTGAGCCAAAGGGATAGGAGAAAGAAATCATAAATCAAATAACCTATTTTCCAAGCTATCAAGTATTTCAGAACCTTCATATTAGCCTCTTCCACAAATATGCCTACAAAAGCCAACAGTAAAAAGACTATTTTTCTAAAGTACAAAACACTCTTTTTGATTTTATGAGTTTGGAAAGACTTCTAATTACAATTCACTCTGTAAAGCCAATTGAATCCTAAAAACAGTTTTCCCAATTTACTTCTCATTCTTAGTCTCAAAGCAAATGGAAAACATATTGTGCATTTGAAGTAGCAATCTGTTAATGCTGTGTTGGTCCAATGGGCCCTGTCCTTTTAACAGGTGTTAGCCTCAGAACCTCCCAGCCATCTACTTTTACCCACTTTTGCTTCATTTTAAACCAACAATATTTGTTGACAACCCCCCCAAAAAAAAGCTTGTAAGAGTTTATGTCTTAAGTACATTAGAAAAGCATTCTGTACTAGGTATTCATTATTCACAAAATTTTAGAGACAAAAAGAGATCATAGATACAACTCCTCCTTCTCCCTTCTTCACCACACACCCCCTATATACCTTATTTAAAAACTTCAGGTCTGTAGAAGTTCTTAAACTTATTTATTTATTTATTCATTTATTTGCCATGCACCCTTCTGGTAGTTGGGTAAAACCTATGAAACCCATCTCAAAATGTTTGACCAATGAATAAAATAAAATACTTAGGATTCCAAATTGAATCAATTATATCAAAATACAGTGATTAAAATAATAAAAATTCAGGGACCTCCTGAAATCTGTCATGGATCCCAGGTTAGGGATCTTTGGTTTAGAAGAGTCCAGGTTTCAAAGTGGACTTGCTTGATTCTGTCATGAAATTTTAGTGGACTAAGATTCAGAAGATCTGAGCTCAAATTCTAAGTATGATACAGTATCTGTGCATCTAGGGCCAAGATATTCTTTGTGCATCTTAGTTTTTTCATCAGAAAAATATATATAATGATACTTATGTCACTTACTTTACCAGAAAGTTATGATGACAGTGCTTTTGTTAACCTCAAAATGATAGATAAATGTAAATGGTTGCCATAAACACAGCATTCTTCATGAAGGAAGCATGACTCTGGATTAGCGCTTGGTTTGGAATGAAATTTTGCTATTAGCTTTTGTCTTTTGAGCATCTCTTAAAATTTCTAGGCTTCTGTAAGTTAAAGATGTGTTTATCTCAGTAGTTATTATTATGATGAAAACTTTCTTTGCAAATTTATTCAAGTAAGTTTTAGAGCCACAAAAATTACTTTGATTCTACTGAACTGCCCCTGAAGCAAAATGAACCATTCTCCCCAAAGCAGAATTTCTCATCTGAGTTCAAGTTCAAGTAATTCTCTACAGGCTAAAAATCACAGAGGATCTGGTCATGGTAAACACAAAATCCCATAAAAGTTGAACAGTAAGAGAATGGAAGAAGAGGTTTGGCTTCTTAATCTATATTAAGCAGCCAATTTTCCTGAGGTCTAAACTAGCCTCTCTCAGGAGTACTGTCAATTAACATGACAGCTAAGGGAATAGCTTTAGAAATGATTGAAATAAAAGGAAAGACAAAGTTAGCAAAGATGGTGAATTATGCTTACTGCATCATCACAACTACCATTAACTGGTAGATTGATTTTTCATGATTTCTGATTTTTTCAGAAGCACCAAATCTCTGGATGCAATGTAGGATGGCAAATGTCAGAAAAATGGAAAAAAGGGTAGGAAAAAAACAGAGGTCATTAGTGAAAAAGACCGGTTACTTATGGAAAACTGCCTGACTACACATTCAATAGACCAGCAGACTAGAGTCTCTATATAAGTTTAAGAAAGGAGAAAAAGAATTCAGCAGTTATAAAATAAAACCACATAAATCATCAGTATTTCTATATATTACCCACAAAGTCTAGCAGCAAGAGATAGAAAGGGAAACACCATTCAAAGTAATTGTGGATGATATAAAATGTTTGGGATCTATCTGCTAAGACAAACCCAGAACTATATGAACACAATTACAAGAGATTTCATACAAAGTCCAATTGAAACAGTTGGTAAAATATTACCCAATGGTAAAATATTACCTAATTGGTTAAATATACTCAATTGCTCATGGGTAGGTTGAACTAATATAATGAAAATGACAATTCTACCTAAATTAATCTATTTATTCAATGCCATATCAAATAAACTTCAACAGCTATTTTATAGAGCTAGAAAAAATAATAAAATTAATCTGGAAGAACAAAAGGTCAAGAATATTAAGGGAATTAATAAAAAAAATGCAAAGGAAGGTGGTCTAGCCACAGTTCTAAAACTAAATTATAAGACAGCAATAATCAAAACTATTTGATATTGACTAATAAATAGAGAGATAGATCAGCAGAATAGGTTAGCTACACAAGCCAGAGTAGTAAATAAGGGCAGCTAGGTGGCACAGTGGATAGAGCACCAGCCCTGGAGTCAGGAGCACCTGAGTTAGAATCCAGCCTCAGACACTTAATATTACTTAGTTGTGTGGCCTTGGGCAAGTCACTTAACCCCATTGCCTTGCAAAAATCTAAAAACAAAAACAAAAACAGAGTAGTAAATGATCATAGTAACCTACTGTCAGCTTTTGAGAAAAGAACTCACCATTTGACAAAAAACTGCTAGGAAAATTAGAAAATAGTATGGCAGAAACTAGGCATGGAATAAAATTTCACATCCTATTCCTTAACTAAATAAGATGAACAAGAAATAGTTTGCCTCTCAGATCTATGGAGAAGGGAAGAATTTGATTTAAAAAGATATAAGAAACATTAAGTGCAAAATGGATTAATTTTGATTGCATTGAATTAAAAAGTTTTGTTCAAGCAAAACTAATGTAATCAATATTAGAAGTGAGGCATAAAGAAAGTAAAAGGCCTCACATTTTCACATATATTTTGTTTTTTTGTTTTTTCTTTCTCATGGTTTTCCTTTTTGTTCTGATTTTTCTTTCACAACATGACTAATATGTAAATATGTTTAACGTGATTGTACATATATAATTTATATCATTCTCGAAAAGGCCTCATTTCTCAAATATATAGAGAATTGAATCAAATTTATAAGAATACAAGTCACTCACTAATTGAGAGATGGTCTAAAAATAAGAGCAGGCAGTTTTCAGATGAAGAAATTAATACTATAACTATGAAAAAATGTTCTAAATTACTACTGATTAGAAAAATGCAAATTAAAACAACTGTGGTATAACCTCAAGTTATCAGATTCGTTATTATGACAGAAAAGGACAATGATAAATGTTGGGGAAGATGGAAGAAAACTTGAACATTAATTCATTGCTGGTGAGGTTGTTAACTGTTCCAATTATTCTGGAGAACAATTTGGAACTTTGCCCAAAGGACTATAAAAATGTGTATATTCTTTGCTCCAGCAATTCCACTATTATGTTTGTATCCCAAAGAGATCATTAAAAGGGAAAAGGAACCACATGCACTAACACACATATAGCAACTCTTCATGTGGTGGAAAAGAATTGGAAATTGTGGGGATGTAGTCATGACTGAACAAGTTGTGGTTTATGAATATAATGGAATACTATATTGTATTATAAGAAATGATGATTGGTTGAATTTCAGAAAAATCTAGAAAGACTTATATGAATTGATACTGAGAAGTGAGCAGAACCAGTAGAGCATTGTATACAGACAGTAACAGAAATGTGGTTTCATTATCAAATATGATAGACTTAACTCTTCTTAGCAATACATTGATATAAGACAATTCCAAAAGACTTGTATTGGAAAAATGTTAACCTATCTAGAGGAAGAACTATGGAATCTGAATGCAGAAGGAAGCATATTATTTTCACATCTATTTTGTTTTTTGGTTTTTTTCTTTCTCATGGTTTTCCCTTTTGTTCTGATTTTTCTTTCACAACATGACTAATGTGGAAATATGTTTAACATGATTGTGCATGTATAACCTATATGTGATTGCTTGCTGTCTTGGAAAGTGAGGAGGGAAGGGAGGGAAGAAGAAAAATGTGCAATTCAAAATCTTATAAAAATGAATGTTGAAACTATTTTGGCATGCAATTAGAAAAAAAAATACTATTAAATTTTTTTTTAATGGAGCAGGTAAAAGAGATTTTCCTTCTAAAAAGTCTGTGAACAGTGGTAAGCTGGGAAAAGGGAGAGTGGAACTGACAGTTAAAATTCCCTTACTCATACCTCAGGCTATAACTGCTTGTCCTAACCTGAGCTTCCTTGCCCTTCCTTGTTTGAAGTGGATAAGTAATTTCTTCTTCCAGCAGCTGTATAAGATTCAAGAAACAGGAAGCTTTTTCTCCTTTCTAAATCTTAAAAGTTGAAAAAAAGAACCCTTAATGTAAAATATGAGTATGCCTGCTCTTATTAACTAGTGCCATGCACTAGATCCTACTAGAGTACAGAAGACTTGAAGATAGCAAGCCAAGACTCCTCAAATGTAGATACTAAGTGAATCTCAGTTGTGTGGGTGAAAAGTTACCAGTTTGGCTGGTGTTACACCATAAGGTTTCCTAAGAGTGACCTAGATGTGAAAACTAGGCCAATTCTTACAAATGAAGTCACATCTCTTTCTCAATTATAGAAAAGCTGAAGCTAGACCACACACAGAGGAAGTACACATCTATTAAGGAGCTTTAGGAAAGAACTTTGCACCTAATTGGAACAAGAGTGCCAAATGGGAGAACTATACTCATAGCTAGAATGTCCAGGGAATGTCTGCTAAGGCTAAATGACTGAAGAGGAAGGAAGGCAAGTATCCTGATGAAGAGATAAAAGGAATGTATGTGTACCATTGTAATTGTGTATTTTTCCTTTGCAAGTTGGGGCTATATTGAAATTCAGAGAATACACAAAATATCAGTTTCTTCAACTGCAAATGAGAGAATTCAATTAGAACAGGGGATCAACCAAATTTGCATCATGGACCTTTTAGATAGGATGTTAAAATCTAAGACTCCCTTTTCAGGATAATATATTTAAATGCATAAAATAAAAGATGTAGAATTAGCAAAGAAATAATACATTGAAATAGTTTTAAAATTTTAAGTTTATGGACTCTATATTAAGAATTCTTGGACTAGATGATTGTTAAACTTCCTTTTAACTGATTCTATAATAATCATAATGTGTTTATCATAGTGTCTTTGGATTTATCTCTTCTTCCTCATATCTGATTTATTTTGATAGTCTACAATCCATCTTGCACACACCATCGATTTGATTAATCTTTGTCAAACAGCTTTCATCATATCTGCTATCCTATTAAATACTCATGATGATTCTCTATTGTCTATAACATCAAAGGCACTAGTCTTGCTTAGCTTTTAAGGCTATTCAGGGCTGGTCCTTAGACAGGTCATTCCCCTGAGCTTAGGACAAATTTGAAATGAAACAAAGTACTTGTAGGTCATTCAACAGTGTATAAAAGAGATTTGATTAGGAACTGAAAAAGAAAGATATTTAACAAGGATATAATGAGGGGCAGCTAGGTGGTACAGAGTGGATAGAGAACCAACCCTGTAGTCAGGAGGACCCGAGTTCAAATTCAGACGCAGACAGTTAATAATTGCCTAGTTTTTTGACTTTGGGCAAATCATTTAACCCCATTGCCATAAATAAATAAAACAAACAAATAAATAAGTGAATGGATGAATGAATGAATAGATAGATAGATAGACAGATAGATAGATAGATAGATAGATAGATAGATAGATAAAGTGGGCACGTAAATAAATAAATAAATAATGAGGATATAATGAGAACTCAGAATTGGTTTGACTATCTCTGAGTTGGCTATGATGATCTTCCAGTAAAGCATCAGAGACCACCTAGAGACCTTTATGGATGTTTTGTATTCAGGTAATCAGGAACTGCTATCAATTATCACAGGCTTTAGACAATTAAGTCAATTAAATCTTGAGGATGATTTTGATACTTCTTAAATGAATGACAGGGTGAATATTAGGATATTTACAATGAATATTTTCTATAACCAACCTCATCTGTCTTAATTGCTATGTTGCCTTGGACAAATCACTTAACCTCCTAGGTTTCAGTTTCCTCATTTATAAAATGAGAGTTGGATTAGTTTATCTTTGAGGTCCTTTCCAGAGCTAACCTTTTTTCTCTAGTAGACTAGTTTCCTCATTAGCTCCCATGTAAAATTAACTTATATGTCCATGGATTTACCCATTCTTTTTCCCATAGTTCCATAACAATTGCCTTCATTGCTCTGTCTTTAAATCCAAGAAACCACTTTTAAGTACATTTCAAAATATATTTAAAAATACATTTAAAGCTGTTTCTCAACTATTCTTGCCCAACCTGATCTGTTTTCTCTTTGAATACTTATGTATATTATATTAAATGGTAGTTGATCTTCTCTATATTTTGTTTTATGTTAATGATATTATCTCCCCAATTGGATTTCAATGTCCTGAAGGGTAAGTACTGTATCTTATAATGGTGTTTTTGGTTTTTGTTTCTGTTTTTTAATGATAGTATCTGGCATAATCCTGGAATCAGAATAGTTACTCAATGAAACCCTGCTGATTGATCATATTAGTTAGTACAACTTTAAAAGGGAGGCTAAACCAATTCTTTCAAACCACACTAGAACTTATATTTACACTTTTCCTTTCTATAATTCTGACTTTCCGCATTGTGGTTTCAATATATCATGTGTTGGCATAAACTTATGGTAGTTTTGCCAAAGCCTTAGATGACATTAGAGGGCCAGAAGATGATAGAGAAAAATTTTAGAAGCTCAGAAATACATAATATAGAGAGTTTTGTATAATAATCAACATAAGCTTAATCTTTTAATACCTTAATAATTCAGATTTCTTCTCTGGTACAAAGAAAAGGCCAAATATTTTTGTACAAATTTTCTAGATTGCAGGCCCTCCATGCCCCAAACCTCCATGATGTGGAAAGGATAACTGTATACATATGCATAGATAGAGAGATAGAGATATAATTATAATTAGATAGAGATATAATTATAATTAGACCTTTCATTTATAATATCAACCATCATTGATAATTCATAAGTGTTTATTGGTTGATTGATCCAGAATCTATTAAGCACCTACTGTGTGCCAGGCCTTGTGCCATACATAGGGTATGCCAATATAAAATCAGATGACCCTTCCACTCAAAGAACTTACATTCTACCAGACTCCACAGATAGGAAAATGGTGATCAAAGAAGAAAAGTTTGGTCTAGTCAGTCATAAAGATTGTAAGCGAAGCCATGGAGCAGTAGATTGCCATGTTCTCTCAAGAAGAAATGATAATAATAACTAGATTATTGTTCCCTTAGGAAAAAGTGAGCATTTTATTGAAGGGGATGGGAAGATGGCAGTGACAGAGGAAATGATAGTGAACACTAATGAAATGTTCATGTCAGGAAATCCAGAAATCAAGAATGAAAAAGTATGATAGAGTTTATTTGGTGAGAATCAACAGAGGAAGGAACAGGAGTAACATGAGTATGAGAGTAAAGTGCAGACTACTTATTACAAAGGGAAGACATAAAGAGCTTGGGTATTAAGCCAAAAGCCTGTTATGGAAACTTGACAGAACAGTAATGGACTTCCATTATATGAACATCTTTTTGGAATGCCCTTTCCCCAAACAGAACAACATTTGATGCTAACTGAATTGCTTAAGGAGCTTTTTATCCTTCAAAAGTTAGTGATAATAACAAGGCAATTTATTTTTATGAACTTCTTTTTGCTAACTTTGAGAAATTGAATGCTGAAGAAAAAAATTAAAACCTTTGGAGGAAAGGGCCATTTCATCACCAAATTTATGATAGTGAAGAAAAGGAGAGCTGAGTCTAGTTTGAAATTCACTTTAGATTTAGGGAAAGCAAATTTCAAAAGGTTCAGGGAAGCACTTAGTAAGATCCTGTAACCGAAAATTCTAGAAGGAAAGTCAACCTTGGAAGTTGGAAACTCTTGTGAATGAAATCTAAGAGAATCTGAACTCCATGAGAATCCATAATTACAGGACAAGAATGAAAATAGGAACCTTTTTTTCAAATACCTCAGGCAGTTACATGATTTACTCATAAACCAATTTAAATTTTTAAATGTGTAAACTATGGAAGCAGTGACAGGTATAATAAACCTTGCTATAATCTTGTAAAAATAGAATCAGGAGTGTTCAAGATCATATATGAAGTTAGGATGCTGAGAAATACAAAGGGCCACAAAATGGGCAGTTTAACTATATGGAGAAAACAAGGGGAGAATCCAAGACAGGGGTCCTCTTCTGTGTTTCTTCTCAGGTAAATGACATAAAAAGATAGATGACATGTAGAGAAAAATCCAAGCTTCTCAGCTCTGATTTTGCTTTTATTTTTTCCTAACGTGTTGAATGATTTTTAGACTGGAAAGGTCAGGACAAAAATGATTAATAGAAGTCCTTCAAAGGTTTAAGTCACTAGACCAGACAAACTACATCTAAAGCATGGAAAGAATTTGTAGTTGTGATTGTTGATTTTCACTGATCCTTTAAAGATCAGGGCAAACAAGAGGAGGGCAAATATTATCAGTTTTCAACAGAGAAAAGTTGATGCACAGACTTTAGACTAGTGAGCTTGTCTCTGATTCCTAAAAGTATTATATAATATATTATTGTAAGGATAGCTTGGGAACATCTTGGAAAAAAGGTACAGTTATCATAAAGAATCTGTGTATTGCTTTATCAAAATCAGGTCAAGGCAGATTAATATTTCCTTTTTGAGACTGTTGCTAGACTTAAAGATAAGGGAAAATCTGTAGATACAGTTTATCTAGATTTTTTTTAATTTTTTTTTTTAATTTAAGGCAATGGGGTTAAATGGCTTGCCCAAGGCCACACAGCTAAGTAATTATTAAGTGTCTGAGGCCGGCTTTGAACTTAGGTACTCCTGACTCCAGGACCAGTGCTGTATCCACTGAACTACCTAGCTGCCCTTATCTAGATTTCTTAGCAAAATAGTGACATAATTTCTCATGCTATCTTTAGGGACAAGATAAAAATAGTGGTTGCCTAAATAACCCTGAATTTAGGCCAGGTCAAAATCTGTTGACCCCAAGAGTCTAATGGAGGAATGTTCTCATGGGATTTCCTAGAATTTCAATAGAGGTAAGAAGAGAAATTAAATCTTCCTCTGATTGGGTACCTTAAACCTTCCAACTCCATCTGGGCAGCATATCCCTTAAGGGGCCAGGTTGGGCATCTTCCAGTTGCCCCAAAGTAATGACTTTTCATCTGTGCCAGCAGAAGGCAACTTTTATCTCCTGCTGCCAATCCCATCACCCAAGTGGGATGAGAAGAACCTCAGGTGAAAAGAGGGATAATCTTTCATTTAACCTACCTTCCATCTCCTGCTGTGCCTGTCCCTTTAGAGAAGAAGAAATTCGACCCTTTCATCCCTCTCTCCACCCTCAAGTTATAAACAAACACCATTCACTTCTTCCACTTTGTCCTATGGAATTTCTGTTCCATAAGCAACAGACTTTGCCTCATCCTAAATCTTTCGCTCTCCCATTTTTCCATAATAATATTATATTACAAATAATATAATAATAATAATAATAATAATAATAATAATATTGAAAATGGGTTCCCCTTTAATGACATAGCCTCCCTCACCACCCTTTTCAGTATTGACTGAACCTCTACTCATTTCCCTTGAATCACTGATTGAGAAAGAGTTGAAATACTTTCTCCTTATTCCCTCCTTCAAGGTCTCTCCCTGTTTCCATTTTTCAGTAACTTCTCTTCCCTTGAGGTTCATGCTATTAATGCCTACCACTCAAACAAAATGCTGGTAGCAGTAATCTATAGATATCCAGGTCATTCCTGTTCCTTCCTCAATGAGTGCAGCACATAGTTCATAATTTTTTTTCCCTCCTTAACTCCTACCCTCATACTAGGAGACTTCAATATGCATATTAACTCTTCCCCAAATACCCTAACTAGTCAGTCCTTCCATCTACTCAATTCCCATGACCTACTCTTCCAACCCCATCTCTCACACACCCAAAGGCAGTCATCTTTCATCCTGTCATCACCTAAGAATGTACTACTCCCACTTTCAAGAATTTCAAAATTTGCTTATCCTTTGATCCAGCAATACCACTACTGGGGTGGTATCCTGAAGAGATCATAAAAAAGGGTAAAAATCCCACATGTTCAAAAAATATTTATTTTAACTCTTTTTTGTAGTGGCAAGGAATTGAAAATTGAGGGGATGCCCATCATTGGGAATAGCTGAACAAATCGTGGTATAGGTATCTGGATGGAACACTAAGAAATCATGAGGGACAAGTTTTCAGAAAATCCTGGAAAGACTTGCATGAATTGACACTGAGTGAAATGAGCAGGGCCAGAAGACTATTATACACATTAACAACTACATGGGATGATGATCCACCTTGATGAACTTGTTCATTTTAGCTGTATACTAATCAAAGATAATTTTAAAAGACTTGTGATGGAAAATACCATCCATATTCAGAGAAGGAATTGTGGAGTTTAAATGAAAACCAGAGCTTATTATCTTCATTTTTTAAAAGTTGTCTTCTGTATCATGTCATTTCTCTCTCTCTAATGTTTTCTTCCATTTGGATCTGACTCTTCTCTCACCACATGATCAATATGAATCTATGTTTAATGTGGTTATAAATGTAGAACCTATATCAGATTACTTTCCATCAGGGTGAGGGAGAAGGAAGGGAGGGAGAGAGAAAAATTGTAAAACTCAAAACCTTTTTTAAAATAATTGGTAAAAATTACTGTTACTTGTAGTTGAAAAAACAAATAAATAAAAAAATTAAACTTTAATTTAAAAAATTTCAAAATTTTAATCTGACCATAATATATTAGCTTTTCATCTTTCCCTTTGCCTTCCCTTATCAAACTCTACTTTTTTCTGCACCATAATCTTCAATCCCTTAACCCTTTGCTTTTCTCTCTGACATCTTCCCTGCACTAGTCACTCTTTCCTCTTGACCTCATCTTGACCCCTTGGTGAACCAATTCAATTCTGCACTATTTTCTTCATTTGGATCCTTAGCCCTCTTTTCATTTCATTGATAATGCCCTGCCAAGGTCTCAACTTTCTAGTACTCCCAACATTTCCTGCCTTCAGACCTACACATATGCTGTGGAGAAAATCATGTAAACATTCTAACTGGTCTCCTACAAATGTATGTTACACAAACTCAATTTCACTTTCACTAGTACCAGGCAACCCTTCTACAACTCCATAATGAACTCTCATTCCACTCACCAGAATAGCTCTTCCAATTTTCTTCATCCTTTTTCAAACCTTATATGGTTCCAACTCTCCCTACCTATCTCAGCTGATATTTTGCTTTATATTTTACTGGGAGAAAAATGGAGTCCATTTGTCAAAGGTTCCCTCTTACCCACTCTTTCTCATCACATGTCACTTATTATTCCTTGTGCTACTATTTCTTCCTTTACTAACTCTTTATGAATGGTAAGCCGTCTACCTGCTCAAGTGATCTTTTCTGTCATCTACACTCTATCTTTATTTTCAATCTTTCCCTGTCTATTGACTCATGTAGTACTGCTACAAATAGGCCCGTGTTTCTACTATCTTCAAAAATCCTCACTTAATTCTTTGTTTTCCATTAACTAGTATCTATACTTCTGACCTTTGTAGCTAATGTCCTTGAAAAGGCCATTTATAAAAAGTACCCCAACTTTTTCTCTCTCCTTACTTCTTAATCCCTTTGATTCAATTTGGTTTCCAGTCTTATCATTCCACTAAGATAGCTCTATCCAAATTTACCATAGATTTCTTAGTTGTCAACTTCATTCCCCAATTTTCATTCTTTATTGAGCTCTCTCTGAAGCTTTTGCCACTGTTTACTCTCTCTTCATTGATATCCTCTTTTCTCTAGGCTTTGGGATACTACTCTGTCCTGGTTCTCTTCCTATCTAACTGATCACTCCTTTTTTTCTCCTTGCTCTTCCAGATCATGCCTCCTAGTCATGAGTATCCCACAGGATTCAGTTCTGAATCTTCTTCTCTTCTCTATTTATACTACTACATTTGATGATCTCATCATTTTCTATCTCTGCTGATGTTAGTCAAATCTATCTATCCTGCCTCTACCTCTTTGATAACCTCTAAAATCACATCTCCAGTTGCTTTTCAGATATCTTAAACTTAACACATCTAGGGACAATTAGGTGGTACAGTGGATAGAACACCGACCGGGAGTCAGGAAGACCTGAGTTCAAATTGGGTCTCAGACACTTAATAATTACCTAGCAATATGACCTTGGGCAAGTCACTTAACCTCATTGCCTTGCAAAAACCAAAAACCAAAAAAAAAATACTTCAAAATACATCTAAAACCGAGGCAGCCAGGTGGCACAGTGAATAGAGCACTGGCCTTGGAGTCAGGAGTACCTGGGTTCAAATCCAACCTCAGACACTTAATAATTACCTAGCCATGTGGCCTTGGGCAAGCCACTTAACCCCATTGCCTTGAAAAATCTAAAAAAAAACATCTAAAAATGAACTCATTAACTTTCTCCCTAAACTTTCTCCCCAACCATCTTCTCTATTACTGGAGAGGACAACACCTTACTCCATCCACTTTCTCAGGCTCACAGCCTAGTCATCCTTGACTCCTCATTATCTTTTGCACAATCCCCCAGTCTGTATCCAATCTGTTGCCAAAGGCCTGGTGATTTCACCTTCTTTTTTCACTATCTCTTAAATATGCTCCTTTGACAGTGGTACTGCTCTTGAACAGATCATCATTTTATCCCTGAAGTATTGCAATAGTCTGCTGGTGGAACTAGCTGCCTTTAATCTTTCCCACTCTAATCCATCCTTCTTTCATTCACTCAAGTGATTTCCTGAAGCTTAAGACACTCATTCAATAAACTCCAGTGGCTCCCTGGTGCCTCAAAGATCAAATAAAATATTCTTTGTTTAAGATGCAAAGACCTTCATAACCTGCCTCACCTCTCCACTCTTCTAACATTTTCCTCTCCTTCCTGTAATATTCCATCCAGTCCCATTAGCTTCCTTGATGTTTCATGAGCAAAACACTCCATCTCTTGTCTCTGTACTATTCTTTATGGCTGGAATAATCTGCCTCCCACCCTGCAGATAGAGCACTGACTTGGACTGCAGTTCCAATCCAGCCTCAAACATTTACTAGCTGGGTGACCTTAGACAAGTCACTTAATCTTTATTGTTTCACATCCTGGACCATCTCCAGTCATCCTGATTCATATCTGGTCACTGGACCCAGATGGCTCTGGAGGAGAAAGTGAGGCTAGTGACTTAGTACAGCATCTCCACATTCAAATCCAATTCTGTATGTTTGTCATGGCATCACCTTCCTGATTTCATGGTCTTCTTCATGAATGAAGGACAGCCATTAATTAATTAATTAATCTCCCTCCTCATCTTTGTCAACTGGCTTCCCTGGCTTCCTTTACATAAAAATTCCATCTGCAATATAAAAATTCCAGTTGCCTTCCCAAAGTCTCTCAACTCTAGTGATTTCCCTTTGTTTTTTTTACTTATCCTTGTTTGCCCATTTTTATTTATTCCCTCTTCCATCACTTTTGAACTCCTTGAGAGCAAAGACCTTCAATTACCTTAGTGCCTGACACATGTTTATTGACTGACTGACTGAGAGAAGAAACTAAGGCCTAGAGTAGTAAAATAACTTGTCCAGTGTCACATTGATAGGAGTGACAATGTATTTTTCATCTCTATCAGGGACTCCACATTCAAAGCTCTTTCCACATATCAACTACAACCTATACAAGTCTGGTGATTTTTTTTTGATGAAATGTCATGTATGCTTATTTGGAAAAACCTAGTGATACAAAATTTAAATTATAATTTAATTATACACCATAGAGTACTGGTAACTGTAACAACCAATTCTGAAAAAAAATACTTAGAACTTGCTTTTAAATTTAATCTATATTATTCACATTTTTCCATTTTTTAAGTCTAAGTAATCAATAAAACAACCAATCAAACATTTGATCATTTCCCAGATATAAATGCTCACCTTGAAAATGTACCAATTGGCTCTCAAACCACTTCCAATTGGCCCCAACATATCACCGATAAATGGAAACCATAATTTTTTAAAAAAATTTTACAAGAGGGGCAGCTAGGAAGCACAGTGGATAAAGCACCGGCCTTGGAGTCAGGAGTACCTGGGTTCAAATCTGGTCTCAGACACTTAATAATTACCTAGCTGTATGGCCTTGGGCCAGCCACTTAACCCCATTTGCCTTGCAAAAATCTAAAAAAAATTATTTTACAAGAATCTAAGACAGTGTATTCTTCTAACTTTCTAATTTAATCCATGACTTGTACCCTGATTTAGTCCTGTAAATTCTATTGAATCCAGAGGTATGTTAGGGATTCTTAATACACTCATGATTCTTGGATCAAATTATTTTTTCCTCCCGGAAATTTAATGTGCCAAATTATCACACCATTATGTGAATATTTTAGGAATTCAAATAGGTATAACCAAAGCTATACCTTGTAATTTTAGAATCTAGGGCAAGTAATGCTAAACAGGGGGCAAGCAGCCTGAAATGGCATAGACAACAAGAATAAAATTCATACCCTCTAATCAACTTCTTAATTAATTAGTGATATGAAAATAATATAAAATGTAATTAAGACATTCAATTAAAGTAGGAGGGTGATTCATTCTCTGCATTAAATAGAAGAAGGAGTATATATGTTCAATTTTTTTCTGTGCTCTAAAATTGAGTCTTTTAGTACAATGTACTAGTGACAACATGTTAGTTAGGGATCTGGGAAAAAATGTTTTTCCCAGTCTCCCTGGGTGGAAAAAAGGAGTAACAGAGTTTCCACCTGATATGGAGAACTACTTCTCCATCTTTTCCTGATAACCCACAAGAGGTCTTCCCAAATAAGAGGAATACATTAAAATGTCCTGATTTTTCCTTTACTTCATTTCTGTCTCAACTAAACTTGGATTTTCTTATACAGGGGATGAATCTTTTCTTGGAGGCACAAGAACTTTTCAGTTTTCCTCTTCTGGTTTCTCATATCTTTTCCTAAATTAACTTAGGAGTCAGAGAAGTAATAAAAACACAAAGAATGTAGAACAGATAAAGTTGGACACTTGTCATTTAGATATGCCCACTGATTATAGCTTTGAAGACTTATCCAAGTACAAAGATTTTATCCATATCCTTATAATGAGAATAGTTTGGCTAGCGTTGGGTAACTACTGATATATGTTGGGTGGGTACAGCAGGTTTAGACCTAAAAACAAAGGACCTTACTTTAGCCCAATCAGACTATTATGGAATAACTTAATAGTCTTTCAGATAGAATCTGGGAATTATCTTCTTGAGATAGATGTAATATATACTTATAATATGACAAAAATATACATAACATGAGAAGAGATTGTTTTGCTTCCATGTAAAGAGCTAAGAAACTCACTTAAGAATAAACTTGTTCTGCTGCTGATTCTGCTATTACTGCTACTACTATTACCACAACTACTTCTCAAAGCAGTACTAATAATTCCTCACATTTATATGGTGTTTTAAGGTTTAGTCTTAAAATGTAGCATTTTCTTCATAATTCTAAGAAGGAAAGGTAGTGAATTATCTTCATTTTACAGATTTGGAAGTAAAACATATGGATATAAAGTGATTTGATCCTGGTCACCCAGTAGAAGTCAGAACTCACACCATGGTCTTCTGAATGGAAACCCAATTGCTTTTTTTCTACTACAGAAGTCTTAAGTTTACATAAAACGCTTTAGTTCCAAAAAATCTACAGAATTTTAGAATAGGAGGGGGAACTCAATCAATCTAACCTATATTTGAAAACAAACAAAAAGAGAATATTTACTATGATGAAGCCAACCTTTGCTTGAAGACTCCCCCTTGAGGATGATGCTAGTATCTTTGGACTCCTATCTTCCCCAGTACCTTTGGACTTCTTGTCTTCCTTGAGTCTTCCTTTTTTGGGGGGGCTAAACAATTCCAGGTTCTATTTTCACATGGGATAGATATCCCCAAATTATTAGTGCCTTTCCTAAAATGTAGTGACCATAAAAGAATATAATACTCCAAGTGTTGTCTGATAAAGATAGAGTACTTTGGAGTACTTTGACGGTTTTTGTAAAATAAAACAAATGAAAAAATCTTAAATATAAATCTTAAATATTAAATTAAATATAAATTAAAATTATATAAAATTAAATATAAATAAACATAAATATTTATTCTCTTCCTCCTTCCCTTAATTACTTTCTTATACTTTAGAAGTCAAGCATCTCAAGATCATGTTAGTTTTCTTTCTTTCTCCCTTTCTTCCTTCCTTTCTGGCAATAGGGCTTGAGTGACTTGCCCAAGATTACACAGCTAGGCAATTATTAAGCATCTGAGATCTTATTTGAACTTAGATCCTCCGGACTCCAGGACTGGTGCTCTATCCACTGTGCCACCTAGCTGCTAACCCCGCCCCCCCACACACACATTAGTTTTCTATGACTGTGATTGATACCTATTAAACCTGCAGTACAGTTAAACCCCCAAATGTTTTTCAGGCAAATTGGTGTCACACTCAACTTCTCCTTATCAAAGTATTTCCATATATAGCATCTTTTTTTATCCTCACACCAACCTTGTGAACTAAGTAGAACAAACATTATTATCCTCTGTTTTTAGACAAGGTAACTAAGGGCTATAAACATTAAGTGCTTTGTCCAAAATTATACAGTTATCTAGGGTGAGAGCCAAGTATGAATTTCAAACTGAACTTCTAATTCACTAAGATTTATGTTATGCCAGTTGTCAGATGCATGCATGTTTTTTCCCATCTTTACCATTTCACATTTTTGCTTCAGTGGTATTTATTTTATGTTTGTTTCCTTACCATGGGGAGGAGAGCAGAATAATTAGAGCTTTTCAGGATTTACCGGAAGGACAATTAGATTCTTTTAAAATAACATGTTAAATGAATTAATCTGCAATAATAACATCAGACTTTTGCAGTGGGTGTGAACAGAAACCCAGTCTCTTGACTCTAGTTTTCTACTGTCCTTTGAGAAGTCACTTCCAACAAGGAGGCAATTTTTTGATCAAAGGCCAAATCAAACAAAGAACTTAGGGCAGTTTTTTTTCTTTTTTAACCTCCAAGGGTGGCAAGCTAACAATCTAGTTTCATCCCTGAGGAGAAGTTTGTATGCTTTCCTCTGTTTCCCATGTACTTTTTAAGTCCCGTAGAACTGAGAAAATCATTTACTGTTTTCCGGACCCCTGAGTCATGAGAGGTTTAGGGATCAGAGGAAGGGGATTTAACAAGCTGCCATGAAAAGCACTGGAATTTTAATAGTAGAGGGCCCTTTTCCTACAACTGATGACATGACTGTCAAACTCACTCAGAGCATTGGAGAGGCACAAACTCCCGAAGCCTGTCTCTATCAAGATCTCAGGACCAGCTCTAACATCAACACAGACCCATTCAGTGGAAGCCCACTGGTGCCTGTGGGGGTGGGTTATATATCAAACTGAATATAATTCAGGTAGAGCAATGGAAGTCTGAAACTGAAGGTGGACATTATGAGTATTTATGGAGGGAGGGGATTTGCCTAGATCATCAAATACTAACCCTAAATATCCAGACTTTCAATTCTCCTTCTAGAACTTATTAGACTTCAATAAAAGTGATTAGCCTGGCTAGCAAGTGAATGGGGATTAAGGAAGAGACATGCATGGTGACTGTAAGGTGTTTCATGTTATCACATGAAAAATCAAAATAAACAAATATGAGATACTTTGTAGTTCTTTGAAAACACAACACCAGGGAAATGATTTACTCTTTTTGAAGCTGATTTTTGCCTCTAGAAATTAAAGACAAAAATCTTTTAAAACTTGCGTGTCAATTAGACAGGTTTCTTATAGACATTAAGTGTCTTTTTCTGAAACTTTAGCTTATCAAAAGTCAGCATCAATACTACTTTTAGGAGCTTGGTGTTTCCATTGCTTTGTACAAACTAAACTAAATCATGAGCCTAATTCCCAAATCCCCTGATCTGAGGTAGCATAGAAAAGATTATGTCCCTTAGGAGATATGAAGATGCTTTTGTTTTTTTTTTCTTGCTATAATGAAGTAAATATTTCTTTTAAAAAGGTAAAAAGGAATAGAAAGTTATATATATATATAGATTTGTAGTTTCATGTGCAATCATTTTTTAAATTATACTATTATGAAAATGTTTATTTTGTTCCATAAATTAAAAGTAAAACAAATAAAACATAAAAGATGTAATCCATTGTTAAGTGGTTAAAAAGAACTGGGGTTCAAAATGGGAAGAATACAGCTAGTTAGGCTTTGAACAGCTACCAGAGAGGAGAAATCCCTTAACCCCCCTTCAGGATTTTATAAATTCTGAATGGGGTAAAATATAGTAGGCCTGGTATGAGAAGGGAGGGTGTGTGTGCAGAACTCCTATAATATAATAGTTAATAGGTATTTTCCATCCTATTTCCAATGGGACCAAAAGCCCCCTAGATAATACATATTTTACTTTCCCTTTTGCCATTACAGGCAACAAAAATTGACCAACCCCCAACAGATTTAAATCAAAGAATGACATTGCTTTTGATGTGATAAAAATTAGATGATCATAAATTATTTTCTTGCCAGAAATAGAGAATTGTTGTCTTATAAACATTAATAAAATACTACACCAACCCCTGTGCCATCAGTCACTAATAGATCACAAGTCGAGAAACATAGTTATATAGAAAAATGAAGACATTAATGTTATCAAGAAAAAAAAAGCACAATTTAAACCAAGGTTGAGAGATTGATTTGGTGGTATTTCTAGACAATCATCCAAGAAGAAAATAATTTCATATAAGCATTTTATTTAATATTTAAATTATTCAGTTATGAAAATTATCGAATTTTGTCACTTAGTTTCACACATAATCCAAGTAGCCATATGAATATTTGTGAAGGCCAGAATATCATAACTGAACCAATTAGGAAGTGAGGCACCTATCTTACTAATTTTATTTAGCTCAACTAAGACATTCTGGCAGAGTAACTTTAAGTGAAAAATATCTGGCTTCAAATCCTACCATAGGCACTTATGAGGTGTTATGAACATGGAAAAGTCACTAAGCCTACATTTTCTCATATGAAAAATGGAACTCATGTTAACCTCTACATTTTAGGATTATTGCGAAGATCAAATGAGATATCATATGTAGATTGCTTTGCAGATTTTATAGCTCATTTAAATTCAGCTATTATTTTTCTTAAACACTCACTATATGAGTACTGTAGTGTATAGAGAAACCTTTCCTTCAGGGAGAGTATGATTAAAATAATGATGTCTTTGGTGATCAGACAAGCCCATAATAAAAGCTCTCCAAACATATTTTTTAAATCTCATTTACCTTTTCAGTTTAATTTCTACTATTATATTCAAAAAGTAAAAGGGGGAAAAGTTTTTTTTTTCCCTCATATATTGTGAGACCCTGAACTTTTATAATCTTTTTTTGCTTCTTCTCCAGGATCATTTTTTGCCTACATTGTTTGAAGGTTTTAGGGTACACGCTTTCTAATATTGTGAGTAAATTTCAGATACAGGCTCAATTTCATCTCTTTAAATCCCTTCAAATTACCTTGAATTTATTTTGAATTTGTAATAGGTTGCAGGGAGATCCTTCTACATTGCTGAGCTAAATAAAGTGTCAAAATGGTGTTTGGAGATGTTCATAACTTCCCCCACCTCATCCATGGGCTCATTTTTTTTCCTTTTTTTCTGTGCTCAGTGGCAATCTAGGGAATATATTTTAGTATATATTCAGAAATTACCAAAAACAAAAGAAAAAAACCTTTTTTTCCTTCATTCAATTCCCCTAATTCCCCTCAATTCATCTCCATCACCACCAATTCTGCAATTTAAATTTTTAGTAGCTATCAATTTACTGTGAAGGATTATGAAATTTAAAAAAGTAGGTAGGGGGCAGCTAAGTGGAGCAGTGGATAGAGCACTGGCTTTGGAGTCAGTAGGACCTGAGTTCAAATTTGACCTTAGACATTTAATACTTAGCTGTGTGACTTTGGACAAGTTAGTCTTGCAACCCCCCTCCTTCTCCCCCCAAAATTAGATGACATGGAAAAGGTAATTAACATTAAAAAGAAACATTTCCCAATATCAGATGGAATTTGTTACAACCAGGATTGATTTTTAATTTTTTTGCCCTCTCTTTTCTCCAACTTTTCTGAGAGGAACAGATGAGAAGGTGTTTGAAATGAAAAATCTGGGAGAGAATTTCCAAAATATCATATTCTCAAGGATTTAGAGAATTTAATAACACCAGGGGAACACTAAAATTAAAGGAATAGGTCATTTGGCAATGAGTGGTTTGGAATCATTGAATATTATGTAGCAATATGCTCTATTACCATTGTTTTTCTTCCTTCTGAAATTAAAAATCATTTAGAACCTATACTTACCTTTGATACTGAAATGTTTTTTGGCCAATCTAGAGTTTCCTTTCAAGTTGCAGTCACTTTCTCAGGAGAGGGTTATTTTGGTCACAAAAGAATTTCATGTGAAAATTCCCTAGTGAGGAAGTCTATTCAGATTTGGTGGAGGGAAGAAGGAAGATGCATAAATGTTAAGTCATAAGTATATGACTTATGAATTTATAGGTATAATTAGAAAGTGTTAAGGAGCTGACTCAATTCCTCTTTCCATCCTTATCTGACTTATTTCTAAATGGAATATTCAGTGACTCCTGGGGTTTGCTTATTTGGTAAAAGGTGTTTAACCCTCAATAAATATAGTATCAGCTATAATGTTAAGGAAGTACTCAGGGCCAATCTACAGCCCTGGTAGACAGGGCTAGCAGCTAGTCAGTTACTTATGTTGTGATATATCTCAGATCAGAAAAAAAAAATATTTTGACTATTATGACACTATGTACTCTTTGTACCCTGTATCAATATATTTTAACTAAATTTCCTGATTGAGACTTTATGTCTCTTTTTGAAATCCAGAATTTAGTGGAAACATACAGATAATTAAAGTAGAAGTGTTATTGAGACTAAATGATGTAGCTCAGCCATCAATTATCTGATTCATTTCCTAAGGTGTTTCTGTTATAAAAAGAAATCAGGAGGCAACATGAACTTGAATTTGTAGCACTTTAGATTACCTCCTATTTATCCTTTTTATATCTTATATGTATTAAATTGTTTGCATATTGTCTCCTTCATTAGATGGTTAACTTCTGGAGATCAGGGACCATGTTTTTGACATTTTTTTTTTAGGTTTTTGCAAGGCAAACGGGATTAAGTGGCTTGCCCAAAGCCACACAGCTAGGTAATTATTAAGTGTCTGAGACCGGATTTGGACCCAAGTAACTCCTGACTCCAGGGCCGATGCTTTATCCACTACTCCACCTAGCTGCCCCTATTGTTTTTGACATTTAAAAAAAATTCCCAGTATTTAACACAGTTACTGGTACATCGAAAGTGTTTAAATGATGCTTGTTGACTGACTGAAATGGTTTGTGAAAGACTTATTTACAAAGCAGTTATCCAAGTTTTGGCAATTACTTTTCCTTATTATTTATACTATATTTTCCATATTACTATTGTCATTTGATTAATTTAAAGCTTTGGAAAATGAAATGGAGACTTCCAGCCAAGATGGCAGAGAGAAGACAGACACAGTTCTAAAGTCCTATAAGCAAATTAGAAGATCAAGGACTAGTTTACCTGTCAGATCTATGGAAAGGGGAGCAGTTTATGACTAAGGAAGAGATAGAGAACATCACCAAAAATATGCTAGATGATTTTGATTACATTAAATTAAAAAGCTTTTGCACAGATAAGACCACTGTAACCAAGATCAAAAGAAATGTAGTAAATTGGGAAACAATCTTTACAACTAATGATTCTGACAAAGGACTCATTTCTAAAATATACAGAGAACTGAGTCATTTTTTTTTTTTAAAAAGCCATTCCCCAATTGACAGATGGTCAAGGGATATGCAAAGGCAATTTGCAGATGAGGAGACCAAAGCAACCCATAGCCATATGAAAAATTGCTCTAAATCATTAATTATTAGAGAAATGCAAATTAAAGCTTCTCTGAGGTACCACCTCCCACCTCTCAGATTGGCCAATATGACCAGAAAGGATAATGATCATTGTTGGAAGGATTGTGGGAAATCTGGGACACTATTACACTGTTAGTGGAGCTGTGAACTCATCCAACCTCTCTGGAGAGAAATTTGGAACTATTCCCAAAGGGCAACAAAAATGTGCATACCCTTTGATCCAGCAATACCACTACAGGGTATATACCCTGAAGAGATGATGAAAAAGAGTAAAAACATCACTTGTACAAAAATATTCATAGCAGCCCTGTTTGTGGTGGCAAAGAATTGGAAATGAAGTAAATGTCCTCCAATTGGGGAATGGCTTAGCAAACTGTGGTATATGTATGTCATGGAACACTATTGTTCTATTAGAAACCAGGAGGGACAGGAATTCAGGGAAACCTGGAGGGATTTGCATGAACTGATGCTGAGTGAGATGAGCAGAACCAGAAAAACACTGTACACCCTAACAGCAACATGGGAGTGATGTTCAGCCTTGAAGGACTGGCTCATTCCATCAGTGCAACAATCCTTATTCCCTCCTTCCCTTCCCTTATCATTACTCCCTTCTTCCCCCCCTTACCAGACAAAAGTTCCTGTGACATGAACATTGTCAAGTGGACTACCCACTTAACACTAGTGGAAATTTATTTGCTTCTATAGGCATTCTATATTGTCCCAGTTGCTCCTGTCTCTTACAAGGCATAGGGTAGAGTACTCTCAGATCTCTAATATCTGATGTCACAGGAAATAAAAAGGGAGAAAACAACCAACAACCTCTCTTAAGTCATATGGACAAATGTGTACAGCTTTTCATATGCTTCTGTGTCCTACTTACTCTGCTTTGATAGTTAATATAGAGGGAATTCACCTGACACAGGACCAGAGATAAAGTAATGTCAAGGAGAATTCCCAAGACGAGTTGAGGAAACAATTGTGGAGGTAGGAAGCAAAGCAAGTCAAGCCAGTAGGTTCTTTTAGTACATATTCATACTTAGAAACAGATAAAGCAGGTTACAAATCCAGGTGGGATGAATTTCTCTCCAGCAGAGAGTGGTCCCAGAGTATTGACCCCATGAGTAGGAGGGAACACTGATTTAGGGGATGGAATGGGATTTAGATAAACCTCTTGTCCTGGTCTTTTGGAACATCCAGGACCTAATACTTATCAGCCTTGCAGAGGCACAGGTGGAGCTGATATGTTGGTTGATGGTAAGAGTGTCCAGGACCTGAGTTCTTATGTTAATGTGAATTAGAAAGTTGCTGGGAAGGATTCCAATAATGAAAGGGGTTAGAATTTTTACAGCTGTCATACAAGTTGCCCCAGAGAAAGTGGGTCAAAGCTCACTATAGTCAGTCATGATATTCTATTAACTGCACTTGTGATGGGGGAAGATGAGAAGTCCCATCACAGTTTTCCTATACTCTAGGAAAAAAATCACCAAGGAAAATGAAAAGAAACAATCCTGAAGAGATTGAGAAGTTAAAGCATCCTATCAATAAATAGTTATTAAGTGCTTATTATATGAGGTACTTTGCTAAGTCCTGGGGATACACAGAGGAAAAACCGAAGTTTTCTTTTAAAGAATTTTATATTCTAATGGGAGAAAAAAGAGATATATGAAATATACAAATGAAGGGAGTAAACAGTAATCACAGAATGAAACGCACCAGCATCTCAGGAACTGAGAAAGGTCTTATGCAGAATGTGGTGCTTGAGCTCAGTATTAGGGAAAATCAGTTTTTGAAAGAGAAAAAGGTAAGGAAGGAGAGAGTATTCTGTGTTTGGGGGAGCTTGTAAGAAGGCATGAAGATAAGGGATGATGTTCTGGTGTCAGGAACAATAGGTAGAATTGTAGAGTGCTTTGGAGGGAAGTATTCTACAAAAAGACTAGGAAGATAGAAAGGAGGCAGGTAAAAAGAATTTGAAAGGTCAAACATAGAAGAAGTTTATGTTTAATTCCAGCATAAAGAAGTCAAACCTGTCCTAAAGAAAATCACTTTGGCAGCAATGTGGAAGTTACTTTTGGCATGGGGATAGATTTAGAACAGGAAGACCAGTTAGGAGGTTATTGCAATGATATAGGCAAAAGGTCACAAGGACTTAAAGTTGGGGCTCCGTAAGTAGGGAGATGTTGGGGAAGTAGATCAGGAGCTGATTTCTGATTGGAAACATGCAGTAACAGGCAAGAATAGCAAGGATGTTGTGATTATGAGTGACTGAAACATGTTGGCAATTTGATGGCATTAAGAAAGTTGGAAGAAGATTGGGTCTGTGAGGAAAGATACAACTTCAGTTTCAAATGTGTTGAGTTTGAAATGTCTATGGAATAACCATATTTAAAATGTCTGTTTGGCAGTTGGTGATATGAGAATCATCTACACAGAGATGATAATTGGAGCCATGGGAGTTAATAAAGACCAAGTGACAAATTATAGCTAGAAAAGAGAAGAGGACCGAGTTTTGGGTAGACCTCTAGTGTTTGAACTGGATTTTGATCTAGCAAAGGAGATTAAAAAGATTCTATCAGACAGGTAGGAGGAAAACCAAAGAGAGAGAGAGAGAGAGAGAGAGAGAGAGAGAGAGCAAAGTCATGAAATTCCAGAAAGAATACAGCAGGGGTTCTTTATGTAAAAAAGATATTATTTCTGGAATGCCATTGACCCTTTTGGGCCATTTGGTGAAGCCTATGAACCCTTTTTCAGAATAATCTTTTAAAATATATAAAATAAAATTCATTTTATTGAATTATTTAAAAGAAATATGTATTTTTTCTCTTATCTACATATATGAACCTGATCAACTCCTGTAGATCCTAGATTAACTACAACAGGATAAAGTATTCAGAAGGAAAAGGTGAACAGTATTTAAAGCTGCAGAGAGATCAAGTAAGGCTTTAAGATTTGACAATTAAAAGATCATTTTTACTGAGTTAGAGTACTTTCAGTCAAGTGATGAGGTCAAATATTCCATTATTAGAATAGTGAAAGGAGAGGAAATAGAGGCACTGAGTATGGACAGTTTTTTCAAGGATTTTATCTTAGAAGTGAAAAAAAAGGTAGCAAGGATAATAATATCTGATAGAGAGAGACAGAGAGACAGAGAGACAGAGACAGAGAGACAGAGAGAGAGAGAGAGAGAGAGAGAGAGAGAGAGAGAGAGAGAGAGAGAGAGAGAGACTGTCTGGCACTTTGCCTTATAATTCATAAAAAGGGCTGCCCACCCTGACAAAACTCTGACCCCCTGAATCTCAATCATTCAACCATCATGAATACCCTTTATCCACACAGCAAGGTGCTAGTGGACATACTAATGCTTTGTAGCTTCATCAGGTTGATGGTGGGAACTTGTCAGATACTCCTTTGAACTAGTGCTATTTTCTTACCAATTAAATGTTTTCTATCCTTGAGAATCAAACTGAAATATCCTGGGGAACAATGAACTATATTCCCTATTCTGAATAACTCTCTGTCAATTTAAGAAAGCTATAGAAATTCTTCATTAGACTTACTTCTTAACATCCTCAAAATGAATCGTGTTTTAGGAGAACCCAGATTGTCTATTGGTAAATGTAAAAATTACACTTGTCCCCAAATACATAGTTATGGGAATTCAATGAGTAATGTTTAATAAAGTTCCTATAGGTAATGCTACTCTTGGTACTTGTTTTATTCTATACTAACCCCTGAAAATAATTAGAGAATAAAAAAAATTTAAAGAAAAGAAAAAAGAGGTTATTAATTCTAAACCTCAGTGCTTTTTTTCACTAAACTATAAAATATTTCAGAACTCAGTCGGGGGATTTAGGGAAGTCTTTGTATTCTCCAATAGTTAAGAATCTCTGTCCAAATTTTTTGGTACTGAGATGGGGAATACCATCTGTATCCAAAGAAAGTATTGTGGAGTTTAAACAAAGACCAGAGACTATTACCTTTAATTTAAGAAAAAAAAGTTATTTTGTTATGTAATTTTGCTATCTCTTATATTCTATTTTTTCCTTAAGGATATGATTTCTCTCTCAACACATTCAATTTTGATCAATGTACAGCATGAAAACAATGTTAAGATTATCAGACTGCCTTCTGTAGGGGGTGGGGGGAGGGAAGTGAGAGTGGGGAAAAAATTGTAAAATTCAAAAAGCAATAAAGAAAAAGAAAAAAAAAAGAATCTCAGTCCATACTTTCACTTAGCATAAAGCTCCTAAAATTTATATATAAATCTGCCTAATAAAAGCAAACAATTACTAAAGTTTGTTTCTGTCATTCATTTAATGTGGTATTTACTATCATGTTTCATTGAGAAAAAGGTTCAGCCTGCTTCAGGGTTGTATCATTGTGTCCCCTATTTGGGGCGGGGGGGAACCCAGCCAAACACAAAGAACTTTGTGGCATCTGCTTCAAAAACCATAAAGTGTTCATTCCTGGCTCTCCAAAAGCAAGCTCAAATGTGGGCTGATTAATGGTATTCATTAATCTTCTTCCTGAACACTTAAGTGCTATATAATATAGAAACCCAGGATTATCATAAGAGGACAACACAATACATCAAAAGGCCTCAAGCATTTACAAAGTGCATTTCTCATGTAGTACAGAGCCTTCTAGTCTAAGACATCAACAAAGACCACTGTGGTAGTTCAAATAAATTCTTAATTAAATCTGACAGGAAAAAGAGACTTGATGTGGAAAACAATCAATAATGAGATTTGTTAGTGGGAGGCATCCTGAACACTAAATTATTGTTAAGCTGGATCAAAAATAGTAAAAGGTTAAACCCATTTAGAATCAGTGTTATGACTGATAAGAATTTCCTGCCTGGAATAGAAGGGATTAGTAAAATGAAAAGAATTCATATTGGTGCTAGAAGATGTAAATTATTGTAATAATTATGAAAGTGAGTGTTAAGTTGACCTGTGCTACTATGAAATATCCCCTTCATATACCAAGATAAGGCCAAAATTGGTGCAAGATATAAACATAAAAGACAATATTACAAGCAAATCAGGAGAACAAGGAATAGTTTACCTATCAGATCTATGGAAAAGGGAATAGTTTATGAACAAAGAAGAGACAGAGAAAGTTATTAAAAAGCATACTGCATAATTTTGATTACATTTAATTAAAAAGTTTTACACAAACAAAACCACTTAACCAAGATGAAAAGGAATGTAGTGAATTGGGAAATAATTTTTACTAGTGTTTCTGACAAAGGACTCATTTCTAAAATATATAGAGAACTGAGTCAAATTTATAAAGAAACAAGTCATTCCACAATTGACAGATGATCAGAGAATGTGCAAAGGTAATTCTCAGATGAGGAAATCAAAGCTATCTATAGTCATGTGAAAAATTGCTCTAAATCATTATTGATTAGAGAGATGCAAATTAAAGCATCTCTGAGGTATTACCTCAGATCTTTCAGATTAACCAATATGACCAGAAAAGATAATGATCAATGTTGGAGGGGACATGGGAAATGGGATACTAATGTATGCTTGGTGGAATACTGAACTGATCCAACTTTTCTGGAGAGCAATTTAGAATTTTGCCCAAAGGGCAATAAAAATGTGCATAGCCTTTGATTCAGCAATACAACTTCTGGGTCTACATCCTGAAGAGATCATGAGAAAGGGTAAAAATTCCACATGTTCCAAAATATTCATAGTAGTTCTGTTTGTGGTGGTAAAGAATTGGAAATAGAGGGGATGCCCATTGGTTAGGGAGTGATTGAACAAATTGTGGTACATGTATGTGATGGAACATTATTGTTCTCTAAGAAATCATGAGGGATGGGAATTCAGAAAAGCCTGGAGGGATTTCCATGAATTGATGCTGAGTGAGATGAGTAGAACCAGAAGGCCATTATACACACTAACACCATCATGGGTGATAATCAACCCTGATGGCCTTGCTCACTTCATCATTGCAATGATCAGGGACAATTTTGGGGGATCCATGATGGA